>NW_027507748.1:158729175-159286675 GCF_037356315.1 Lithobates pipiens | reverse complement strand
GCTAAAGAGAAAGGATCCCCTCTATTATATGCCTGGTGGTCACTTTGTGGCCAAAGATATCTGGTGAGCACATTTATATGTCACTTGATGTGAATCACTTTGGTTCTTTCAAGATTTAAGCAGACTGTAGGAGGAACGGTGTTGGAGAAATAATATATTGAAGAGTTGAAACACTATTATTTTATTATTATTATGTATATTTGTGCTGGACTGTTCTGACACTTAACCTATCGTGTATTTGTTTTCACCTAACATTATCCTAATGTCATGTTGGGTGATTTATGTTTTTTTGCGCCCAACTGTTCACTGTTTCATGTTTTATTCGTTTTTACAAATTTTTGGTGCAGCGTTATTACAATTTTACATTTTTTGACTTTATAATTGGCGCCGTTTCTCATTTTTAATTTTCATAGATAGATGCTTGCTCTCATTTAGTGGCCTGTGAGCATCTGCCTCTCCTTGGTGGCCTTCCAAACATGATGTATTTTTTGTTTTGCAACACCGCATTACACTGTATTGTGTACACCACCAGAAAAGTAGTAGCAACTGCGCTATGGCTGCACTGTATTGTGTACTGTGTACACCACCAGAAAAATAGTAGCAACTGCACTACTGCTGCACTGTATTGTAAGTAAAATTATTTGAACTAATATTTCACAACAGGGCCCATTCCTGCACCCACCAAGAGTATCTGTGAGGGGTTATGGTGTTCTGGTACCACCAACACCTAAGGCCCAATTTTCTTCAACATATATAGGGCAGACCTTATAGTATATATACTTTTGTTCAGAGAATATAGTGCCTGGGGGCCTCCCACAGCATTTTTTGTTTAAATTTGGTTGCAGGGTTCCCATTAATATCCATAAGAAAGAGTCTGGTAATTGGCTGGGTGGGGGAAGCCTATGCAATTTTTCTCAATGATTTTTATCTAGCTTGCCGAGACCCGACAATTCATTACAGCTGCAAGCTGTTTTAAATTTCTTTTTTTCATTTAGAAATGTAATTTTGCTGTGGTATTGTCCTAAACACGGGAAACTGTGCCACTTTACAGGCATACTATAGACACCCCCCAGGCATGATATTTAAAGGAATATTTCATTTTTATTGTTTCACTTTAACCACTTCAGCCCCGAAAGGATTTGCACACTGCGTCGATTTAACTGACAATTGCGCTGTCATGCAACATGGCTACCAAATAAAATTTACGTATTTTTCCCCCCCCCACAAATAGAGCTTTCTTTTGGTGGCATTTGATCACCTCTGCGGTTTTTATTTTTTGTGCTATAAACAAAAAAAGAGAGACAATTTTGAAAAAAAAAACATTATTTTTTGCTATAATAAATATCCCCCCAAAATATATATAAAAATGTTTTCCTCAGTTTAGGCCAATACGTATTCTTCTATATATTTTTGGTAAAAAAAATCGCTATAAGCATTTATTGATTGGTTTGCGCAAAAGTTTTATAGCTTCTACAAAATAGGGGATAGTTTTATGGCATTTTTATTAATATATTTTTTTTTTACTAGTAATGGTACGACATTATTGCGGACACATCGGACAATTTTTACACATTTTTGGGACCACTGGCATTAATACAGCGATCAATGCTATAAAATGGCATTTTATTACTGTAAAAATGTCACTGGCAGTGAAAGGGTTAACCACTAGGGGTGATGAGGTGTTAAGTGTGTCCTGGGGGAGTGTTTCTAACTGTCTGGGGGATGGGCTAGCAGTCACACGACACTGATCGCTGCTCCCGATGATAGGGAGCAGATGATCAGTGTCCTGTCACTAGGCAGAACAGGGAGATGCTGTTTACATCAGCATTTCGCTGTTCTTCAGCTCGGTGATACAATCGCGGGTATCCCAGCGGCGATTGAGTCCGTGGGTCCCACGGGCACGGTCACGGAGCTTGCGGCAGGCATGCGTGCACGGTGGGAAATTCAAAGTAATGTACGGGTATGTTACTTTGCCCAGCTGTGCCATTCTGCCGATGTATATATGCTGACAGCGGCCGGCAAGTGGTTAAGCATTATTAAAATCACTGCTCCCAAAAAAACTTAAATTTTAACTTTTTTTGCATTTATACATGCTCCCTGGGACAGGACCCGGGTCCTCAAACACTTTTTATGTCAATAAAGCTGCGTACACACGTAGCCGTCTGTCCGACATACTTAGTCTGGCGGACTTCCCGCCAGACTGTCCGTCGGACTTTCCGAACGGACTACTTGCCCACACACGGCACCTTTTGAGCGGACTAATACGGCGCACTAAGTCCGCCGTACTATCCGCCCTACTTTTGAAATTAACGGACTCGCCCACACACGCGGAGGAAAGTCTGCTCATTTCAAGTGCGTCTCCAGGTAGGCGGGGCCCGCGAGGGAGACGTCGCAGGCCCCCCCGCCTGGTATGGACTTAAAGGGGAAACCCAACGCCGAAAAAAATCGGCGTGGGGGTCCCCCCCAAGTCCACAACAGACCCTTGTCCGAGCACGCTACCCGGCCGGCCAGTAGAACGTTGCTGAGGGAGGAAGAGACCATAATTAGGGATGAGCTGAACACCCCCCCGGTTCGGTGCACAGCAGAACATGCGAACATGCAAAAAGTTTGTTTGAACACGTGACACATTTCGGCGGACAATCCGGCCGTGCGTATGCCAGTCCGCCGTACTTTTGAAATGAGCGGACTTTTCCCGCCCGGAGAAAAGTCCGCTCATTTCGAGCGGGTCTCCAGGTAGGCAGGGCCCACGAAGGAGACACCGCCGGCCCCGCCACCTGGTATGGACTTAAAGGGGAACCCCAACGCCGAAAAAAATCGGCGTGGGGGTCCCCCCAAAGTCCACAACAGACCCTTGTCCGAGCACGCTACCCGGCCGGCCAGGAAAGGAGGGGCGAGCGAGCGCCTCCCCTCCTGAGCCGTACCAGGCCACGTGCCCTCAGCATGGGGGGTGCCTTGGGGAAGGGGGGGGCCGCGCAGCCCCCCCACCCCAAAGCACCTTGTCCCCATGTTGATGAGGACAAGGGCCTCTTCCCGACAACCCTGGCCGTTGGTTGTCGGGGTCTGCGGGCGGGGGGCTTATCGGAATCCGGGAGCCCCTTTAATAAGGGGGCCCCCGGATACCGGCCCCCCACCCTATGTGAATGAGTATGGGGTACAATGTACCCCTACCCATTCACCTGTAAAATAAAAGTACAAAAAAAACACAACACACGAGATAAAATACTTTATTGCACAGCTCCGGGGGTCTTCCGTCTTCGGGGGTCTTCTCGCCGGACTCCTCCGCTATCTTCTTGTAACTCTTTTGCTAGCAGGGGAGTCCGGCTTTCTTCCTCGCCGCCGGCCTCTTCTTCCGACTTCGGGGGTCTTGTCCCCCTCTTCGGTTCTTCTGCCGGGCCACCGTGCCTTCTTATAGCTCTTTTACAGGCAGTGGCCCGGTCTTCTGTCGTCGCCGCCGCCTTCCGTTCTTCTGTTCTTCTCTTCTTCTTCTTCAGATGTTGCCTCGCCGAGTCCTCCACTCACAATAACAGGGAACGGGCACGCGGCGACTTATATAGGGACAAGGGGCGGGTGACCCCGTCCCCTTACGATGTCACAGTCCCGGAGGATGCTGGGACTGTCGCCATGTGACATGAACCCATGTGACATGAACCCATGTGACATCCACCGAAGACCCCTCCCCTTGTCCCTATATAAGTCGCCGCGTGCCCGTTCCCTGTGGACAAGGTGCTTTGGGGTGGTGGGGCCGTGCGGCCCCCCCTTCCCCAAGGCACCCCCCATGTTGAGGGCACGCGGCCTGGTACGGCTCAGGAGGGGGGGGGGGGGCGCTCGCTCGCCCCTCCTTTCCTGGCCGGCCGGGTAGCGTGCTCGGACAAGGGTCTGTTGTGGACTTTGGGGGGACCCCCACGCCGATTTTTTTCGGCGTTGGGGTTCCCCTTTAAGTCCATACCAGGTGGCGGGGCCAGCGGTGTCTCCTTCGTGGGCCCCGCCTACCTGGAGACCCGCTCGAAATGAGCGGACTTTTCTCCGGGTGGGAAAAGTCCGCTCATTTCAAAAGTACGGCGGACTGGCATACGCACGGCCGGATTGTCCGCCGAAATGTGTCACGTGTTCGAACAAACTTTTTGCATGTTCGCATGTTCTGCTGTGCACCGAACCGGGGGGGTGTTCAGCTCATCCCTAATTATGGTCTCTTCCTCCCTCAGCAACGTTCTGCTGCGAGTTCTGCCTTGACGTTGGATATAGGCAACTGCTGTATTGTTGTCCATCTGTAAAGTGACCGGCCTGCCCCTGATCTTGTGGTGTAAGGCCCTGAGAGCAAAGAGGGCTGCTCAGATCTCTAGCACATTTGACACTATTTTCTGGGCCAGAAATATCCATCTGCCTTGGACCGACTTTCCTTTGCAATGTGTTCCCCAGCCTGCTTCGCTGGCATTGGTTGTAAGAATGATCCATCGCTGGACCCCGGAGAAGAGATCAGATCACCCATTGCTGGACCCCGGAGAAGAGATCAGCTGGATAGCAAGAGTTGATTACCACCACTGGAATCTTTATTTTTAATTTTTAATAAAGGACTTTTCCCAACGGTGTCTGCATGTTTTTTTTTAACAATTTACACTTTCTTTGTGAAGTGGTAGGGGTACTTTTGTTCCCCTTACCATTTCAAACAGGGGGGGCTGGGATCTGGGGGTCCCCTTGTTAAAGGGGGCTTCCAGATTCTGATAAGCCCCCCGCCCGCAGACCCCCACAACCACCAGTCAACATGGGGACATGGTGCTTTGAGGGGTCACAGACCCCCAAAGCATCCTCCCAATGTTGAGGGCATGTGGCCTGGTACGGTTCAGGAGGGGGGGCGCTCTCTCACGTCTGGTATGGATTTTTGGGGGGATTTTTGGGGGGAACTCCACGCCATATTTTTTTAAATTTGGCGTGGCGTTCCCCTTAAAATCCATACCAGACCTGAAGGGCCTAGTAATTGAATTTGGGGGGAACCCCACGCTTTTTTTTATCAATGACTTTCAATGACTGTTCTCTGTATTACGGGAGCCGACAATTCATTATAGCGCTTTTAAAATTACTTTTTTTCCTGCAGAAATGACACTTTGTGCAGGGACAGTTCTAAGCACGGGAAACATGCGCCCCTTTATAGGCATACTATGCACTCCCCCCAGGTACAAAAATATTACACTTTTATTGTTTCACTTTAAGCATTATTAAAATCACTGCTCCTGATGAAACGGCCGTTTTTAAAAGTTTTTTTGCATTGATACATTGATACAAAATTAGCACTTTAGATTTCTCCCATAGACTTTTACAGGGCGTTCAACGGCTTTTTGAATTTCGAAACACCCCAAATTGTTTGCTGTTAGGAGAACAGGCAATGTTCGAGTCGAACATGAGTTAGACTCGAACTTGCTCATCCCTAGTGGGCACAACACAGCAAATGACATGGTGGGCACTGCACAACATGGTGGGCACTGCATGGCACAGCACATGGTGGGTACTGCAGATAACATAGTGGGCATTGCATGGTACAGCACATGACATGGTGGGCACAGCACATGACATGGTGGACACTGCATGGGACAACACATTACATGGTGGGCAAAACACATTACATGGTGCGCACTGCATGAAATAGCACATGACATGGTGGACAATGCACATGGCCTTGTGAGCACTGCATATTACATGATGGGAACTGCATATGACATAGTGGGCACTTCATGTCACAGCACATGGCATAGTGGGCGCTTCATGGCACAGCACATCACATAGTGGGCACTTCATGGCACAGCACATCACATAGTGGGCACTTCATGTCACAGCACATGGCAGAGTGGGCACTTCATGTCACAGCACATGGCAGAGTGGGCACAAGAGAGCACATTACATGGGGGGGGCAGCAGTTTGTCCCCTAGCACAGTCATTACACCCCCCAAGGTCAGTTTCTACACAATTCTCTCTCCCAAATAAAATTACTAACCTCATCTCAACAGCATGGGAGATTTCCTTCCTCCCACGCTCCTGCTGGCTAGGATGACATCAGCGCCGCTGCCCGCAGCTCTCGGACACTGAAGATCTGTGTGAGTGGAACAGATCCTGTGATAGAAGGCATCGGCAGAGACCTTCCTTCAGGACAGGACACAGATAAGCCACTGACATGGGTCTATATTAAGGGAGGGGTCTGGAGCTGTAGCTCCAATAGCCCTGTAGCCATGAACTCTAGAGCATGCGACTAGGCACAGGATGGTCTACCTCCACCCCGAAAATGAAAAAATAGTCCCTCAGCTCCCACCTTCTGGGCCCCTCTATTGAACTGATGGGTCCCAGAAAAATATATTACACTGCCCAGGTGTGCCCGTTCATTAAGACGGCCCTGCCTGGGCCCCTGGGCTGATGGCTGGCTCTATATTCTCTGGACCTAGCAGAATGAAATTTGCTCTAAAAGAATTCTGCGGGAGCATTCCGGACTTGCCTCCCTGATACTCTTGAGATGGCTGTCTCAATTCTACTTATGAGTAGGAATTTCCCATCAAATGATATCTTGCACCAATTGTGCTTCGAGGATGCGTCCGCCACCCAGGGTTTTAACCACAGTGCCCTTTTAGCCGTGACCGAATGCAGCATTGCTATGGACAAACAATTATGTCTATAGTTGCCTCACCAATAAAATCCGATGTCACCCAGTGCCCAAACTATATCTCCTCTAGGCACCCCTTCTTTTCCCACTGTCTTGAGTCCAGATTTTTAGAGCACTGGCAACTGAGGTGAGGACTTTGTCTGGGCGACAGGCTGCGCTGCCTGCCTAATAGGCCCTTCTGAGATCCTAATCTATTTTTCTATTGATTACATCCTGAAATGAGGCTGAGCCCTCCACTTTCTGGATTTATACTCTTAACACCTTAGCACCAGGTGGACTGAAGGAGGAGTTAGAAATTAGTACTATCATATAAGATATACACTCTTTTTCATTATATGAGGTACTCTATTATCCATATGCTTTTATTATTTACCGTATATACTCGAGTATAAGCCGAGATTTTCAGCCCCTTTTTTTTAGGCTGAAAGTGCCCCCCTCGGCTTATACTCGAGTCACGGAGATCAGGTAGACAGACGGCGGCCATTCCACTATTCAAAAGCCGCGCCTCCCTGTCTGTGATAGGCGGAACACTCAATTTCCCAGCAGTCAGTGTTCCACCTACCACGGACATCCGCTCATTCTTATACTACGGACGAGGATGAGAGGAAGTCCGTGATAGGCGGAACACTGACTGCTGGGAAATTGAGTGTTCCGCCTATCACAGACAGAGAGGCGCGGCTTTTGAACAGTGGAATGGCCGCCGTCTGTCAGACGAGGAGGAGAGGTGCGGCATGGCACACAGAGGCCGCAGATTGGCACAGGTAGGCAGGGATGGACACAGCGATGGACGGGACACAGCGATGGACGGGACACAGCGATGGACGGGACACAGCGATGGACGGGACACAGCGATGGACGGGACACAGCGATGGATGGGACACAGCGATGGACGGGACACAGCGATGGACACAGCGATGGACACAGGGATGGACACAGGGATGGACACAGGGATGGACGGGACACAGGGATGGACACAGGGATGGACAGGACACAGGGATGTCTCACCCTCGGCTTATACACGAGTCAATACGTTTTCCCAGTTTTTTTGTGGTAAATTAGGGGCCTCGGCTTATATTCGGATCGACTTATACTCGAGTATATACGGTATAGAGTTTTTTTGTGCATTTGAATATATGAATTTTTACTATATATCATATATTATATATACACTTTTTTTCAGTTGTCCCCTCCATTTGATATACAGTGTGTGTGTGTGTGTGTATGTATATATATATATATATATATATATATATACCTATACATGTGCATTGGATTTTATGTATTTTGTTTTAAATTATTTTATACAGCCCTGTGAAACTATGAACCTTTTTATTAGAATGTTTTCTGTTGATGTCTACCTTGCCATTTTTGCATGTTCTTTTTTAAATATATATACTGTATTATATATACATTTTTGTCAGCTCCATACCTATTGGCAACCCTTTTATTATGGATTTACCGTATTTATCGGCGTATAACACGCACATTCATTTTAAGAGGGAAGTTTCAGGAAAAAATGTAAATATAACACGCACACGCTATTTGCACCCGATTTTCATGGTTAAAAAGTGAGTGTTGTACTCCAATAAATACAGTATTTTATTTTTATTCTTTGATTGTTTTTTGTGCTGGGCTCCGTGGTTTGCCAGCGCTTCAACTGGGAGGTCTTTACTGTTTTGGTGGTTGATCTGCTGCTGGAGAGATGGGCCGATTGCCTCGACTCATTGGAGCCGTGATGACACAGTAGGTGCTAGGCAGAGGCCAGTGGCGTTCTTCCCTGTGGCCAGCACTTTAGCTGCAGACCCCACATCCTCTGCTCTGTTGGGGAGGGAGGACAGCTTCCTCCGCTCCAAGAATGCGAATCTGCTGCTGGGGAGTGAGGCCGACCACCTCCTCCCCCGGTCTGTGGATCTACTGCTGGGGAGGAAGGAGGGCTTCCTCCTCTCCTGGTTCCTTAAACTGTCACTGGGGAGATGAGCCGGCTGCTCAAGCTCCTGTACCCTCATCCAGCTGCTGGGACAATATTACTCTGAAACTGTCTCCCAGGTGCATGGATCCTTGCTGGGGAAGGAAGACAATTTCTTCCACTCCCAGATCACTATATTGCCACTGGGGAGATGAACCGGTTGCTCCATCTCCTGGATTCCCAGACTCCTGCTGTATAGCGAGGATGACTCCACTTGCTCTTGATTCCCTACACTGCTGCTGGGGAGATGTCTCTTGGGGACCGTCTCCTTGGCTCCCAATTGTTTGCTGCCTCTGGGGAGATTCATCTCCCAGATACCCATCCTGCTGCTGGACAGACGCATTCTTCCATTCAAGCTTGTTCTGTGCAGAAACAGATTTACCAAGGTTAGTCAATGCTGCATCGGGATTAAGAGCTCCGCTTCCATAGCTCGAAGGTGGTATCGACTGATTCCTTTGGCCCAGGTGAAATATGCTCGGACAACATATCAACGTTTAATAAGAAAACAGACTTGCCATTCTCCCAAGGCAGCTGGCCATCCTGGGAAGAATCAACTCATTTGGGCCATTTCCCAACAATTCTGGTGGCCTAGTCTAGGGGCTGATGTTACTGCCTTCGTAGCTGCCTGTCCCGTGTGTGCTCAGATTAAGACTCCACAACACTTTCCAGTGGGCCTCCAACAACCCATACCCAATGGAGGGAGGCCCTGGACTCACCTGTCAATGGATTTCATTGTGGAGTTGCCCAACTCCCAAGGCAACACTGTTATCCTTATGGTGGTTGAACAGTTCTCAAAGATGTGCCATTGTATTCCACTTAAGAAGTTGCCTACTTCTAAGGAACTGCCTTCCATTTTTTCTGGGGAGATCTTTCGCTTACATGGGCTACCCAAGGTGATTGTCTCGGACAGGGGGAGTCAACTTGTCTCCCGGTTCTGGTGAGCCTTTTGTGAACAGTTGGGAATCCAGCTTGCATTCTCTTCTGCGTATCACCCGCAGTCTAATGGAGCTGCAGAGCGAGCCAATCAGTCCTTGGAGCAATTCCTACATTGCTATATTTCTAACCACCTGTCAGAAACCATGAATCAGACCAAGACAGAAGTACAATTAAATTACACTTGTTTATTAAATAAAAATAAAAAGGTAAATAGAAAAAGCATAGTCAAGCATAGCCAGAGTCCAGTAACCGGATAGAGTAGTCAGCCAGGCCAGAGTTCAATAACCAGATCCGGTAATCAGCCAGGTCCGAAGTCAGGGATCCAAGTAGAGCAACAGCAAGCAGGATAAGGAGCCAGAAGGGATGTTAGCAAGCCAGTCTTTAAACAGAACCGCAGGAGATGGTTTCTTGTGATGTGACCAAGGCGAAGGCAGAGGTGAAGTGAGCTGGACAGCTTTAAGTAGGCAGGTCAGCCGAGCATGATCAGGAACAGCTGGTAACTGTGGAGAGAGATGAGAGCTGGCAATTAGCCGACAGTTGAGCAGCTGCCCAGAGAAGGAAGGGCTAAGCCAGCCCTGACAATCATGAGTTTTCAAAAGATTTTGATTTGGAGACAATTTATTGACGATATATTTGTTGTCTGGCTGGGGATGAGCTAACTGTATTTTTTTTTTGTAAAGTAATGTTTATTAGATTTCACAAAGTACAATAGTATGAAGAACAGTTTCATCCGTTACAATTTTTGGATATCATAACAGAGATTATCAGTAGTAACAATAACAATAACCTCGGCACAGAAACGCATAGATATCAGAAAACAGGTATTAGCAGTGTATAATCTGTGAGTGTGCCACTTAACAAAATACAGTAGTGATAATGGGGTGGAGGATAGGGTGGGGGGGGGATAGGAGGTAAAAAGGGAGGGAAGAAGGTAAGGGGTAGAGTTTCGAGAGCAAGGCATGGAGTGGAGAACCAGCAATCACAGGTGTATTAGCAAGAAGAATAATCATCAGGAATGAGATCAGGCTATCTGGGATGAGTACCATTTGTGCCATGGGAGCCATTTGGCCTGGGTTTTCTCATAGGAAGTTAGGCCTCTGGACCCTATCAGTTCGTAGGTGTAGTGGGAGTGTACTAAGGTGGTGACATCTAGGATGCTAGGTATTGTAGGGGATTTCCAGTTTCTAGTTAAAAGTAGTCTAGTTGCTAAGAGAATATGAGTAAGGACCGTGTGGAGTGTATGAGGGATATCGTCCGGTATTATGTTGAGTACAGCAAGTTGCGGTGACATGGAAATTGTGATATTGCTCACTTCCCGAATAAGTTGTGTCTTATATCTTATATTTGGACAGTGCCACAGAATGTGGAGTAACGTCCCTGTATGATTACAGTTGCGCCAGCATAGTGGGACAGTGTTGGGTTGAAATTTAGCGAGTCTATGAGGAGTCAGGTACCAGCGAAGTGTGATTTTTGATGTCAGTTCCCATAGGCCTGTGCACCGTGTAGCTTTGTAGATAGATGTTAATGCTTGTTGCCATTGGGCATCGGAGAATTGGAGATGTGTGTCTGATTCCCAATCTACGAAGGGTTTGGATTTGAAGAAGATATTTTTCTCCTGCAATAGGGGGTATATAAGTGATATACCTTTATACGTGGAATCTTGATTAAAATAGAAATTCCATAATTTCAAAGGTAGTGCTCCTTCTATGCGGGTGTGTGTGGACAGACAGGAGCGTAACCTGTGATATGTGAAAAAATCTGAAGTGAGTGCCCCATAAATGGACTGGATCTCAGGCAAAGATTTGTGATCAGTGAGGGTCCTAAGATCATTAGTGTTAGAGGCCCGTGACGTGAGCCATGTAGGTAGGGTTAGATCAGGAGATAAGATCTGAAGGGTCTGTAAGGGTACCGGTAGGTCTTTCATGGGGGAGGATGACCATTTGCTATTGCGAAGTATTTTCCATGCAGAAATCGATGCCTTTATGGTTGGTGAGTACAGATTGAAATTTGGTGCTGAAACTAGGGAGCTAAATAACCAGCTTTTGAGGTCAGGACCTGGTGTGGCATGATTTTCTATATCCCCCCATAGTGTAGCATGGGGAATTTTGGGCAGTATGAGCATTTTAAAGGCTGCTAGTCTACCTGACCATGAAAGTTCAAATTTGGTGAGATTGGACAATTCTTTGATTAACAATTGTTTGGTTTTGATATAGTTGGATTGAAATAATCTAGATACCGAGTTAGTGAGTACAATGCCTAAATACGATATACCGTGGCCGGCCCAGGGGTATGCATATTGGTTTCGTAAAATATTGCTAGTGATAGCATCAAGACCCAATTCTAAAACGTATGATTTGGTTTCGTTGACCTTATAATAAGAAATTGAACCAAAGTTAGTTAAAACATGTTGTACCGAAGCCAGGGAAGTCATGGGATTGGTAAGCATCAATATGACATCATCTGCGAATACATTTATTTTGTGTTCAATGCGGCCTATTTTAAATCCGGAGATAGAGGTACAATTTCTGATATGTGCTGCCAGGGGCTCCATGATCAGGTTAAAGATAAGTGGCGATAGGGGGCATCCCTGGCGGGTACCATTGGTAAGTGGTAAAGCACGGGAGGTTATTCCATCCATATAGACCTGTACTGATGGAGAGGAATATAAGGCCATGATTGCTGAAAAAATATGACCTTGGAATCCAAATTTGTGAAGGGTGGCTTCTAGGTAAGCCCAGTGGACTCTATCGAACGCCTTCTCTGCATCTAGAGATAGAAGCAGAGAAGGCGTTCTGCTAGTCTCTGCGTGGTGGATTATGTTTATCAATCTCCTTGAAGCGTCATAAGTTTGTCTACCCTTCGTGAAGCCAGATTGGTCTGGGTGGATTAAGGTGGGCATAATTTGGACTAAACGATTGGCTATGAGTTTAGCGAAAATTTTGGTATCAGTATTGAGAAGTGAAATTGGCCGAAAGTTTTGTGGTGTGTTGGGTTCTTTCCCTGGCTTCGGTAGTGTAATTATCAGAGCATTAAGCATTTCGTTGGGAAGAGAAGAGGAGGAGGCAGCGTCATTACATACTTGGGATAGGTAAGGAGCCAAGGTAGTACTACATTTTTTATAATATTTGTTGGTTAAGCCATCAGGCCCTGGCGATTTAGTGGAAGGCAAAGTTGATACGATGTTTTGAACTTCTAATTGGGTGAAAGGAGTGTTCAGGTCAGATAAGTGTTGTTGTGACAATGTTGGCAAGTCAATTGTTTGTAGGAAGGTATTGATGTCTGTAAGAGAGGGTTGAATCGTGTTGGGGTCATCTTTCAAATTATATAGAGTATGGTAGTAATGGCTAAAGGCATCTGAAATAGCTTGAGGGTCAAAAAGTTTCTGCTTTGTGGTTGGGTGAAAGAGGTGATGTATTCTGGATTTAGTGCAGTGACCCTTAATCCTGAGAGCAAGTGCTTTCCCCGCCTTGTTGCCTGTAGTGTAATAGTGTGCTTTGAATTTCATGTTAGATTTAGTGTGATATTCTAGGAGTAAATTTCTGAGTTCCTGTCTGAGGAGGACTAACTGGTCTTTTAATTTAGGGTCTGGTGTAGTTTGGTTTTGAATATCGAGTGCATGTATCTTGGCTATTATGGTGTCTAGACGCTGTGATCTCCTCCTCTTCTCTCGTGCAGAGAGTTGCATGATGATCCCTCTGACGAATGCCTTGTGCGCATTCCAGAGGACAGTATTACTGGAGACTGAGCCAGCATTTAAAGTAAAAAACTCTTCAAGCTGGGTACGAATGTACAAGGAGTGTTCTGGGGAGTGAATGATGTCCGCATTCACTCTCCATACTGTATGCCGTGGAGAATTCAGATGGTCGGTGACAGTGAGTGAGATTGGAGCGTGGTCAGACCAAGTTATCGTACCAATGTCTGATTCAGTTGATTTGGTCAATGTCCATTTATCTACGAGGAAGTAATCGATTCTCGTGTAGCAGTTATGCCTGGGAGAGAAAAAAGAGTAGTCTCTTTCGGGGGTATGGTGGCATCTCCAGATGTCATATAGATTATTGTTCCTTATGAAGGCAGTCATAGGGGAAGATAATCTGGAGGAACGTGAAGAGGCGTCTGTCAAGTTATCTGGAACTATATTAAAGTCTCCGCAGATAATGAAGCATCCCTGACGAAATTTGTTAAGCTTGTTCATCAATCTAGAGAGGAATTTAATTTGGCCAGTATTGGGGGAGTAGACGTTTACGATAGTGTATCTGGTTTTGTTGAGAGTACAGTCCAGAGCTAGATATCTTCCATCCTCGTCCACCATGCTATTGTGAAGGGTGAAGGTAACAGTGTCCTTCACTGCTATCATAACCCCATTACGTTTGTCTGGTCCTGAGGATTTAAAGATATGGGGAAAATGGCGGTTAGAACAGCGGGGACTTTCAAGCTTTTTAAAATGGGTCTCTTGGAGACATAGGACGTCACATTTGGATTGAAGGGCAGTCCTCCACATGGAGGATCTTTTCGCTGGGTGGTTAAGTCCTTTAGTGTTAAGGGAGAGGAATTTTGGCATTGTGTGGTTCAGGCTGTCACGGTCGTTCCACCACCCCGGTCACCCAAGTAAGACTTACCCGCAGGTTCCCTGTACGAGGGGATCGTCGGTGCCTTCGGACGCGGGTTGGCGCTAACGAACGCACGCGAGTGCACATAGTCCCCAACAGGCGCACGCGGGTGCGCGTTGACACGAGCGGGCGCACGCGGGTGTGCGACGAGCCGAACGGGCGTACGCGGGTACGCGGGGTCACGAACGGGAGCACGGTCACCCGCGGGGGTACGTAGACGTACCGTGCGACCGTTCTTGGCGCCCAGTTGCCTACTTAAGGGACCTGCTCCTGCTCCTCTGTGCTGTCCCGTCTGCAGCGTTCCTGTGACTCCTGCTATCTGTTCCTGTGTGTGTGTGTTCCTGATTCTGTACCCGGCCTGTTCCTGGACTTTGCCTGTTTGCCGCCTGCCTCCGACCCTTTGCCTGATTGACCACGCTTCTGCCTTCTGCCTTGTACCTCTGCTGCCCGATTGTTGCCGACCCAGCTCGTCCCTGACTACTTCTGCCAGTCTGCCTACGGACCTGCACTGACTACTACTTCCGCAGCTCCTGCCTGTTCGCCTGTGCCAGCCGTCCAGCAGTTCCTGTCCAGCATCCTGCGCTGGTTGCACCTTCCGCTCCGGTCCACCATCTGCTCCGGTCTCTTCTACCAGCTGACCAGTCTGGCACTTGTGCCCTCCGGACTCCTGAATCCCTGTTCCCATCTCCAGGGGCTCTCGAGCCGGGGCTTACGAGGCGCCGCTCCCTGCACGCTTGGGCTCTCCAACCAGGTACGTGACACAGGCACAGATGTTAGGTGTGGTAGTAGGTACTTACAGTAAGCGAGAGTCTCTTTAAGATGTCAGATGGTTTCTGGATGTGAGTTCCCGTAGCCGGTGCAGGTGTAGTTCTCAAGGTGGAGGCAAACCGGGAAAAAAAAGAAAAAGGAAGGGTGGTTGGAAAGGGTAGAAATTAACACTTCGTTAGTGGTAGGCAGAGCAATAGAGAACTAAACAATACGGTAGCTTAGAACAGCCGGAAAACACTAGGCTGTGTGAACTGAGTGGGGTAAATGTTTATGGTGAACACAGCCCAAGCAGGGCACCAACCGGAGCAATGTAGCATAAAGTATAAAGTGAAGCGGATGAGCATCGCCTGAAGGAAGGTTTCAGCGGGCATTAGGCGGTTGTTTGGGATAGAGGGGTTGGGAAGGCCCTCTACGGGTGTTGGACAGTGTGGTAGGTTCCTCCGGGATAATATCCCATTGTTGTAAAAGCTTTATGCCTTCAGGGACTGATGTGATAATGTGTTTTGACCCATTTCTGGTGACAATGAGTTTAGTCGGATAACCCCATTGGTAGGGGATTTGTGGTTGAACAGTGGTTTAGTAATGGTAATCAGCTATCTGCGCAGTTGTCTGGTATGTTGAGACAAATCCGCAAATAGTTGGAGGTCGGAAAACGCTTCAGGTAATTTGTTCAGATGCCGGGACTTGAACATTAGCTGATCTTTGGCGTGAAAAAAGTGCACCCTCATCAGAACATCCCTGGGTATGGTTGCTGCTAGGTGCGACGGCTTGGGAATGCGGTGTATGCGATCAATTATGGTCTCCATCGGTGACAGTTCAGGTAGCAAGGTTGAAATCATTTTCCTGGCATAGGTGTTAAGGTCATGAGGCATGACCGATTCAGGGATACCCCTGATCTTGACATTATTACGTCGAGAGCGGTCTTCAAGGTCCGCCATTTTGGATTTCATCCATTTTTGTTCATCATGTGTGTGATCCTGGGCATCCACAAGGTCATTAACTGTGACAGTCAGGTCACTCATATGGTGTTCAATACGCTGAATTTTTTGTCCCAAATGCAGCATATGAGATGAAAATTTAGTAAACATGGATGTTATCTCATTATGTATAGAGGATTGTAAGGAGATGAGCATCTCCTTCATGGTAGTGTCCAGGACTGGCTGGTCTGATGTGGGGAAGGCCGCAATGGCTGAGGGCTGTTGTGTTGGTAAGATGGATGCAGGGCTTACCTCAGAGTTAGGCCCCGCAGAATCCATTCGCATCCGCGCTTTGGCTGGGCTATTACTGGCCGAGGAGGGAGAGTTCTGTGGAGATGGTTCAGGAGAGTGCTGCTGGATAGGTATTGCAGATTTGTCCGCATCAGGGAGGTCAGTGTAAGCAGATGATTCTCAGACAGGGCCACGGGCGCCATCTTGGATGTCTGTGTCCGGCGGCTGATTAAAGTAATCTGTCAGTTTCTTCGGCGGCCGGTAATCCTTGCGTTTGCGGTTTGCCTGGGGCATAGCTGGGCCCTGTGGTAGTCTCCCTATGTAGTAAGGGGTTCGTGCGGGTAAGCTGAGCGGCGATGCTTCGGTAGATAGTCTGGTCGGTGCGGGAGCTGAGGATTCAGATGTCCATCCTGCTCGGCGGTTAGCCACGCCCCCAGCTAACTGTATTTTTGAGCCAATTGGAGATAAATTCTTATAATTTGAAATCCACAATGAGTTGTGATCAGAAAAGTATACATTTTCTTCATATTAGTATCTATGTGAATCAAGATGGAACAATTGGCTCATCTCTTTATAGAAAACTGCTAGCAGGGAATACGATCCTGCATGCAACCAGTTCTCATCCCGAATCCCTCGTCCAGAGCATTCCTTATAGTCAGTATCTCAGAATAAGGAGAAATTGCAGCAAGGATGAAGACTTGGAGTCTGAGGCCAAAGCTCTTCAGGTACGGTTGTCCGATAGAGGTTATAGTAAATCTTGTCTCAAAAGAGCTTATCAAAAGACAAAAAGAGAGACAAGCCTTGATTCATTCAGCAAAATGACCTAAAAGTGAACAAAAAGTTTGTTTAATGACAAGGTATGCAGGTGAACATAAGAAGGTCCTTCGTATCTTTGAGAAATACTGGCATTTTTTATCTACGGAAGAAGTACTATCAAAGTATTTTGGAGCTTACCCTCAGATAACCTATTGTAAGTCAAGTTTGCTTAAGGACAAATTGGTCCATAGCCATCTGACTTCCCAAGTCAAATCTATACGTAAAGGAACATTCCCATGTGGCAAATGTGAGTTTTGTGGTCTTCTAATGAATACCACTGAAGTGACTCTCCCTAACGGATAGGTGTATAGACCTAATTTCTATGCAACCTGCAAAACCATAGGAGTGGTCTACTTCATGAAATGTGATTGTCAGGCTTTTTATATAGATAAAACCAAGAGGACTTTCTTTCATCGGATAAGGGACCATGTTTCCCTTATTAATAGAAAAAAATGGAAACCCCAATTATCAGACATATGGGACTGTATCATTCCTTTGATATTTCAAAGATAAAATTATTTGCCCTTGAGTATGTTCCTGATTATGATGGGGGGAGACATTGATAAGATTCTTCTTCAACGAGAATCCAAGTGGATTCACACCCTGGCTGCCACTGTCCATCCAGGCTTAAACAAATCCCTTAGTTTTAAGCCTCATCTATAGGTCTTTTGCCATTATGAAGAGGTTAATTCCTCATATTTAATGTTTTGAGTTTATTGTATGATTTTCTAGAGTTTAATTATTTATCTAAACAGTTGTTTCTGTTTATTGTGAGGACTTACTTTGATTCTTGAGCTGACCTCTGTTTGTTAATTTATAAATTTTTGGATAAATCTTGGTTATTAATTTGAGGGGCTATACATATATATATATATTTTTTTTTTTACCCTGGACAAATTATTGGTCTTACAATATGTGTTTGACTTCTTTATTAACAGTGGTGGGATTATGGATCAGATGTA
Source organism: Lithobates pipiens (assembly GCF_037356315.1). NCBI lineage: Eukaryota > Metazoa > Chordata > Amphibia > Anura > Ranidae > Lithobates > Lithobates pipiens. The sequence continues at coordinate 159,268,772 of NW_027507748.1, read as the reverse complement.
CCATATGGACACCCAAGGCTGGTTATGCAATTGAGTTCCAGCAGAGGGCGCCAATGTAGTCATCCCAGTAGGCGAGTTTTTTTTATATCCTAGTAGTGGTGACTGCCATGCTGCCCACTAGCCCTTATAGTTATTCCTTTTTCGATCGTGAAATTTCTGTTCCAGTCCTTGGCCAATTTATGGCTGGGTTTCTGATAACTGTAATTTCTGGTGTTCTATGGATGCCTTAAGGTTCTTGGTTCTAGCGTTGGTGTCACTTCCGGCAGGACAACGCCTCCACTGTGATGCCGGTTCCTGTCTATAGCGTCAGCGTCACTTCCGGTACGACGGTGCCTCTGCTGTGACGCTTATTGTGTCCTCACCTCGTTTTGGCGACAAAACTTTGGCCCCAAACGAGGTGAAGAGGGGTATAAAGAATTGCTGAGATCAATCTTCTTGGCTGGTCCACCTGAGAGGGTCCTCTGTGTTTAGCGGGTCAGGAGAATTTTCAATAGGGTTCGGTTGGTTACAGTTTAATATTTTGTGCTGTATTTTTCATTTTTCAACTGAAAAACATTTTATCTTACTTTAATTTCCAGAAGGGGACTCTGGTATTTATATCCTATAGTTCCCCCTTCCCTGGACCATTTTGAAAATTTTGGGATTTAGCATATCCAGGTAATAACTTTTCAGCCCTGTCCTACTTGGGACATATTTTTGAATGATAATTTGGCTTTTTGATCTGCTGAATTGGATATTATTATTTATTATATTATTTCATTTTTAAGGGCTCCTTTTGACAGCTATACCTTGAAGTCCCTTGAATGGTTTTCTTTGAAAATAAAAAAATTTTCAATAAATATTTTCATTTGGAAAGCTGTCTGTCCCACTTTCCTGAATGGTTTGAGGTAGGCATTGTAGTTTGTGGTTGTTATATACTTTTTATAGATATACCGGATTAGTGCTATTTTTATCTCTTAATTTAACAGATGGATCCCAAGGGATGTCGTTTTTCTTGACAATTTATCTCTCTCTATGGTATCTTCAAAATGTATCCCCTTTTTATCCGACCACTCCTGGAGTATTATTGAATTTCATTGAAAGCACAGGTCAGCGCTTGAAATCAGTTTTTGTCTATACGATTTTCAGCATGGCTGTAAATTGTAATATATTTATTATCTTTGTCCTTTTGTGTGGTTTTTGAAATTGTGTTTTTTTTATTTCACTGACTGACTATATGCATATGCGATATTAACAGTTCTCCTGAAGAAGCCTTATATTGTATGGCAAAACATGTAGAGATTTATCGGCATTGCTATTGTTCTTATGTACTCTGTGATGTATTTCTTGAAATGATTTCAAATTATGTATTTATATGTTTTTCTTGTATTAAAATTTATATTTTTTAATAATACAGTGTATTTGTGCTTAAAAAGTCCTATAAAAAACATTTTCAGATATATTGGGCAAAACACACTTTTACTCTGCCCCATTGCCAACACTTCATATGGGATTTCAGAGCTGTCTGCTGGTACTTCCCATTAGTCCCAGGCAAATGAGAGCCCAGCCCAGCTGCTGAGCAAAGTCCAGCAGCCGTCTGTAGGTGATCTCCAGCTTCTATTTCTGAATGGCTAGAACCTCCAAATCTTCCTGTGTCCAGAGCACTTCTGAGTTATTCAGCATCCAGTCTCTGTGATCCATGATTTCCTCCAAACGCCACTTCAGATCGCCCCTGAAGCCAGGGTCCTTTTTTTGCCCCCATACAACAGCCCTAGGGTGCCGTAGCCAAGGTCCGCTGTCCATGGGCACACTTGGACTAGACATACCAGCCAAGGTCTCTTTAGCTCTCATCCAGCTGCATCTCTCCCCGGACCAACCTGCTTAACTCACCCGGTCCACTCATTGTGCTGTTGTTCCCTCAATAACAGTACCCTCACTTTGTACTGCGACCAGTACCTTTCCTGGATGGAGCCAAGAATTTTTCCCTGGTGGCACTGCTTGCGGTTTAGTTCTTCTTTTCAGAGTTGCTAGTGAATTAAATCATACTATCCCAGCAGGACCTGCTCTAGCACTGGTACCCCTGTGCAGCATCTGCATCTCTCACAGCTTCCTTTCCGAATTCCTCTTCCATGACTGCTGGTATCTTTACCTCTCAGCTTCTTCTAACTGGACCTTGTATCCTGGTGGTGGTTTGGATGTCCAAGGCTGCAGGAAGCATCCCACCACTGCCACCAAAAGTGACAGACTGCCTGGTACCCCACCTGGGTGCCTCATGCCCTCAAAATCTTTCCAGCATACAATAAGTAATACCATCCTTTACATCAACATCTTGTCTGTATATGATGCTTGGGGTAAAAGGGCTGGTATTAGCTATCAGTTTGCTGGAAGGGTTTGGGGGCAGGAAGCACCATTTGGCAGAGGCACCCAGGTGGGGTGCCAGGTGGTTCATCACAATTATATTTAAACATATTAGATTTATTTTATACACAATTTTAGTTTATGATCACATTAAGGTGCTGCATTTCAGAGGGGAAAGGAGGGTGCCCAGGGGAGGGGACTTGATGAACCCCTTTAATATTGAAACAGAGAAGGTTTGGGCTTACTGAACTTGGGAGGGAGACAATGTTTTATAAATCACACCAGGTTGCTGTCCCAGAAGGCCAACTATTTGTTATTAGAGAAAAGTCTGTTTTCCAAGTTTTCTTTTTGATCACTCAGTTTAGCCTGTAGGCTGTGGCGTGTGGCAGGGGTTGTACTGTATCGTACACATCTCCAGTACATTGTTTGGTCACAGTTGTTCTGTCCTTTTATACTGGTCCAGTATGTTAATATTAAGTTTGAATTCAACAAACAGAAAAATCTTTTTTAAAAGTCCATTTCTTTTTCTTTTTTACTGTTCAGTTCAAAAGCATTATCTTTTAACAACACAATTGTAAGTCTTACACATGGGCACTGGGTGGTGCTATATCTCTATTTTTGTATCATTGTTTCACTAAATGGTATATAGCAATAGAACTACCCAGAACATTTACAAAAAAAAGTGCTTGTTTTCATCACTGCCAAAAAAGCTACAAATGGACTACATAACGATCAGTACATAATTAGCATGATGACCAGACTGAGAGCATGACTATCCTTTTTAGTTATGTCATTAAAATGCAAGAACGAAGTCAATCTGGAAATGTATGGTATTTTAATTATTTTCATTATCTTTTATTTCTGTTCAGCAGTAAAAATAAATAAAGTTGAACTCCAGGTAGGTATAAAGACACAAATGAAAAAAAGATCTGTATCAGTTAGAGAATTATTCTTTTTATGCAAGCAGTGTGGGTGCCCGAGTTTGACTTGGTATCATCTCTTGCAGTTCTTGTACACCTGGGCTCAGAGAGGGACTTGAGAAAGCCACATAAGGAGCCAATCTGTTGTGCTGCAGTACAAACAGCATACTGATAAGAAGAGACAGCAGCATTTCAGAGAGATGAGCTCACCAGTGTGCTGATTCTCTTTTCACTGTCTCCTCACAGGATGGAGGTGGGGAGGGTACCTACTGAACAGCAGGAGGAAAGTGCCCTACCAGACAGGGCTTGTGCTGTGTGGCAAAGCTGTATAAAACTCAGAAGTGGATGGACATACAAATCATTTGACAATTAATACAACTCCCTTATATGTACTTTACCTATGAAAAAGTATATTCTTTTTATTAGTGTAGATACGAAATACTGCATATCAGTGTTTTATGTTTACTTGTTTTCAGCCAGCTGGTGGCAAGTGCTAGTTTGGTGCATTCCAAGGGCGGATCCAGAGTCAAGTCTCGGGAGGGGCACTGCCAGAAACGAAGGTGTTGCTTACAGAACTCTAACGTATCGTACAGTCCTAAACTTGTTTAAAACAGTGATACTTTTATCATTCCAGATTCGATTATTACATTACAAACAGACAAGATAGGTTTAACCACATATAACTTTATTATTACAAAAAGCATAAGCAGTTTGTATACTTATAACAGAATATTACCAGACAAAATATTCACAAACAATATAAAATTATGTGTAAAAAAACAAATAGCAGAACCCAAACATTATCACTCTCCTCTGTCTCCAAACACACACAACAACAGAAACATTTTATTTGTAATTTACATAACATGAAAAAGTCACAGAATTAGCTCAAGTCTTCGTTTTCCTTGTTTGGCAAACAGCTCAATAACTCGGTCAGTATTCACAGAAATATCTCTATGAATGTAAAGTAAACACAAGCCATTTAACCGGTCCTCCGCCATTCGTGAACGAAGCTATGTTTTAACACGACGGAGGGTTGAGAAAGATCTCTCTGCTGTAGCCACACTTACAAGGAGAGTAGCTAAGATCAGAAGTAAACTTCTGATGGTTGGGCAGAGGTCCTGTTCACACAAGTCCAACACTTCAAGAACTGTTTTTGGAATTTCCTTATGTTGTGATAACTCTCGTTTCCACTTTGTAAGCCATAGACTTAGTTCTCCCTGCTGCAATGTCTCCATTATCTTCTGCTTACCCTCAGCTAGAAGAGGGTGGAAACGCTTTGATAATGATTGCACAGCCACAGGAACCATGCTTTCCATGTTTTTTACCAAAAAGTACTGCTGGCATCAAGATTTGAATCTGGAAACACTGCATCGAATTTTCTGGAAAACGAGTTTTTAAATCATTAATAATGTTGTCCAGCAAGGGAATATACAACGATTTCCTGTAGTATTCTTCAGTTGATTCTACATTGCAGTTGAATCTGTGCACTTGCCTGCCTACAAGACGTGGCAATTTTAGTTCCACCCCAAGTTCCGATGCCAATTCTGTAGCCTCCATATGCAAAGTGGAAAAAGTGCCATCAGCGTTACATCGCATATTCTCCATGGTTGCCATGGTATCAGTCAAACAGTCAGATGCGCTTGTTAAATCAATTGTTGGGGATTGAAGGAAACGACTCAGAGGAAGGGTTACTTTCAGAACACTGATGAGTGAAATCAAGGAAAATATGAATTCTGTACTGCACAGAGAATGGATGAGAGTAGATGCTGTTGAGCTAGTGCTTGAGCATTTCCATTGAGATATTGCAGTGCACTCACCACTTTTACAAGTCCATCTCGAAATCTTATGAGAGAATCATGGCGCTCTACCCATTTAGTTTCAGAAAGACTGGTAAGCTGAGAGCCTAACTCCTGCTTTAAAATAAAATGACGCTTTGCTGATTGGTTAACCACTTGAGATCCGCGCTATAGTCAAATGACGACTACAGCGCGGATCTCAATTTCCGGGACTACGTCTATTGACGTCGTCCCCTTTAAGAGCTCCCCGCGCGCTCCCAGGAGCGCACATCGGGGAAAATCTGTGTTGGCCGTGTCCCCTGGACACAGCCAATCACAGATCGCTGTAAACGGCCAATCACAGCGGCCGTTTACAGCGCGATCGCTGCCTCCAATGGGTGATGATCTCAAATGTAAACAAATGAGATCATCACCCATTGCCGAATGTGTCTCCTCACACAGCGATAGCGTGTGAGGAGGCCGAAAGAGCGAGTGAGTGTTCTCTAGCAGTGTAAACGTGCCAGTGCCAGTATAAACCCAGTATAAACCCTGCCAGTGCCCAGATCTACCCTGCCAGTGCCCAGATCTACCCCACCTGTGCCCAGATCTACCCCACCTGCGTCCAAATCTACCCCACCTGTGCCCACCTGTGCACCGCCAGTGCCCACCTGTGCACCGCCAGTGCTCCATCTGTGCACCCCCAGTGCCCGCCAGTGCCCATCTGTGCACCGCCAGTGCCCGCCAGTGCCAATTGGTGCCCATCTGTACCAATCGGTGCCCATCTGTGCCTCAGCAGTGCCCATCTGTGCCGCCTAAGCAGTGCCCATCTGTGCCGCCTCAGCAGTGCCCATCTGTGCCGCCTCAGCAGTGCCCATCTGTGCCCATCTGCTGCCTTATCAGTGCACATCCGTGCAATAAATCAGTGCACATCTGTGCCGACCTATCAGTGCCCATCTGCCGACTCAGCAGTGCCCATCTGTGCCGACTCAGCAGTGCCCATCTGTGCCGACACAGCAGTGCCCATCTGCCGCCTCAGCAGTGCCCATCTGCTGCCTCAGCAGTGCCCATCTGCCGCCTCAGCAGTGCCCATCTGCCGCCTTATCAGTGCACATCCGTGCAATAAATCAGTGCACATCTGTGCCGACCCATCAGTGCCCATCTGCCGCCTCAGCAGTGCCCATCTGTGTCGCCTCAGCAGTGCCCATCTGTGCCGCCTCAGCAGTGCCCATCTGCTGCCTCAGCAGTGCCCATCTGCCGCCTCAGCAGTGCCCATCTGCCGCCTCATCAGTGCACATCCGTGCAATAAATCTGCACATCTGTGCAATAAATCAGTGCACATCTGTGCCGACCCATCAGTGCCCATTTGTGCCACCTCAAAAGCGCCCATCTGTGCCACCTCAAAAGCGCCCATCTGTGCCACCTCATCAGTGCCCATCAGTGCTACCATGGCTAAACGTGTCTTTTCCGCTGAGGAGGCGTACCAAATTATTTCCACGGCCGACGAGAGCAACGGGGAGCTCTCCTCTTCAGATTCCTTTTCGGATTCGGATTCTGAAGCTGACGTAAATTATGAGCCAGTCCTCAGCAGTGAAACACTGACTGATGAATCCGAGGCCGTCCACCAGCACCGCAGTTCCGTCCACCAGCACCGCAGTGCCGTCCACCAGCACCGCAATGCCGTCCACCAGCACCGCAGTGCCCCAGCAAGAAAGGACAAGTACCAGTGGGGTGTCATCTCAGCCCCAAAGGGTTAGGAGCCATGCTGGCCTTCCCTATGCCCTTCAGAACCCCTTGTGGCTTCCTCCTAATTCAGGAGAGGCCAATGTTCCCCCTTTCACCGCCCAGCCAGGAGTCCAGGTGGACACGGAGAATTTTAGCCCTATAGATTTTTTTAATTTAATTTTTACGGAGGACATGTTGGCGTCAATTGTGGCCCAGTGCAACCTGTATGCACAACAATTTATTTTTCAAAATCCGACCTCCTATTATGCCCGTCCCTACGAATGGAGAGACCTAACGGTGGAGGAGTTCAAGCTTTTTTTAGGCCTCACATTTAATATGGGACTCAACAAAAAAAATAAATTACGTACCTACTGGTCAACCCACCCCCTCCACCACTCACTGCTCTTCTCCGCGGTAATGCCCAGAACCAGGTATCAGATGATCCTGAGGTTCTTACATTTCAGTGACAATTCCCAGTGCCTTCCATGAAATGATCCAAATTATGACCGCCTTTACAAAATTCGACCAATAGTAAATTATTTTTCTGAAATATTCCCCAAATTGTTTACCCCGGACCAACACATATGTGTGGATGAGTCCCTTATTAAATTTAGTGGCAGGCTTAGAATGAAGCAATTTATGCCCAGCAAAAGGGCCCGCTATGGGGTGAAGGTCTACAAATTATGTGACCGAGCCACAGGGTACACATATTCATTCAAGGTGTACGAAGGGAAGGACACCCAGCTACAGCCCCCTAATTGTCCGGACTACTTGGGATCCAGCGGAAAAATTGTTTGGGACCTCATATACCCCCTACTGGATAAAGGCTACCACCTCTATGTAGATAACTTCTACACATCTCTGCCCCTGTTCCACAACCTTCACCGGAAGAAGACGCCAGCATGTGGCACTGTAAAAAAGAATCGGAAGGGCTTTCCTCAAAGTCTGGTGAACAAGAAGCTGCGGAAAGGAGAAACCGCAAGTCTAAGAAACAAGGAGGTTCTGGCAGTGAAGTGGGGGGACAGAAGGGATGTATACATGTTATCTTCTATCCACAACGATACCTTCGTGGAAATCCCCAGAAGGAATGGCCCCGTAAAGAAACCCAAATGCATTTCCGAATATAATTTGTTCATGGGAGGAGTCGACTTCAACGACCAAATGATGGAACCATATCTGGTCACAAGACGGACATACCATTGGTACAAAAAAGTAGCAATTTATTTTTTTCAATTGGCCATTTATAATTCATATGTCATTTACCGCAACGCCACCCAAAACCCCAAACGTTTCTTTGGCTACCAGGAGGAAGTTTTCACTGCCCTTATTTTCCCAATTGGCCCACCAGAAAATATCAGATCAGACGTTGTTAGTCGACTCTCCGAGCGCCACTTTCCGGATAAAATCCCCCCCACACCAACAGGCAAAAGACGCCAAAAAAGATGTAAGGTGTGTACCAGAGCAGGAGTCAGAAGAGACACATCTTATTATTGTGCACAATGTCCTTCCCAACCAGGCCTCTGTATAGGCGACTGTTTTCGGCGTTACCATACTTCAATAAATTTTTAGTGAAGTATGGTAAACATAATACTCAGTTCCTGCCTTCATACACCTTCACACCCCTTATGCCACTGCCTGCTCTGTAACTGACCCTGGCTTGTTATTTGACCACTCTTATGCCTGCCGATTCTGTACATACCGCTGCCTGATCTGGAACTGACCCTGGACTGTTATTCGACCATGCTTCTGCCTAACTATTCTGTACATACCTCTGCCTGATCTGGAACTGACCCTGGACTGTTATTCGACCATGCTTCTGTCTAACGATTCTGTACATATCTCTGCCTGATCTGGAACTGACCTTGTTTGACCACGATATTTGCCTGCCTCTTGGACTGATCTTGTATTCTGCAACTGGACTAGTGGGATTCAACACAGGGTCTCACATATGTGAGGGGCTCCAGTATAGTTTTTCTGGAAGAAGAAAACAATTTTCTTTGTTTTCTTATTCCTAGATTAGGGTCTGGAGACTCGGAGGCTTCAAAGAGATTTGGGAGGGAGAAGTCTCTACCCCTATCCCCATTCTGTCCTGAACGAGGCTCTACTTCTGTCTGCTGCCTGTAGGACTTACTGCCATCATGCCGCACTGACCACACCACAAGGACCTGCCTACTACCAGGACCAATATTTTTGGCACTGCTGACATCTCTGCACTGACCCTGGACTGTAATATGGACAGTATCCCTGCCCGCTGCCTAAAAAACTGTGTTCGCTGTTGCTGACCAAGTCCCTGCCTGCTGCCTGGACCAGTGATATCCTCCTGTGGACAACTGCGCTTCTAAAACCACAGGTAATCTTTTCATTACCCTTTGCTCAGCATAATGTATTTGGGGGTGTAATTCTTGGTATGTGCAGGCTATGTGTCCCTGGAACGCCGATGGTGTTTCTTGCATTTTGCGCCTCTGTATGTGGTCAGGCTGTGTAAACGTCTCACACATGTGGTATTGCCATACTCAGGAGGAGTAGTAGAATGTATTTTGGGGTGTTATTTTTGCTATGTAAATGCTATGCGTTGGAAATATCTTATAAACGGACAACTTTGTGTAAAAAAAAATGCGTTTTCATTTTTTTCCACATTTTCCAAAAACTTCTGGAAAAAAATGAACCATTGAAAAGACTCATTATGCCTCATAGATTATACGTTGGGGTGTTAGCTTTCCAAAATGGGGTCATTTTCTGGACGTTTCCATTGCCCTGGTGTTCCAGGGCCTTCAAAACTGTAATAGGTGGTTGAGAAATGAAATGTGTAATTTATGCTCCTAGAATGCCTGAAGGTGCTACTTCAAAATTAGGCCTCTGTATGTGGTCAGGCTGTGTAAAAGTCTCACACATGTGGTATCGTTATACTCAGGAGGAGTAGTAGAACGTATTTTGGGGTGTTATTTTTGCTATGTAAATGCTATGCGTTGGAAATATCTTATAAACGGACAACTTTGTGTAAAAAAAAATGCGTTTTCATTTTTTTCCACATTTTCCAAAAACTTCTGGAAAAAAACGAACCATTGAAAAGACTCATTATGCCTCATAGATTATACGTTGGGGTGTTAGCTTTCCAAAATGGGGTCATTTTCTGGACGTTTCCATTGCCCTGGTGTTCCAGGGCCTTCAAAACTGTAATAGGTGGTTGAGAAATGAAATGTGTAATTTATGCTCCTAGAATGCCTGAAGGTGATACTTCAAAATTAGGCCTCTGTATGTGGTCAGGCTGTGTAAAAGTCTCACACATGTGGTATCATTATACTCAGGAGGAGTATTAGAACGTATTTTGGGGTGTTATTTTTGCTATGTAAATGCTATGCGTTGGAAATATCTTATAAACGGACAACTTTGTGTGAAAAAAATGCGTTTTCATTTTTTTCCACATTTTCCAAAAACTTCTGGAAAAAAATGAACCATTGAAAAGACTCATTATGCCTCATAGATTATACGTTGGGGTGTTAGCTTTCCAAAATGGGGTCATTTTCTGGACGTTTCCATTGCCCTGGTGTTCCAGGGCCTTCAAAACTGTAATAGGTGGTTGAGAAATGAAATGTGTAATTTATGCTCCTAGAATGCCTGAAGGTACTACTTCAAAATTAGGCCTCTGTATGTGGTCAGGCTGTGCAAAAGTCTCACACATGTGGTATCGTTATACTCAGGAGGAGTAGGAGAATGTATTTTGGGGTGTTATTTGTGGTATGCACATTCCGTGTGGGAGAAATAAGCTATTACAATGAAAATTTTGTGGAAAAAAAAAATCGTAATTTTGCAAAGAATTGTGGGAAAAAATGACAACTTAAAATAACTAACCATGCCTCTTACTAAATACATTGGAATGTCTACTTTCTAAAAAGGGGTCATTTGGGGGGCATTTGTACTTTCCTGGCTTGTTAGGGTCTCAAGAATGGAGATAGGCCTTAGTACATCAGATGTGATCTTTTTTTGCAAATCTTTATGATTTGCACCATAGCTTGTAGACTCTATAAATTTCACACAGATCATATAATATGCAAAAATTTGGGTTATTTTTACCAAAGATGTGTAGTAGTATAAATTGTGGCCAAAATTTATGAAGAAAAATTGCTAATTTGCTAAATTTTGTCACAGAAACGAAGAAAAATTCATTTTTTTCAAAATTTTCGGTCTTTTTTCATTTATAGCGCAGAAAATAAAAAACCGAGAGGTGATCAAATACCACCAAAAGAAAGCTCTATTGGTATGAAGAAAAGGACAGAAAAATCATTTGGTTACAGTGTTGCATGACTGAGTAATTGTCATTCAAAATGTGAGAGCACTGAAAGCTGAAAATTGGTCTGGGACTGAGGGGGGTTTAAGTGCCCAGTAAGCAAGTGGTTAAAGAATGAAATGGTTGATTTGACCACTGCTACTGCATTGCGAACTGCTGACACTTGTGACACTTGTGAGGACTTTGAAATTGAATTGTTCAGACAATGTTCAGACAATGATTGTAGCAAGGGCATCTGCAACTGTTGGGTGCTACACTGAGAATCTCTGAAACAGCACCAGTCACCTCTGAAGACATAACACTGCAACTGTCTGTTCCAATGCCAACACAATGAGTGATGTCCAGGGAGAGGTTTTTAATTAGCTGGATAACCATCTGGCCTAAAACCTTTCCTGTAAGCCTTGGTTCTGAATTATCAATTCCCGATTCGTTCTGGGTTGCAAATTCATAAGCATCTACAAATTTTATAAAATCCTCACGAATCGATCCATTGTAGACATATCTAAAGTTCAGTGTAAGTTGCTCGGTATGGGAAATGTCTGTAGTTTCATCAAATATTATACTAAAATAGCAAGCCTCTTTAATTCTAGCTACAATGATATTACTGATTTCATCACCACAACACCCGATTATATCATTTTGTGTGGATTTTGAAATGTATGTAGCGCGAGAAGATGCAGTAAGGAGGTGCTTCTCTAATACTTTGTCTCCAGATGCAACACGGTACCTCAGCAATTCCCAAAAGTTGCCTTCATTCACCTCCGGTGTGGAGTCATCCATTAAAGCACCATCATCTCGGTGGCCACGCAGAGGTATATTTTGTCTACCCAAGAATATAATTGACTCGACAATAGGATGAATTCGATCTCGGTTTTCTTTCACTTTCTGAAGTCGATGCAAGTTTATTTGATTAACAATTTCATTTTCCGGTGCATGGTAGGTTTTTAAAAATGCATTTCCTTCAAATACACTCTCCTGGTGATAAACAAGCCTTGCATGGACTTCCAAATCTCCATCCTTGCCCTTAAGTTTTTTAAAATTAGTAAGGGGCTCCATGACCAATTTTCCAAGGGCCATGCCTTTGTTATGACCAGCTTTCCGATGTTGTGCAAATAATGCACAGTACTTGCAAAACAATCCCTTTTTGGCAGGTGAATATACTAGCCAAGGAAAACTGTCAATATGTTGTTTTGGCAAGTATCTCTTTATTTCCAGCGTTTCTCCATTTTTAGAAGTCATGTTCTGAACAGAGAAAGGTAATTCATATCCAGGAGGAGGTTGCCATGGACTTTCCAATAGCAAGCATTTCGTGTAGTCACTGATTTTTTTCCCAAGATGTGTGCCAATGTCATTAATTAACATACTGCTGGTTTCAGGCGGGGTATCAACAGACAGTGGCGACACATTAGGATCTGTTTCACCAGATATTCTCTCTGCAAATGCACCAGAACAGGATGGGAGGGTAGTGTCAATTTCCATATGTGAAGTGCTTTCTACTATTGGCTGTTCTCCTGATGACTTTTTTGCACTGGCACTGAAGAATGAACTGCAGGACTATAGATTCTCTCTTTTCTGACTCATTTTGCTGTTTCTATAATTAAAGTACAAAAGTGCACACTATGTAAAGTAATTGCCTTTATAGAACAGCACAGCACTGCACACACATTGTTGACATGTACATGTACAATAACTGAACTGATTTAAATATGCAAGAATACATTGCAGACATGATACAAGAGATGATCAGAGACTGCAGACATGATACAAGAGATGATCAGAGACTGCAGACATGACACAGGAGATGATCAGAGACTGCAGACATGATACAAGAGATGATCAGAGACTGCAGACATGATCCAGGAGATAATCAGAGACTGCAGACATGATCCAGGAGATAATCAGAGACTGCAGACATGATACAGGAGATAATCAGAGACTGCAGACATGATACAAGAGATGACCATGGACTGCAGACATGACACAGGAGACAATCAGAGACTGCAGACATTATACATGAGATGATCAGAGACTGCAGACATGATCCAGGAGATAATCAGAGACTGCAGACATGATCCAGGAGATAATCAGAGACTGCAGACATGATACAAGAGATGACCATAGATTGCAGACATGATACAGGAGACAATTAGAGACTGCAGACATGATACAAGAGATGATCGGAGACTGCAGACATGATACAAGAGATGACCATAGACTGCAGACATAATACAGGAGATAATCAGAGACTGCAGACATGATACAAGAGATGATCGGAGACTGCAGACATGATACAAGAGATGACCATAGACTGCAGACATAATACAGGAGATAATCAGAGAATGCGGACATGATACAAGAGATGATCAGAGACTGCAGACATGATACAGGAGATGATCAGAGACTGCAGACATGATACAGGAGTTGACCATAGACTGCAGACATGATACAGGAGATAATCAGAGACTGCAGACATGATACAGGAGATAATCAGAGACTGCAGACATGATACAAGAGATGACCATAGACTGCAGACATGATACAGGAGACAATCAGAGACTGCAGACATGATACAAGAGATGATCAGAGACTGCAGACATGATCCAGGAGATAATCAGAGACTGCAGACATGATCCAGGAGATAATCAGAGACTGCAGACATGATACAAGAGATGACCATAGATTGCAGACATGATACAGGAGACAATCAGAGACTGCAGACATGATACAAGAGATGATCGGAGACTGCAGACATGATACAAGAGATGACCATAGACTGCAGACATAATACAGGAGATAATCAGAGACTGCAGACATGATACAAGAGATGATCGGAGACTGCAGACATGATACAAGAGATGACCATAGACTGCAGACATAATACAGGAGATAATCAGAGACTGCAGACATGATACAAGAGATGATCAGAGACGGCAGACATGATACAGGAGATGATCAGAGACTGCAGACATGATACAGGAGTTGACCATAGACTGCAGACATGATACAGGAGATAATCAGAGACTGCAGACATGATACAAGAGATGACCACAGACTGCAGACATGATACAGGAGATAATCAGAGACTGCAGACATGATACAAGAGATGACCATAGACTGCAGACATGATACAGGAGATAATCATAGACTGCAGACATGATACAAGAGATGATCAGAGACTGCAGACATGATACAAGAGATGATCAGAGACTGCAGACATGATACAGGAGATGATCAGAGACTGCAGACATCATGCAAGAGACGATCAGAGACAGCAGACATCATACAAGAGACGATCAGAGACTGCAGACATGATACAGGAGTTGACCATAGACTGCAGACATAATACAGGAGATAATCAGAGACTGCAGACATGATACAAGAGATGATCGGAGACTGCAGACATGATACAAGAGATGACCATAGACTGCAGACATAATACAGGAGATAATCAGAGACTGCAGACATGATACAAGAGATGACCATAGACTGCAGACATGATACAGGAGATAATTATAGACTGCAGACATGATACAAGAGATGATTAGAGACTGCCAGCATGATACAATAGATGATCAGAGACTGTAGACATGATACAAGAGATGATCAGAGACTGCAGACATGATACAGGAGATAATCATAGACTGCAGACATGATACAAGAGATGATCAGAGACTGCAGACATGATACAGGAGATGATCAGAGACTGCAGACATCATGCAAGAGACGATCAGAGACAGCAGACATCATACAAGAGACGATCAGAGACTGCAGACATGATACAGGAGTTGTCCATAGACTGCAGACATGATACAGGAGATAATCAGAGACTGCAGACATGATACAAGAGATGACCATAGACTGCAGACATGATACAGGAGATAATCATAGACTGCAGACATGATACAAGAGATGATCAGAGACTGCAGACATGATACAAGAGATGACCATAGACTGCAGACATGATACAGGAGATAATCAGAGACTGCAGACATGATAGACAGATGTGTCATCCGCCCACTCTCATCCAATTAACAATCCCGTGGGAGTCTATGCCCGGAAGTGGGTGCAAATACCTGTCTTTGACAGGTATCTGCACCCCCCTCCCCCCTGAAACGTGCCAATTGTGTTCCGATGAGCAGAAGTTCCACTTTAGGGTGGAACCCCGCTTTAAATCAATATTCTGCATTATAATTAGATTAACCACTGGCTGACCAGCTGCAGTACATATACTGCAGCAGGTTGGCTCTATTGCACAAAACGACATACCTGTAGGCCATTTCGTGCAATAACCAGCGAAGACGCGTGTGCTGATTGGCCACCCACGATCGCTCCCCACAAAGATAGGACAGCGGTCTGCAAATGTTAACAAGGCAGACTGCCGTTCTGTCAGAGATAAACAGAGTGATCCTGCTAACCAGGAACACAGATCACTCTGTTCATCACAGTTAGCAAGCACCCCCTAGGCACACAGTTAACCCATTGATCAACCCATGAATTGTTAACCCCTTACCTGCCAGTGTCATTAGTACCGTGACAGTGCATATTTTTTAGCACTGATCACTATTAAGCCCCGTACACACGAGCGGACTTTTCAACATCCAAAGTCGGATGGACTGAGTCCTTCAGACTATTCGATCGTGTGTGGGCTGCAACGGACTTTTGACTCGCCAAAGTCCGAAGGACTTTAGAATATGGAACATGCTTCAAATTTTTCCGAAGGAACTCCGCCGGACCCGGTCCCTTTGAAAAATTCGCTCGTGTGTATGCTACTCCGACGGACTAAAACCGACGCTAGGGCAGCTATTGGCTACTGGCTATGAATTTCCTTATTCGAATCCAGTCGTACGTCATCACGTTCGAATCCGTCGGAGTTTAGTGTGATCGTGTGTGGCCAAGTCCGCTCAGCCGAAAAGTCTGTCAGAACTCCGTCGGAATTCCAGCAGAACTCCGACGGAACTCCTTCGGAAGTCTGTCGGACATAAGTCCTCTCGTGTGTACGGGGCTTTAGTGTCACTGGTTCCCAAAAAGTGTCAAAAGTGTCAGTTATTGGTCCAATCTCTCCGCTGCAATGTTGCAGTACCACTAAAAATCACTGATCGCCATCATTACTAGTAAAAAATAATTAAATATAAATGCCATAAATATAGTTTGTAGACGCTATGAATTTTGCGCAAACCAATCAATATACACTTATTGGTATTTTTTTTTTTCTCAAAAAATATGGAGCAGAATACAGATTGGCCTAAACTGAGGAAGCAATATTTTCAAAAGCAAAAAATATTGTTTTTTTTTCATTCTTGCTCTTTTTCTGTTTATATCGCAAAAAATTTAAAAAACGCAGAGATGATCAAATGCCACCAAAGAAAGCTCTATTTGTGGGGAAAAAAAGGACATCAATTTAATTTCGGTACAGCATTGATTGCACAACCGCGCAATTATCAGCCAGTCAAAGTAACGCAGCGCAGGATCACAAGAAATAATCATACATAATGGCACACATGTATTTTGCGATTTGTCACATAACATTCATTCATACTTTTACTCACGTTTAGGCAATTCTTTTGGTGCTCTGGTGAGGGGAGGGGTACCGTTCCCATGCAGGAGCAATGGAGTCGAGATGGATGGGATGGATGGATCCAGTAATCTTCTCAATAGTGTATGTAGAATTCACTCTGTAGACTGCACTGCGCAAACCGGAGGAGAAGACGGAGGAGGTGGGTGGATCTAAAACTAACTCAGGGGTGGCAGAGCGGAGGCCTGTAGCGTGGAGAAGATGGAGGGGGGAGCTGGGTGAGTGGGACCAACACCGTCAGGGGCGGACTCCAGAACTTAGATTGCTGGCGCTCTGCAGACTGCTGGATGCCTTCGTTTTTTAGCTGAACAGCCGTGACTCAATGTCTCAATTACACTGTGATTGATTATCACAGTCTCTGGCATAAAATTGACTCCTCCGCTCTCCCTGGCTACGGCTGCCTGACCTGTTCTCCAGGCTCCAGCAGCTCTGCTCCGCTGCGTCTGTCTGTGTCTCCCTCCCACGTGACTCACTGTGACTGACCGTGACCGTGACGTCACTCGTTGCTAGACGCCAGGCGGCCCAGGCGTTAGCAACGAGTGCAGGAGAGAGGCTCCACCCATCGCTGTTCCTCCTCCTGGTATCTGTCAATGGCCAATGAGGAGGGGATGAGGCTGATCCACAGAAACTGTCAAAGCTTAAGGATCTTCTGACCTCAGTGCTGGGCATGACTACAAGTCTCTCTCTCCCTCTGCGCCGCTGATCGGGTTATGTGAGAGAGAGAGAGACTCGGGCAGAGGAGGCAGCGGCACACGCGAACAGAGCAAGTGAGAATGTGACAATGACATGTCACTGTCTCACTCTCACTGCTACTATGTCGGGGGGGGGGCAATTGCCCTGTTGCCCCCCTGGATCCGCCCCTGCTGACAGCAGCACAGTGATAGAGAGTACTGACATCAGCACCGTGATATACAGCACTGACACCTGCACCGTAAGCAGCCCCAGGAGGAAGTCAGCATAGCACAGGGATGGTGGGAGCCCCTCATAATGAGCATAGCACAGGGATGGTGGGAGTCCCTCATAATGAGCATAGCACAGGGATGGTGGGAGCCCCTGATAATGAGCATAGCACAGGGATGGTGGGAGCCCCTCATAATATGCACAGCAGAGGTACAGCCCCAGGAGGAAGTCAGCACAGCACAGGGATGGTGGGAGCCCCTCATAATAAGCAGCCCCAGGAGAATGTCAGCATAGCACAGGGATGGTGGGAGCCCCTCATAATAAGCAGCCCCAGGAGGATGTCAGCATAGCTCAGGGATGGTGGGAGCCCCTCATAATAAGCAGCCCCAGGAGGAAGTCAGCACAGCACAGGGATGGTGGGAGCCCCTCATAATGAGCATAGCACAGGGATGGTGGGAGCACCTCAAAATATGCACAGCAGAGGTAAAGCCCCAGGAGGAAGTCAGCACAGCACAGGGATGGTGGGAGCCCCTCATAATATGCACAGCAGAGGTACAGCCCCAGGAGGATGTCAGCACAGCACAGAGATGGTGGGATCACCTCATAATAAGCAGCCCCAGTAGAAATATGACACCGCTCAACCTCTTCAAAGAGGAGGGTACGGGCATATAGTACGGTGTGCTTTTTTTGGACAAGGAAGTGAGCCAAATGAAGAAAGAAGGTCTGTGTGCTCGATTAAAAAAATTGTTTATAGACATATACATGGTCTACTGGTCACATGTGTTGAATTCCTCCGAGATCCATGCCTCATTCATTTTTAGAAATGTGAGGTAGTTAACACTGTCGTGAGCTAGGCTTATCGGTCACGATCCCCCCTGCTGCGCTGAACGTCCTTTCGGACAGGACACTGAATGAGGGGCAAGCCAACAGTTCCATTGCAAATTGGGCAAGCTCTGGCCAGAGGTCAAGCCTGCCCACCCAGTAGTCCAGGGGTTCATCACTCCTCAGAGCGTCCACATCGGCCGTTAACCCGATGTAGTAGGACACCTGACGGTCTAGGCGTTCCCTGATGCTGGATCCGGATGACACCTGTCGATGGGTCGGCTGAAAGAAGGACCTCATATCCGAAGTCACCAACACATCTTCAAACCGGCCTCTTCTTGCAGGCGCTGTTGGATTGGTACCCGCAAACTCCTTCTCTGTGAGTGGGAATTGCTCCTCTGCCAGCGCACACAAAAGCAGAATGCAGCATTTCTCGAAGCAAGGCCTGGAAGTTCTGCATTCTGACAGCCCTCTGTGACGGCGGTAGCATTTCTGCCATTTGGTGTTTGTACCGGGGGTCTAAGTACGTTGTCACCCAGCACTGGTTTTTGACCCTTATGCTTTTTTATACAGGGGTCCCTATTAAAACACTGGAGCATGAAGGCCCCCATTTGCACTAAACTGGAAGCGTTGTGGTGGCCTGGCTCCTGCTCATCATCCAGGATAATGTCGTCCTCTTCATTCTCCTCTCCCCATCCACGCACAGCAACAGGGGTCCCAGAAAGGTTTAAAGCATGCTCTTCTTGCTCCTCCTCATCCGCCCCAGCACCATCCTCCTCTGACTCTTCTTCAGACTCCTGTTGTTGACTTGTCTCAGATAGAGTAGCCCCCCCGGGAATTCATCCAGCATTGCGACTTCCTCATCTTCCCACTCCATTTCCTACACAGCTTGATCAATGACACAACGCAATGCACGCTCCATAAAGAAGGCATAAGGTACCATGTCACTGATGGCACCATGGCTGCGACTGACCAGTTTAGTGATCTCCTCAAATGGCCGCATAAGTCTGCATGCGTCGCGCATGAGCAGCTACTGGCGTGGTGAAAAAAAACCCAGCTCCCCAGAACCTGTTCTGCCGCAGAGTTCATACAGGTAGACGTTAACTGCACGTTTCTGCTGGAGCAGCCTATCAAGCATATAGAAGGTTGAGTTCCATCGCGTCGGGCAAACGCAAATAAGACGTCTGACCGGCAGATTGTGTCGCCGCAGAATGTCAGCAAGGCGAGCCATGGCCGTGTAAGATCTTCTGAAATGGGCCGAGATTTTCCTTGCCTGGCGCAAGATGTCCAGGACCCCAGGGTATTTGACAAGGAATCGCTGCACGACCAAGTTTAAGACGTGTGCCATGCATGGCACGTGCGTGATTTTGCCCTGTTTCAATGCGCTAAGCAGATTTACACCATTGTCACACACCACTTTACCAACTGTCAAATTGAGCGGTGTTAGCCACTGATCTGCCTGTGAACGCAAAGCTGAAAGGAGTGCCGGGCCAGTGTGGCTCTTGGCTTCCAGGCACAACAGATGCAGCACGGCATGGCAACGTCTCACCTGGCATGTCGAATAGGTTCTGGGGAGCTTGGGCGGCGCAGCGGAAGAGACGCTAGCAGTGGAAAAGGAGGAGTCAGCCGAAGAGGAGAGGGAGGAGGATGGAGTAGGAGGAGGAGGAGGAGAAGAAGAGCCAGGCCTGCATGCAATCCGTGGCGGTAAAACCAAATCTACACGGGTGCCACGGGTTACATGCTTGACGGCTGTCAGAAGGTTCACCCAGTGGGCAGTAAAAGTGATATACCTTCCCTGCCTGTGTTTGCTAGACCACGTGTCTGTGGTCAGATGTATCTTGGCACCGACACTGTGTGCCAGAGATACATTCACTTGCCGCTGAACATGGCCATATAGCTCTGGGATGCCCTTCTGTGAGAAATACTTCCTTCCTGGGACCTTCCATTTTGGTGTTCCAATGGCCACAAATTTATGAAAGCCCTCCGAGTCCACCAGTTTATATGGCAGTAGTTGGCGGGCTATGAGTTCTGACAAGCCAGCCGTCAACCGTTGGGCAAGAGGGTTATCCGGCGTCATCATTTTTGTACGCTCGAACATTAGGCCCACAGAAGCCTGCCTTTTTGCAGAAAAACGTGAGCTTGGCATGATGGAAAGTGGAGTGGAGGACAATTGTGAGGAGAGAGGAGAAATAGAAGACGAGGCTGGACGGTGAGAGCCTGGAGTGTGGCTTTGTGTGTTCCGTTGCTCCCACTGGGCTTAGTGATGGCTGCTCATGTGCCTTCTTAAGGCGGTCGTCCCTAGGTGAGTGTTGGGCTTACCGCGACTAATGCGTTGACTGCAAAGATTGCAGATGGCAACGCTATTGTCAGCAGCGGACACGTTAAAAAAAGCCCACACTGCGGAGCCATGTGTCGGTGTCCTGGGAGCGCCAGATGTGACCGTACATGGTCGATGACTCGCTCCTGATACATTTGCAGTCTGCTTTGTCCCTCCTGTGCAATGTAAGTTATTCCTGCTTCTCCTCCCTATCTGCTTGTCCATATCTCCCTCTGAACTCCCCTCCTCTTCCTCTCTTGTGGGCACACACGTGACATCACTAGACACGTCATCATCGACTTCACCTTCCCCACCGCTATAAGTAATGATCTCGGAGTAGGCAGCAACACCGGGGACCAACCTCCTCCTTGGGCTGATCTGGGTACTGTCGTCAGACTGCTGAGTAGCGGTTGTTGCTACCTCCTCTTCCTGATCCAATACCAAGAGTGACTGCGCATCAGAAATGTCTTGATATGGATCGGAAAATAATTCCTGTGACTAAAGCGGAAGGTATGTGGTGGTGGTGGTGTTGTTGGTGGTTGTGTCTTTGGGGGTGCACATAGCAGAGAGTGAAGAAGAGGGTGCAGATCGAGAGGATGAGGAGGGTGCAGAAGAGTAAGGCTGAGTGAGCCACTCAACCAAGTCTGGTGCGTCCTTTAAAGTAATTGAACGCACCTTCTGCAACTTCCCACTTTGGCTCAAGCCTGTTGCTCCTGCCCTACCCCTACCACCCCTGCGGAAGGGCCTGCCTCTTCCTCTGCCTGTCATTTTTTAAATGACCCTGTGACAAAACTCTCAGTCCCTATACAGATGAAGGACTGCTGCAGTATAGGGCAGCGGTCAGCAGTAGTGCACCTCAACCCTATGTATTGTGGACCTATACCAGTCCTTATAGAATAGCAGACTGTACCTCACTCAACCCTATGTACTGTAGTACCCTATACCTTACTAGTCCTTATAAGGACCTTTGTGGAACAAGTAGGTTGTGTGTGACTGATTAGCAGACTGTACGTCAGTCCCTATACCGATGAAGGAGTGCTGCAGTATAGGGCAGCGGTCAGCAGTAGTGGACCTCAACCCTATGTATTGTGGACCTATACCAGTCCTTATAGAATGGCAGACTGTACCTCACTCAACCCTATGTACTGTAGCACCCTAGACAGACCAAGTTACCAGTCCTTATAAGGACCTTTGTGGAACAAGTAGGTTGTGTGTGACTGATTAGCAGACTGTACGTCAGTCCCTATACCGATGAAGGACTGCTGCAGTATAGGGCAGCGGTTAGCAGTAGTGCACCTCAACCCTATGTATTGTGGACCTATACCAGTCCTTATAGAATGGCAGACTGTACCTCACTCAACCCTATGTACTGTAGTACCCTATACCTTACCAGTCCTTATAAGGACCTTTGTGGAACAAATAGGTTGTGTGTGACTGATTAGCAGACTGTACGTCAGTCCCTATACCGATGAAGGAGTGCTGCAGTATAGGGCAGCGGTCAGCAGTAGTGCACCTCAACCCTATGTATTGTGGACCTATACCAGTCCTTATAGAATGGCAGACTGTACCTCACTCAACCCTATGTACTATAGCACCCTACACCAGGTTATTACCTTACCAGTCCTTATAAGGACCTTTGTGGAACAAGTAGGTTGTGAATGATTAGCAGACTGCAGCAAAAGGGCAGCAGTCAAGTATAATATTCTTTCTATATTTGGAAGAAAGAATATTATACGTGTATAAGCCTATTACCATACCACTGATACCAGTCCTGAAAAGAACCTTTGTGGACCTAATATAGTAACAGCTACTGATTAAACTGACCCTCACTGACTCGCACACTGCTTCCTGCCTGTCCCTATATAAACTGACAAAACAAAGGCTACTGGAACAATAACTGGAATAGCACTTTTGTGGACCTGATAGTAACAGCTAATGACTAAACTGACTGTCCCTACAGCAGACACACCGTCCTGTCCCTTTCTCTAAACTGACAAAAGACACTCAGGCTGCTGCAACAATCAGTAGCACAGCAAACCTGTATACCCATAACACCTATACCAGTCCTGAAAAGAACTTTTGTGTACCAAATAGCTAGCGATTTGGGTCACTGCAATCTCTCCCTGCTCCACACAGCAACCTCTCCCTATAGTGACAGAAGAAAGAATGTAAAATGACCGCCGGATCGGGTCTATTTATAAGTTAGGGGGAATGTCCAAGTGTCCATGTGCTGTAATGTCTCAATTGGCTGTCCTGTACCCCATGATGGATGTGTCATCATAGGTCAAAGTTCTTTTACACAGAAAACACGGAAGTCCGCCGGGCGAATGGCGGCAATAGTCCGCGATCGGGCAAATCGCGAACAGCCGAAATTCGCTGCGAAACGACCGTCGGGCGAACCGTTCGGCCATCACTACCCACTACACCTACCGCCACCACCGCCATTACGGGTTTTTTTTCTCCCACCTAGTGGGATAGAGAACTGGCTCCACTCTACCACCCCAGCCTCCCCTCCATCCACTCTACCACCCCAGCTTGCGTGGGAAAACTGCACCTGTTTGAAAAAAGCTCAAGGGGAGGGGTGGTATGGGAGCCTCAACGAGGGCTAGTAAACATTTAAGATGCACTCTTTTGCAGGTGCACTGCTTAGGAGGGACACAGAGCGGTTGGAGGCATGTAAGTGTGGCTGACACAGGCATCCCCAGGCAGCATTACTTAGCACCAGACTGAGCCTTCTATAGCAGCGGTAGTTGCTGAACTATTGCTCAGCGGTATGTGCATTTCTGGTTGTACCTCGGCATTTGTTCTTTGCTCTATGGGCAGAAGAGATACGGGTACCCCAAAAAATAGGGGCTCAGGGGGATCTCCCTCAGGCTCTGAGGACCCCCTTCTGAAGCACCGTCTCCTCTGGAAGGACCTAGGGAGGCTGGTCAGGATGAGCCATCGGGGTCAGGGGCTACATCTTAGCCCCTGTATTCATCACTCAGAAGGTTTTTTCCTCAACCATAAGGGGATTAGAGGAAAGATTAATGGCCATGATTACATCTTCACTAGGGGGAAGAAAGCATATTGGATCCCCTTCTACCCAGGACCCTCAAACGGAGGAACTCTGGGAAAGGGGAGATGATTCCCTCTCTGGAGATAGGGATGAGGATGACTCCTCTTCTGGGGAATCTAGTGAGGAAGGTCCCTCTTCGGCTTCACAAGCTGAAAGATTGCTGGAGCAATTGCTTATTGAAAGGGTCCATTCCACATTTAGTTTACCCGTATCTGACCCGCCTGAAAGACACACATCTAGCTTGGGTTCACTTAAGCCTCCTCAAGCGGTACATGCTTTTCCTG
Source organism: Lithobates pipiens (assembly GCF_037356315.1). Taxonomy (NCBI): domain Eukaryota; kingdom Metazoa; phylum Chordata; class Amphibia; order Anura; family Ranidae; genus Lithobates; species Lithobates pipiens. The sequence goes on along the minus strand of NW_027507748.1, from coordinate 159,244,777 downwards.
TTCATTCCCTGCTGGAAAAGCTTATATATTCTGAGTGGGATCACCCAGATAAAAAAAATGTTCCTCCTAAAAAGTTCTCGACTCTTTATCCTTTGGAGCAAAAATTCACAAAAATGTGGGGTATACCGGCAATTGACGCCAATATCTCCTCAGTGAACAAAAATTTGACTGATCCGGTTGACAACGCTCAAATGCTTAGAGATCCATCTGATAAAAAGATGGAGTTTCTGTTAAAAAATGTTTTTGCCTTGGCAGGCTCAGTAGCTCAACCTGCAATGGTGGCAATTGGGGTTTCCAGTCCTTAAGAGATCACTTGAAACAGGTGCTCAGTGCCCTGAACAACAGGTCCAGGAATTAGTCGAGCTGCCAGCAGCCCTGTGTTTTGCAATCGATGCAATCAGAGATTCTATCCTTCAGACTTCTCGGCTTACGCTTGGGCTGGTACAAATGCGTAGAGTCTTGTGGCTGAAAAATTGGTCAGCCGGAACTCCATGCAAAAAGCGTCTGGCAGGTTTTCCTTTTCGTGGTGAAAGGCTGTTTGGGGAGGACTTGGAAAAATATATATAAAAGATATCAAGTGGGAAAAGTACACTTTTGCCAGTTAAGAAACGGAGTAAGCGTCTTTCGTTTAAGAGGACTCCTTCTCCAGCGCCTGGGGCATCAGCATCCAAGCAGTCACGACGGCCTCTGCCATCAGGTTCAGGAGGTAAAACTCAGAGCCAACTTCAAGGACAAAAGAAATCCTGGGGGAGAAAGTCTACAAGACAGAACACTAAGACTTTATGAAGGGGCGCCCCCGCTCGTTCGAGTGGGGGGGAAGACTGCTACAGTTCTCAAGGGTCTGGCAGGAGGAATTTCAGGACAGATTGATGGTCTCCACAATAACTCTAGGTTACAAAGTAGAGTTCAGAGAATTCCCGTCTCCTCGTCTCCTCATATCAAATGTCCCCAAAGATCCAGAGAAAAAGAAGTCTCTCTTCCAAGCATTGGCTCAACTTCTGTCGAAAAAAGTAATCATGACAGTTCCCATGCAAGAGCGGGGGTTGAGCTTTTATTCAAACCTATTCACGGTGCCAAAGCCAAATGGAGATGTCAGACCCATCCTGGATCTCAAGGATCTGAATGGGTTTCTAAGGATTCGATCTTTTCGCATTGACTCAATCCGATCTGTAGTCGCCAAGGAGGAGAACTTCTGGCATCAATAGACATCAAAGATGCTTACCTGCATGTACCTATTTATCCCGCTCATCAGAAATATCTGCGTTTCGAAGTGGAAAATTGTCATTTTCAGTTCGTAGCTTTGCCCTTCGGTCTAGCCTACTGCACCTCAGGTGTTCACAAAGGTCCTGGCTCCTCCTCTGGCCAGGTTAAGGGCCCAAGGTATAATGCTTGTTGTGTACCTAGACGACCTGCTCTTAATAGACCGGTTGGTAGCCCGTTTAAATCAAAGCTTGGTCACTACAGTCAACTACCTGGAATATCTAGGTTGGGTTCTCAACCTAGAGAAGTCTTCTTTAATACCAGTAGTATTTGGGTCTGATCATAGATACAACACAAGAAAGGTTGGTTTTACCCCAGGCAAAGATCAGGGCAATAAAGGTGCTGGTTCAACTAGTCAGGGCAAAGAAGAGTCCTTCTATTCACCTTTGTATGAGATTGTTGGGAAAGATGGTGGCTTTGTTTGAAGCGGTTCCCTATGCCCAATTTCATTCAAGACTGTTGCAAAAAAGTATCCTTTCTGCTTGGCACAAGAAAGTCCAGGGATTAGATTTTCCATTGCACTTATCTCCAATAGTACGCCAAAGTCTCAGTTGGTGGTTGGTACCCAAGAATCTTCAGAAAGGGAAATCCTTTCTACCAGTCACCTGGAAGGTGGTAACAACAGATGCCAGTCTCTCAGGCTGGGGATCCATTCTGGAAGAGGCGACTGTTCAAGGAAAATGGTCCAGGATCAAGAAGACCTTACCCATTAACATTCTGGAGATTCTGGCAGCCTACCTGGCCGTAAAAGCCTGGACTTTCAAATTGCAGGGTTGTCCTGTCAGGATCCAATCTGACAATGCCACAGCTGTGGCTTATATTAATCACCAAGGGGGTGCCAAAAGTCATGCTGCCCAGAAAGAGGTGAACCAGATCCTGATCTGGGCAGAGAAGCATGTGCCATGCATATCAGCATGTCTTCATTCAAGTGGTAAAGATATGGCAGGCGGACTACTTAAGTCGCCAGTATGTGTTCCCAGGAGAATGGTCACTTCACCCCGACATCTTCAAGGCCATATGTCAAAGATGGGGGATCCCAGATCTGGATCTGTTTGCATTCAGGTTCAACTATAAGATCGACAACTTTGTGTCAAAAACAAGGGGCTGTTTGCATGTGGACGGATGCGTTGGTGATTCTATGGCATCAGTTCTCACTGATTTATGCATTCCCTCCTATTCTGCTGCTACCACGGCTTCTTCAAAAGATCAAACAGGAAAATAAGCCAGTGGCTCCAGCGTGGCCCAGAAGATCTTGGTATGCAGAAATCGTAAGAATAGTGGTAGGGTCCCAATGGACTCTACCACTATGTCCAGACCTGCTATCGCAGGGTCCAGTGTTCCATCCTACCTTACAAATACTAAATTTGACGGTTTGGCTATTGAAACCCACATTCTGAATAGTTGTGGGCTTTCAGGCCCAGTAACTTCTACCTTGATTAATGCAAGGAAGCCAGCTTTCAGAGTCATTTATTATAGAATCTGGATGGCTTATGTCTCCTGGTGTTAATCCAGGAGTTGGCATCCCAGGAAGTATGTCATAGGGAGAATCCTTGCCTTTCTGCAAATGGGGTTAGAAATGAAGTTGGCCTTGAGTACTATCTAGGGCCAGGTCTCGGCCTTGTCGGTATTGTTTCAACCACCGCTTGCCTCTCATTCCTTGATCCGAAGATTTATTCAGGGGACAACATGGCTTAATCCAAACCCCTAAACTCCTGGGACTTGAATTAAGTTCTTTCGGCTTTACAGAAGCAGCCTTTTGAGCTGATATGACATATTCCCTTGGTCTTGTTGACAAGGAAGCTAGTTTTTCTGGTAGCCATTTCTTCTGCAAGAAGGGTATCAGAATTGGCGGCCCTTTCTTGTAAAGAGCCATATTTAATTGTTCATAAGGATAGAGTAGTTTTACGTCCCTGTCCTAGCTTTCTTCAAAAGGTGGTTTCAAATTTTAATTTAAACCAGGATATTGTTCTGTCTTCATTCTTCTCAGATCCCTGTTCTAAGGAAGAAAAGTCACTACATTCAATGGATGTAGTGAGAGTGGTCAAAGCTTATTTAGAAGCAAACGCTCAGGTTTACAAAACTGATGTTTTGTTTGTGTTGCCTGAAGGGCCTAAGATAGGTCAGGCAGTGTCAAAATCCACAATTGCTAAATGGATTTGACAGGTTATTTTTCAAGCCTATGGTTTAAAGGGGAAAGTTCCACCTTTTCAAATCAAGGAGCACTCCACCAGGGCTGTTAGTGCTTCTTGGGCAGGGCATCACCAGGCCACCCTGGCTCAGATCTGTAAGGTGGGAACTTGGTCTTCAGTCCATATATTCAGCAAATTCTATCAGGTGGATGTGAAAAGGCATGAGGATATTGCTTTTGGGCACAGTGTACTGCAGGCCGCACTGCAGGGTCCTCAGGTCTGATGGCTCTCTACTTGTTTGTGTCCCCTCCCCTCGGGTGACATTGCTTTGGGACATTCCATCAGTAAATACTGAGGCTCTGTGTCCTGTGATGTACGATAAAAAAAATAGGATTTCTTGATCATACATCACGGGACCCAGGAGCTTCATTACATAGTGGGTTGTATAGGCACCTCTGGTGATTGGACACTGGTTAACCCCCAATTAAGGAGAATTCCTCCCCTATATAACCCCTCCCATATGGGAGGCACCTCATTTTTTTCACCAGTGTCTAAGGTGGTTGGTCACGTAAACATGTGCTCTGAAGAAAGCTCTGTGCAGGTCCCTGCAGGGATCTAAGGGCTATGATAACCGGATCCATATCTCGGGCCGATATTTGACTCCCAAGATGATATGGTACCCGGGCCTCGTCATCCGAAGAAATTAGGTTTTGCCTGTAAGTCCTCTCCTGTTGGAAGACTGGGCTCTGGGAAAACCAGACTTGGTGTACTATTTACATAGTGGCACGAAAGTTTCTGGCAGTCTTTTACAAGGTCCAGGTAAGAGGTTCCTCTGAGAAGGAACCCAAAAAATCCTGAAAGTTGGCACAACTCTGCCCGCCGTGATGGGTGAAGGCTGGAATCTGTCTGTTTTCAGCAATTCCTGCGGCGGGGACAGGTAAGAGAAGTTAATCCTATATAATCATGTATTATGGATTTCTTCATGTGAGTAGTTGTATGTCTTACCTGGTTTCCACCACTAGAGGGAGTAAGAGCAGCCTGATGCATACTTACATGCCTTTCAGAAACACACGCTCAGTGAAGCCTGGTTTTCTCAGATGGCTCACGTCTCCGCTGCAGACTCTGCCACAATAGATGTAAGAGAGGGGTCCCACATAGTCCCACGTGGCTCGGTAGGTGATCCTCTCCCCCCTTGGACGACCGGCAGCTGAGCACGCTCCCATACTAATGGAAGTGGGGGTGTGGTTGCAGGCGCCAAAGCGGCAATTGTAAAAAGCCCAAAGCGCCAGGGGGCTGTAAGTGGAAGACACAGGAGCTGTGGGCAGTAAGCATCCTGTGGGATTGGATCCAGGCAAACCTAAGACACCTACTCAGCATCAGGTTGTGCAGTTTAAGCATATATATTTATTGTGAGACTTGGAGCACAACAGTGATTGCACTTTTGTACTAGTACCTCTGCTTTGTAGCTTAGGACTATGTTTCCTCGTAAGAGGATCTCAGGGGGAGGTAACAAAGGCACTGGTAAATCACCGCCTAGGAATGCCTGTAGTTTACCATCCCCCCCTGCAAGACTGGAGCCAGCCTCACAGGATGAGTCAGTGCCCCTGTCAGGTTTTGCAGCCTCTCCTAATGTTTCAGCCCGGTATATGTCATTGAAGACACCCTTAAGGCTACATTGGAGGGTTTTGAAGGGAGAATCATGAATTTTATTTCAGCTTCCCTAATAGATAGCAGAAAAAGGGGCAGATCCTCTCCCTCTGCTGAGATTCCTCTTCAGATGACACCACTGACAATGAGGAGAGATCCCTATCATGGGATAGGGATCAAGAGCAGCCGGATGAGACAGAGGAACAGGAGAGAGTTCCTCCTCCCAGGCACTCAGAAAACAGGTTCAATATTATACTGAGTTGGTGCGTACCACATTCAGAATGCCCGCTGCTGAGGCCGCCACATCCTTTGTTTCTTCCCTGGGGGTCAGGAAAATCCCACAGACTGCCTTTTCCTTTCCAATTCATCCCTTAATGGATAAATTGTTGTATGAGGATTGGGGAAATCCCGATAAACTGTTTGCTCCTCCTAAAAGGTTTTCTATGCTTTATCCTCTGGAGGAAAGTTTCACCAAGAAATGGGGGGTCCCATCTGTCGATGCGGCTGTCTCTTGTGTGAATAGAAACCTGACCTGTCCTTTGGATAATGCTCAGGTATTTAAGGATCCAACTGATAAGAAGCTGGAAACATTATTGAAAGCCTCCTTTTCCATGGCTGGCGCTGTAGTGCAGCCTACAGTCGCAACCCTGGGGTTGTGTCAGTTCCTCAAGGAACAGGTTAAGCAGATGCTAGACCTTCTTCCCAGTGAGGAAGTGGAAAATTATGCAGAAATTCCTCAAATTCTGTGTTTTATGATTGATGCGATTTTGGATTCGGTCCAACAAACATCTCGTTTGTATCTCCTGTTGGTACACTTGCGAAGGGCCCTATGGCTAAAAAATTGGGCAGCTGAGCTATCATGTAAGAAGTATTTGATTGGGTTCCCGTTTAAGGGGGAACGCTTATTTGGAGTGGAATTGGATAAATTCGTCCAAAAGATTACAGGGGGTAAATCTACTTTCCTTCCAATCAAAAAGAGCAAACGTCCTTTATTTAGGTGTTCTCTTTCTCCCGGAGCATCAAGCTCTAAGCAGCGGCGATGGCCTTCCCAACCTCCCTCTATAGGAAAGGCCACGCCCAGGGACAGAAAAAGACTTGGGGGCGAAAGCCTGCCAAGCAGAGCCCAGAAGCTTCCTTGTGAAGGCGCGCCCCCACTCGGCCGAGTGGGGGGAAGGCTCCTGCAGTTTGCAGAAGCCTGGCGGGAAGAGATCCGGGACAAGTGGGTAACCTCCTCGGTATCTCTGGGCTACAAGCTAGAGTTTCAGGAGATTCCACCTTCTCGCTTCCTAAGGTCAAGGATCCAGTAAAGCAAAAACCGCTACTTCTGGCCTTAGATCACTTACTATCCCAGGGGGTGATAGTGGAAGTGGACCCAAAAGAACAGGGTTCAGGCTTTTACTAGAATCTCTTCACCGTTCCAAAGCCAAATGGAGGTGTCAGACCTATCCTGGATCTGAAGGATCTGAACCAGTTTTTGCGCATCCGGTCTTTTCGAATGCAGTCAATACGTTCTGTGGTCTCCTCCCTGCAAGGGGGAGAGTTTATGGCATTGATGGATATCAAGGATGCATATCTTCATGTGCCAATTTTTTCCGCACACCAAAAGTATCTAAGGTTTGCGGTAGATCGTCGCCCTTTTCAATTGTGGTCTTGCCGTTCGGTCTCGCTACAGCTCCTCGAGTCTTCACAAAGATTCTAGACCCTCTCTTGGCAAACCTAAGAGCTCAGGGTATAACCGTGATGGCTTATCTACACGATTTACTTCTCATAGAGAAAACAGTAGCGCTCTTGAACAACAGTGTTACCAGAACGTTAGAACACCTGGAACGCCTAGGTTGGATTATAAACCTAGAAAAGTCATCCCTACAGCCTGCTACCAGGTTGGAATATCTGGGCATGGTCATCGACACCGCTCAGGGCGGGGTGTTTTTCTACCAAGGCCAAAAGCCATGGCTATAGGGGATCTGGTGCGCCTAATTCTAGGCAGAAGATCTTCCCCCATTCGGTTGTGTATGAGACTGTTAGGGAAAATGGTCACCTCCTTCGAGGCCTTTCCATTTTCACTCAAAGCCTTTGCAAAGATGCATCCTTGCGGCTTGCAACAGGAAGCCCCAGGCCTTGGACCTTCCTATGTGTCTATCCCCAGGGACACGCAAGAGTCTCGTTTGGTCGTTACAGACCAAGAATCTGCTGAAAGGCAAAACCTTTCTTCCTCTTCCATGGAAGATTATAACTACAGATGCCAGCCTGACAGGCTGGGGAGCAGTGTTGGAGGAGATGTGCTCGCAGGGGAAATGGTCTGCGATCGAGAAGCTATTGCCTATAAATGTTTTGGAGATCCGGGCAGTTTATATGGCTCTCATAAACCGGTCTTACAGACTACGGGGTCTCCCTGTTGGGGTTCAGTCCGACAATGCCACAGCTGTGGCCTATATCAATCACCAGGGTGGCACCAGGAGTCTGGTTGCACAAAGAGAGGTGAATCGCATACTTGCTTGGGCAGAAAGGCATGTTCCGTGCCTTTCTGCAGTCTTCATTGCAGGAGTGGAAAATTGGCAAGCGGACTTTCTAAGCCGCCAACAGTTAGGCCCAGGAGAATGGGCTCTACACCCGACGTATTTCGGAACATATGTCACAAGTGGGGCACTCCAGACGTAGATCTGTTTGCGTCCTGATTCAACAGATGCTCTGACAGTTCCTACCATACCCACTTCTGTCACGGTCCCTAGGAAGAGTCAAGAGGGAAACAAAGTCGGTTCTTTTGGTAGCCCCAGCTTGGCCCAGACGACCTTGGTACGCAGAGATCTTGAGGTTGGCAGTAGACAGGCCATGGATCCTCCCTCTCCGGCCAGGTCTACTCTCGCAGGGTCCAATTTACCATCCTGCTTTACACAGTCTAAGTTTAACGGTTTGGCTGCTGAGACCCACATTCTGAGGGATTGGGGGCTTTCGGAACCAGTCCTTTCTTCTCTGGTCAATGCCAGAAAGCCGGCCTCCAGGCTTATTTACTACAAGATCTGGAAGGCATATGTTTCCTGGTGTGAACCCAGGGGATGACATCCTAGAAAATATGTCATTAGCAGGATCTTGGCTTTCCTCCAGTCAGGCCTAGAAATGAATTTGGCCGTAGGCACTATCAAGGTACAGATCTCGGCCTTGTCAGTGTTTTTCCAGAAGCCACTTGCATCACATTCCCTTGTGTAGGCTTTCATCCAGGGGGCTATGCGGTTAAGGCCGCCAGTCAAACATCCGGTATGCCCATGGGATCTGAATTTGGTTCTCTCGGCATTGCAGGGGCAACCATTTGAACCTTTGCCTCAGGCTTCCTTAGTTCTTTTGACTAAAAGTTTGGTTTTCTTGATAGCCATATCCTCGTCTAGAAGAGTGTCAGAACTAGCAGCTCTCTCCCGCAAGGAACCTTATCTAATTATTCATAAGGACCGGGTAGTAATGAGTGCTAATAGGTCCTTTTCTGCCTAAGGTGGTTTCAGGATTCCATTTGAGTCAAGATGTAATCCTACCATCCTTTTTTGCGGATCCATAGTCCGAAGAAGAAGAATCTTTGCCCACTTTAGATGTGGTAAGGGCAATCAGTATCTATCTTCAGGTAACTGCTCAGATAAGAAAAACTGATTGCTTATTTATTTTGCCAGAAGGCCCTAGGAAGGGCCAGGCGGCATCAAGATCCACTCTCTCAAGGTGGATTAGACAGGTTATTTTTCAGGCCTATAGCGTAAGGGGAAGAGTCCTCCTTTTCAAGTGAAAGCGCACTCAACGAGGGCTGTAAGTGCTTCTTGGGCAGTGCATCATCAGGCCTCCCTGGCTCAGATCTGTAAGGCTGCAACTTGGTCATCAGTCCACACATTCACCAGATTTTATCAAGTGGATGTCAGAGGGCAAGAGGATATCGCCTTTGGGCGCAGTGTACTGCAGGCTGCAGTTTAGATCCTCTGGTCCATGGCAGTCTATAATTCTGATCTGTGTCTCCCTCCCCTCAAACTGAGCATTTTGGGACATCGCACTATGTAGTGAAGCTCCTGTGTCCCGTGATGTATGATCAAGAAAATAGGATTTTTATATACAGCTTACCTGTAAAATCCTTTTCTTGAGAGTACATCACAGTATACAGGGCTCCCGCCCTTCTTGGGTTTTACGTGGTTTCTTATTGCTTTGCTACAAAACTGAGGTGCCTCCCATATGGGAGGGGTTATATAGGGGAGGAATTCTCCTTAATTGGGGGTTAACCAGTGTCCAATCACCAGAGGTGCCTATATAACCCACTATGTAATGAAGCTCCTGTGTCCCGTGATGTACTCTCAAGAAAAGGATTTTACAGGTAAGCTGTATATAAAAATCCTATTTTTTATAATGGCTTACCTGTAAAATCCTTTTCTTGGAGTACATAACAGGACATAGAGCCCCCGCCCCTCTTTTTGGGGATATGTATTACACTCTTATTGCTTTGCTACAAAACGGAGGTACTCCCAGTTAGGGGAGGGGTTATATAGGGGGCTAAACTTACCAGTGCCAGTGTCCATCCCCTATTGGTGCCTATATAACCCATCAGTGAATACTGAGGCTCTGTGTCCTGTGATGTACTCCAAGAAAAGGATTTTACAGGTAAGCTGTTATAAAAATCCTATTTTTTAAATTGAACCTCATATGTCATGTATATGCCCAACCTCCTATTTTATCAAATTCTTCCTCTAATTAAGCTACATTATGTGCCAAATGTATTTTTCTGCATAATTTGGTGTCATCAGCAAACCTTAAAAATTGAGTTTTTGACTTTCAAACCCTAGATTGATAATAAAAAAAAATGAACAACATTGGCCTGAAGACAGACCCCTGGGACGCACCACTCACAACTTTAGACCATTTTGCATTTAGAGAATGAGTCATTTATCACTAACAGCTTGATCTGACAGGAATTCTTTTAATAATCCATATATTGGTTGTCAATTATTATGCCTTTATCACAGACAAATTTCTAAATCGATTCCCTTAAATGCCCTGCATAGTGCCGATGTTAAGTTAACTGGTCTGTTGTTTCTTGGTGAGCATCTTGATCTTTTTTGTAAATTGTTGCCACATTTTCTGTGCACCAATCAGTTGGTATCATTCCAGTCAGTAAGGTGTCCTTAAAAATATGAAACAGCCACCTGGCTATAACCAAAAGTTCCCCAAGGACTCGTGGGTGTAAGCCATCTGACCTGGTGATTTATTCACATTTAGTTTGTCTAGTCTAATAATTACATCGTGTTCTGTTAGCTACGGAGGTACCTTCAGTGAAACATCATTTAATGTAACTTTTATAACAATCAAATCCTTCTTTCCTGACGCATCATGGCAGCACACACATTGGGTTGTGACTCCGCCTTCACAACCTGATAGGACTGGTTAGCTATAAGATTTAAAGAGGAGTCCATCGTTGCATTCTCCTTTTTTTTTCCTCACCTAATAGGATGATTGTTTGATCTGGATCGGTTAGAAGCAAGGAACCCCCTTACCACTTCGCCCCAGCTAAGTTAGCCTCTCCTAGCTGGAAGCCCAGTCCGTACAGTCTCTAAATGAGCTACAAGATGGGAAGTCCCACTCTGATGGTGTCAGGGGCTAGTAATTTGGGCAAATATTTCACAAACCTTAAATGGGTTTTTAAGTTTGCAGCGGTCATCCCCAACCTGTACTTTTTTTCTCATCCCCTCTCCTGCACTTAATCAGTCTCATTGGCTTATCATCCTGAATATGCCTTTTTCCCTCATATACCTGTTTATTTATCTTTTTTTGCTTTTTTTCCTCTTTTTCTTTCCCCGCTGGGCTCTGTGGTCCCTCAGCCGGTCTACCTCCTCCATCATGGTGGCACAACAGTACTCCACAGGCACCCAGGAAGTGACATAGCAATATTACTAGCTTTGCCAGTTTTCAAAATGACACAGAGCGTCAGCTATGGCGCATGCGCGACAGCGTCGTCATCACTACTGCGACAGTGGCATATTTAAAAAGCGGTCTGCACCTACTACAAACTGCAGACTGTCAAAAACACCACTCTACAACCTGGGGATTTTTTCTAATAGTTTCTGCCTTGCTAAGCGCTGTCTGCCTGGTCCCTGGTAAGCAATGGATTACCAATTCTCTTATCCCAGCACCTGCTGCTCATACTCTGCTATTGTTTTCTTTCTAAGAGACCCTTTTCCTCACAGGTACACTTTTACTTTCCCTATGGAGGCCGCTGCTGTAGCAGACCATCCGCAAACCAAGAGGTAACGGGGCATCAGAATTGGTAAGTAAGAAGAGGAGAAAAAAAGGGAGCATCGCCACTAATGCCACTTTTATTTTCTGGCAGCTCTGGAAGATCTTCAGGGTCATCACACTGTAAAAGAAAAGAGCGTTCACCCTCAAGGCACTCTCGTTCCCAGAGAAGCCATTCAAGATCTTCTGACCATCACAGAAGCTCATCTTCTTCCCACCGACATGGGGATAGAAGGCTGAGAGAGATGGCGGACGCTTGAGCGGAGAGCTCTCAGCACCCCGGGACTTTATCATCGAAAGCTGAGGTGAATTTTCCCTTTTCTACCTAAAATACACAATGGGGACAGCCTCTAGACACTCATCGGCTTCCAGGTCCCGGTCTCCTCGCGAACAAAGCGGCAATATGAGCCAAAACATCCCTGAGATGTTTCGGTCCTAGAGAGGGAACATGGCGTCTTCCCGCCGGGGACAGTCTCCAGCTTCACAGACACGCTCTCTCTCCCTCCAATGGAACTTATTCTATCCGACTCACGACCGGCTCATAACACTCCCAGCAATGTGTCTGCCGGGTCTGCTATACCCGCGACCCAGGCTCCAATCAGTATGCAGGACTTCAGGAATGTGGCTACCGACATTAAAGATACCCTGTCAGCGGCCATTGCTGAGCCACGCCTAGACATCAGGGCACTGACGGATAGGGTACAGATGGTGGAGGAAACTACTGAGCGTCACGAGCTTCAGACCCGCAAGACGGCAAGGAAAGTAGACTTCCATACCTTGCAACTTAGAGATCTGCAGAGGCATACGGAAGACTTAAACAACAGAGGCCGGCGCCATAATTTGAGAGTGAGAGGCCTTCCCGAATCGATTGACAGTGATAATCTTACTCGTTCAATTACCACCCTCTTCAATGACATCCTGAACAGACCAGCCCATACACTTATCGATATGGAGAGGATTCATCGGGCCCTTAGGCCTAGGGGGAGGGATACCGACCCGCCAAGAGACATTGTGTGTTGTTTGGTGGATTATCATCTGAAAGAAGATATCCTAAAATGCGCACGGAGTAGACAGTCCCTGTCATATGAGTCTGCCCCGATTCAGATCTTCCAAGACCTGTCTGGCATCACTTTGCAGCATTGTCGGGATTTGAGGCCTCTCTTGGAATTGCTGCGGTCCCGGGACATCTTATACAAATGGAGGTTTCCCTTCTGCTTATCGGCCTCTCGTCTGGGACGCACGGCACACCTGAAGGTTCCAGAAGACTTACCTAATTTCTGCGCCACCCTGGGGATCCCCTTGGTTGAAGTGCCTAACTGGTACACCAATTTCCGTCAACCGTTCTACAAACCTATGGAGCCTCCGGCAGAAAGGATGGAAACCCAGGAGTCCAGATATCGTAGGAGACGCTCTGCTTCCAGAATGAGGAACCATCCTGTATCGGATACGCTGCAGAGGGATCGCAGCCCCTCCGTCTCCCCGCGGTCCAGGAGAGCCCGTCGAGACCGCTAACTGCGGGTTGTATGGAGAGATAACAGCACCTCAGTGTGGCGAATACACACTGCAATGGCTGCTCTGAGACCGGATTCTCCTATGTTTTTCCTTTTACTTTTATTTTTCAAACTTTGACGGAATTGTTTTCACCGCTTTTCGTTCTGTTATTATTGCATAAGGCATTACTCTCCATATGTGCGAACATTGCCATGTGATAACCAATTCCCGTTCTATGCGATGTCTACTTCCCTATATTCTTCAAGTTTTATGACACACCGGATCCATTGGCCTGTAGACTGAAAACTACATTACCCATACTGCACTCCCTCAACTAGCAGGTCCTGTAGGATTTTGGAACTGTACGATCCGCCCTGCAGTTTTGTTCCGCTGCCTGCTCAACTCTCACTTCACAGCGTGGCCTACGTTTCTACAATGTCACTACTCTCTGCAAGGACTCTATTGTGAGCGACATGTGACTTCTGACATACGACCCGTGCATTATTCTTACTACGATTCTGTGATCTGCCATGGACTGGTGATCGTTGTTGAATAACTGAGAGTGTGAACATTGCCATCTTGCTGGACTGGGCTACGGACTAGATTCGAGCACTCTTCCACAGAAGGTTTGGTGTTAGGTTACACTTTCTGCTCTTTGTCTTGGAAGCCGCCTAATTTTTTTGTTTTTGTTTTTCCTTGCCCGAACCCGGGATTAATATAGTTTTGACTTAATTTTTCTTCTTGTACGTAGCACTGGACACACATGCCACTGTGTTGACATGCTTACATGGGCTTGTTTTGGGCTCGCCTCTCTTTTGCAGGCCTCGGTGCTGTCCGGACGAGGGGTACTTCACTCCTGGCGGATGGTGCTGTGGACCGGGAACAGAGATGTGTGAAGTAACATGTACGATCCTGGGCATAGCCCAGGAATGGCTCACCCTATGGGCATGATGCAGGTGCTCTGATGGACCTACAGGTATGGTTATATCGTTCTATGATTTCTTTATGTTATGTTCTATGGCCTTTTAAAATGCCCTTCCGGTAACCACAAGTTAATTTTTTAGCTTATATGTTCTATACTACTGCATTAGTCTAGAGAGGGCTTAACCGTAAGTGATGGGAGTTTCTAGGATCCTACGGTCCCACTCTGTATTTGTTAGCATTTCAGATGCAGCTGTATTGTTGTTTTATTTTAAACCACCTCTCCCACAGAGATGTATATGTTATTCCTGTCCCCAGACATCGGCTCTAACAGTTTCTCCTAAAATCGACAACTTCCACTTATTACGAGCTAAATTCAGATGTCCCGGGGTGTCGTTTCATCGCTCACCATAGAAAGTACATTCTTACACTGTAATAGCTCGGCTCTGTCCTGGCCAACCCCCACGCTAGAGAGTATACTGGTATACACGTTCCTGGATTGGGGCGTGGGCACCTTTTGCTCTTTGGTATCCAACCGATTCAGCATCTCTTAGTGGTGGTGGATAACTTCCACCCCTCTATCGGTTTTATTGACAAGTTCATTAATACGTCCCCATCCCCCCTCTATTAAGGTTTCTATTCCCCCCCATTTTTTTTTTTTTTGTTGTCTTCTCCCCTTACCGATCTCCTACCAGTCATGTTGCACAGTCGTGTGCCCCAAAATCCACCCGGTCATCCTCAACTTACACTATATTCGATTAATATTAGGGGGCTTAACACGCCCGAAAAGAGATCGCAATTGTTGCTCTCTCTTCATAAAGCCAAAGCACATATAGCTCTAATACAAGAGACCCACTTTCGGTCCGACTCCATTCCTAAACTACGCAGTCACCACTACCCAACGGTGTATCATGCATCGAATGACACAGCAAAATCCAAAGGAGTCGCAATTGTAATATCCAAACACTGTCCCCTCCAGGTTTCTAATATTCAGCGGGATACGCATGGCAGATATATTTTTATCAAAGGACAGCTTTTTAACAAGCCCATCACCATCGCGAATATCTATGCCCCTAACAGGCAACAGGTAACATTCTTTCGCAACATCCTACAGCAACTGACGGCCTTCTAATCTGGCATGGTAGTGTTGGGTGGTGATTTCAATGTCCTATTGTCACCCATTATGGATACCTCCAATGGTTTGTCCTATCTACCGTACAAAGCCCTTCGTACAATCAAATCCCAATTGCAAATGTTAACTCTGCATGATACATGGAGAATGCTATACCCACGCACCAAAGATTATACCTTCTTTTCCTCCCTGCACTCCAAATATTCCAGATTGGATTACTTTTTTATTACGCAGGCTGACCTTCCCTCTTTAGAGGAAGCTTCGATTGATCCTATGGTCTTGTCAAATCACAACCCTATTTCTATAACAATATCTTTCCGGCAAGCCCACTCGAGATCCCCAATCTGGCGTTTAGATGAGTCCCTGCTGTTAGACATGGCTGATAAACAGACCATCTCTGACAGCATGAAACAATACTTCCTGGAAAATACGAATACAGACATACACCCTATTACAACATGGGCAGCACATAAATGTGTCATGAGAGGTGTATTTATCTCGCTGGCGGCAAAGAGACATAAGCTTAGAACAGCTCGTATCAGAGAGCTAACTGAACGTATCCAAACCCTAGAAAAGGCTCACAAACGCTCCTTGGCAAGCAGTTGTTTGGAGGCTCTTACTGAAGCTAGGGAAAACCTTTTGAAAGAATTGCAGAAAACGGTGAAACGCAAGTTTGCCTTAACACACAAACTTTTCTACGAGTTTGGTAATAAGGCAGGTAAGCTGCTGGCGAGGGCCTTACAGAAAAAGAAAGTGTCTCACACCATACACGAGATAAAGACCCCCTCCGGAGACACGTTAGTGGACACTGACATCATAGCGAAACAATTTGTAGCATACTTTCGTAAACTATATAACCTACCAAAACAGGCCTCAGCGGATCTCACTTCAAATAGACAAGTTCTGATCAAGGAATACTTATCTCAATATTGCCCCGTTTTATCTAATCCGGAGGACTTGACAGATCTTGACTCTCCTATATCGGTAGAAGAAACTGCCTCTGCCCTGAAACAGCTAAAAGCGGGCAAAAGCCCGGGGCCTGATGGCCTAACAGCAGGCTACTATAAGGCCTTTTCAGACCAACTACTCCCGACATTTGTTAAAACGTTTAATACTTTCTCTTCTACCGATATACGACATGATGACATCCTTGAGGCACATATTACGCTGCTCCCTAAACCAGGTAAAGATACGACACTAATTCCCAATTACCGTCCCATATCTCTATTAAATGTTGACGTTAAGCTTTACGCTAAGGTCCTAGCGAATCGGATTCTTCCTCTTCTCCCGAAATTGATTTCCACAGATCAAGTAGGCTTTGTCCCTGGAAGGGAGGCCAGGGACAACACCACTAAGGCCCTTAACATACATAATTGGCTAACATCCTCAAACACAAAAGGATTCTTTCTGTCGTTGGACGCGGAGAAGGCATTCGACAGGGTGGCTTGGGACTATATGAAGGTGGTGCTACAGACCCTTGGCTTCCCTGTCAATTTTGTACAAATGATTATGGCACTATATTCGGTCCCCACGGCTAGATTAAGGGTCAATGGACGCCTGTCGGATGCCTTCTCCATCGCCAACGGCACACGTCAAGGTTGCCCTCTCTCCCCCCTTATATTTATCCTTACTATAGAGCCTCTTCTCCGAAGGATAAGAGATAACCCTGATATCAAAGGGATTACCATTAAATCCCAATCCTGTAAAATAGCCGCCTACGCGGACGATATACTACTTTTTTTGACTGACCCGATAACTACTATTCCTAACCTCCTTCAAGACCTGAACACTTTCCAAACCTTCTCAAATTTAAAAATCAATTTTGGCAAATCCCGAGCCCTTAACATCACACTGCCTCTGGCCACGGTCACACTCTGCCAAAATAACTACCCTTTTAGGTGGGAGTCATCAGCGTTAACGTACCTGGGAATTCACATCCCAACTGATTTGACCAGGCTTTACGAATGTAATTTTAGACCCATACTTATTAAACTGCAAGATGATCTCTTGCATTGGCACAAAGGCTCATTTTCCTGGTTTGGTAGAATAGCCATTTTAAAGCTCAATGTTCTTCCCAGATTGATGTACCTATTGCAAACTATCCCCATCAAGCTCCCCCCTTCCTTTTTTACATCTTACAGTTGCATGTGCAGGAAATTCGTTTGGTCTTATCGCCCCCCTAGATTGAGCTGGAACAAACTGATTCTCCCCAAAAGGATAGGGGGATTGGGCTTGCCAGATTTACAGACATATTATCGGGCCGTTCTTCTCACAAGAGTTGTGGATTGGCATGTACATAGCGCCAGTAAAGACTGGATCCAGATAGAACAGGCCTTTACTCACCTTCCCCTCTCGAATCTCCCATGGATTAAACCGTCCTCACTTCCCCCCATCTGCTCCACACACCCGCTGATAGGGCCAACACTGTTAGCATTTCGGGCATCTTGCCGGGCTCTAAAGTTAAACCCGGTCCCCGGTCCCATGACGCCATTGAACGGGAACCCTGATTTCTTGGCAGGCACGGGTGATCACACCTTGAATGGCCCCATACATTCCCGCACATACAGAGCACACAAATTTTTCACTAATGGAAACCTCCTTTCATTCACTGAAATGTCATCTAAATTCCCACAACTCCACATACCATTTTACAAATTTCTTCAAATACGACACTTCCTGACCCATATTAAACCGATTATGCATTGGTATAGAGATTTTACCCCCTTTGAGTCCTTGTGCGGTAGTTCTGAGCCACAGCCCCACCTGATTTTGAAAATTACAACACTATTCCATATGGATACTTCTCCCCTGCATAATATACAACGGATATGGGAGACAGACCTCTCCCACACCTTATCCGCAGATGAATGGGGTGACATCTCTGAATTTATGCACAAGGGCTCAATTAATGTCTCCACACAGGAAAACAGATATAAAATATTCTCCAGATGGTATCGCACGCCCGATAAAATTCACAAAATCTTCCCACAAGTTCCCTCTACATGCTGGCGATGTAATTCGGCAGAAGGTACTTTTATACATATTTGGTGGGACTGCCCCCTAATCGCATCTTTCTGGCGTGAAATACACGCTCTGATTGCCAAAATTACCACCTATACTCCTGACTTTTCACCAGCGCAATTCCTGTTGCATCACACGTCTATCCCTAAGCGATCATATCATAAATCTCTTGTACTCCACCTAATAAATGCGGCCACTCAATGCCTCCCCAGACATTGGAGGACGGCTCATCCACCTACTGTCAACGAATGGATTCAACAAGTAGACCGCATTGAAGAAATGGAGAGGCTAATCCATCAGGCCCATGACAGACATGACAAGTTCAGTACCATCTGGTCTTGCTGCTCCCACTTTAGAAGTCAAGTAGTACATAACCACTCTGCAACGGTTCAATAGCTCTAATTGTGAATCATTCTAATAATGCTATGTTTGTCTACACATCCCATTACCCCCCCCCCCCCCCTTTTTTTTTTTTTCTTTTTTCTTTTTCCTCTTCTTTCTTCCCCTAGATTTCCTATCAATAACCTCGCTTGATTTAGGCCCCGGATCACTAAGTTCTTCCCCATGCTTACCAAGTTGGTCCTCTCCTGTACACAGCAAGTTCCCTGTAGGGGTGGACGTAATATTATTATTTCGACTAATATTATATGCACTATATTGCTTATAGGTGACACATAAAAGTATTGTCTACTGTTTATCAATTGATGGCAATTGTAAGACTTTTGTGCATATTGGTACTATGCAAATGCTGTGAAACTTACCCTATGTGCCTCATTATAACTGTTTTGTGTTATATAAAACTCAATAAAAAATTTCTGGAAAAAAAAGAAAAAAAAAAAAAAAAAGAAGGCACACACACCCTGCGCCCAATGCTTGCTGGGTTTGCGGGGCACAAGCTATACCAAATAAATTGGTGTGCCAGGTCTGTCTAGAGGAAGCAACTCGTGATAAAGAATCTGACGCAAGGGAAGCATCTAACATAATAACAGAATAAGTGAAAGAATCAATCATGCAAGTAGCAGCCTACGAACCGATTGGAACTTCTAATTCAGCCTTTACGTCCTACACACATCAGGATCAAGAGGATGCTCCGGAGGACGATGAAGTGTTACCACCAGCTGCATTTGATTTCGCACTAATAGACCCCTTTGCAAAGTCAGTAAAGGAGGCAATAGGGTGGGAGGAGGAAAAGGAAGTTCCAGCCAAATTAAGAAAATATTTTCCCAACCTAATGAAAGACCCCAAAATATTTCCTTTCATTGAGGAGCTCGAAGAACGAATTAAGGACGAGTGGCAAAAACCGGACAAAAAAACAGGCCTAAATAATAGGCTAGGCAAACTCTACCCACTTAAGGAACCAACGGTGAATCCCCTTATTCTGGCTCCAGTGGTGGATTCCTCACTAATGCGTTTGGAACGTTCATGTTACCTTGCCAATAGAAGACGCTGTGACTTTCAGAGACGTGATGGGTTGCAAAATTGATCTTGACCTTAAAAAGGCATACTCAGCAGCCGGAGGGGCTTGCAGGCCAGCGGTCACTCTGGCAGCGGTTGGCTGAGCCATCTTATGCTGGACTTCCAATGTGGAGAAGTTGCAACTGGAAGCAGCAGACCAAGAAAGAGTTATATCCGCTCTGCAGGAACTCAGCCTAGCGGGGGATTTCGTGGCAGAAGCTGCAGTAGATATAATTAGAGCTTCAGCTAGAGCAATTTTGGCTTCGGTGACCTCTCGGCGGGCACTGTGGCTCAAACCCTGGGTCGCTGATATGACCTCTAAGTCCAATTGGTGTGAGACCCCTTGCGACAGTACCAACCTGTTTGGCCCCAAACTGGATTTGGCAATATCGAAAGTCATGGGAGGAAAGTCGGGACTTATCCCATCAGATAAAAGGCCCAAGCAGGAAAGGAATCCATCATTCAGACACCCCCTGCCTGAATGATATCGGTATGCAAGGGTTTATAAGCCAGGGAAGGAGTTTAAGCAGAATTGGCGGAATACACAGCCATCCTTTGTGAGGGATGAAAAGTCAAAGGGGACTACCCCAGGGGACCAACCGAAGTCTTTTTGATGTCACGCTTGCCCAACCCGCAATAGTAGGAGCGAGGCTGAGGCTATTTGTTCATGTATGGAAGGACCATATACAGGACAACTGGACGATCTCCACCTCCAAAATGGCCACAAATGGAGGTTCAAACACAGACCACCCCAAAACCACTGCAGATTCACCAGGCTACCGTCTTTGCACCCAGAACGCAAACTTCTGGTCAGATATGTCATAGAGCTTCTACAGAAACAGGCGATTATAGAAGTTCCATGAGAACAGAGAGGTGTAGGGTTCTATTCTCCTCTTTTTCTAGTCACAAAAAAGATAGGAGATTTGAGGCCGATGCTAGATTTAAAGGATCTCAATCAAACAATTCTAGTCGAATCTTTCACGATGGAGAGTCTGCAATCCATTCTACTAGCAATAGGAGCGGAAGACTGGATGCTCTCGGTCGATTTGTCCGGCGCTTATTTACACATACCCGTGCATCAAAACTTCCAGAAGTACCTACGCTTCACCATTGGCCAACTACATTTCCAGTTCCAAAGCCTCCCGTTTGGGATTTCAACGGCAAAGGAGAAAGGGCTGAGAGCTCTACACTATCTAGACAATATTATCCTCTTAGCCGTCAGTCGGGAAACACTTTTACAAAATCGAACGGTTCTAATCTCCACACTCCAGCAATTCGGGTGGATGATAAACTGGAAAAAGAGGAGCCTAGTACCAACACAAAAGATGATTTTCCTGGGAGCCGAACTAGATACCTGTGGCAACACAGTTGGTCTCCTTCAGGAGAAGATCCTTCCACTCATCCGCAAAGTAAGAAAACTCCTGTTGGCAAACCATCTATCCGCAAGGTCGTATCTGAGTATCCTGGGGTCAATGTCCTCCACCTTCCTAATGATCCAGTGGTCCCAGTGGAATTCGAGAACTTTCCAGAACTCGTTCCTGAAGCAATGGAATGGATATTCTATTAATCTGCGAATAGTGATCACTCAGGCAGTGAAGATCTCAGCTCGGTGGTGGACTCAAGTCAACAATCTGACACGTCGCCATCCCATCGTACCCCCACTACCAGAGATAATAACAACAGATGCCAGTTTGCAGGGTTGGGGAGCGCATTATCAGCATCACGGGGCTCAAGGCCGTTGGGCTTTTCGACCGCAGGGCATAGTTTCAAATGTGCTAGAGCTCAGGGCCCCATGGCAAGCACTTATAACCTTCAGCCCAATTCCAGGGAAAAGCATCCTTCTGCGAATGGACAATATGGTAGCAGTAAACTACGTCCACAGACAAGGGGGCACCCGAAGTAATACACTCATGCGGGAGGTCCGGCCCATACTCGAATGGGCGCAAGTCCACCGGGTGGACATGAAAGCGATATACATTCCAGCAACACACAACCAGTTGGCAGACCATATGAGTCGAGTTTTCGTGTCAAACAATGAATGGTCCCTCAGTCATCAAGCCTTTGCTCTGCTCATACACAGATGGGGAACGCAAGACATGGATTTAGCGGCAACGCCGGAGAACTGCAAATGTTCCCGCTTTCTAGCAAGAACAGCCTACCCAACAGCGTCGGGGATCGACTGCCTCCACCACCCATGGGAGTTACACGTAGGGTACATATTTCCTCCGGTACCACTAATAGCCAGATTCTTAGCCAGATTGAGGAGATCGACATCCACGGTAGTGGCAGTACTGCCATTCTGGCCGAGGAGGTCATGGTTTGCGACTATTCTGCAACTAAACACGGAAGAACCATTTCCTCTTCCTCTGTTCCTGGACTTGCTCTCACAGGGATAGTTCCTACACCCATCTCCAGAACGGTTACACCTAACGGCTTGCAGGTTGAAAGGGAGAGGCTGTTAGACCAAGGGTGTTAGCTCCGGGTAGTATCCAACGTACAGCAAGCCAGAAAGAAATCAATCAATAGCATATATAATAAAATCTGGGAAAGATTCTCCACTTTCGCTCAACAGCAGTCCTGAAATCCCCTATACCCATCAGTTTCTCAGGTCCTAGAGTTTCTGCAGCTGGGTCTGGAGAAGGGGCTAAGTTCTAGCACCTTAAAAGTCCAAATCTCTGCTCTTTCTGCGATGTCAGGAGTGAAATGGGCCTTGGGTCCTCTCATTATTCAATTTAAGAAGGCATGCCTGAAAATTAGGCCTCCCAGGAAGCCAATCTTCTCGACCTGGGACCTCTCAATCATGTTGGAAGCTCTATCAAGGAACCCTTCTTCCCCCTACATTCAATTTCCCTATGGGACTTGACACTCAAGTTTAGGGATGGCCGAACGGTTCGCCCGGCGGTCGTTTCGCTGCGAATTTCAGCTGTTCGCCGTCCACCCGATCGGCGGACCATTGCCGCTGTTCGCCCGGCGGACTTCCGTATTTACTGTGTAAAAGAACTTTGACCTATGATGACACATCCATCATGGGGTACAGGACAGCCAATTGAGACATTACAACACATGGATACTTGGACATTCCCCCTAACTTATAAATAGACCCGATCCGGCAGCCATTTTACATTCTTTCTACTGTCACTATAGGGAGAGGTTGCTGTGTGGAGCAGGGAGAGACTTCAGTGACCCAAATCGCTAGCTATTAGGAGCCCTTCTTCCCCCTACATTCAATTTCCCTATGGGACTTGACACTCAAGTTTAGGGATGGCCGAACGGTTCGCCCGGCGGTCGTTTCGCGGCGAATTTCAGCTGTTCGCCGTCCGCCCGATCGGCGTACTATTGTCGCTGTTCGCCCGGCGGACTTCCATGTTTACTGTGTAAAAGAACTTTGACCTATGATGACACATCCATCATGGGGTACAGGACAGCCAATTGAGACATTACAGCACATGGACACTTGGACATTCCCCCTAACTTATAAATAGACCCGATCCGGCAGCCATTTTACATTCTTTCTACTGTCACTATATGGAGAGGTTGCTGTGTGGAGCAGGGAGAGACTTCAGTGACCCAAATCGCTAGCTATTAGGTCCACAAAAGTTCTTTTAAGGACTGGTATCATGGTATAGGTGTTAGGTGTAGTTCAGGATATAGGTTTGAGGCACTGCTATTCAAGTCATTGTTGCTGCGGATTGTCTTTTGTCAGTGTAGAGAGAGGGACAGGGCGCTGTGTGCAGCAGGGACAGTCAGTTTAATCAGTAGCTGTTACTATTAGGTCCACAAAGGTTCTTTTCAGGACTGGTATGGTAATAGGCTTGTACACGTATAATATTCTTTCTTCCAAATATAGAAAGAATATTATATTTGACTGCTGCCCTCCTGCTGCAGTAGTCCTTTATCAGTATAGGGAATGAGGTACAGTCTGTTAATCATTCACAACCTACTAGTTCCACAAAGGTCCTTATAAGGACTGGTAAGGTCTAGGCTACTACAGTACATAGGGTTGAGTGAGGTACAGTCTGCTATTCCTTAACCACTTAAGGACCGCCGCATGGCAATGTACGTCGGTGCAATGGCACCAACAGGCACAAGCACGTACATGTACGTGCTCGCCTTCCAGCGGGTGGGGGGTCCGATCTGACCCCCTCCCGCTGGATGCGGCGGTCCGTTTCGCTGCAGGAGCGATCCGGGATGAGGGGATGGCTGTTGGTTTCTGGCCATCCCCTCTCGATCGCTCCTGGCGAATGAGAAGCTTCCTCCCACTGTGCATAGTAAACACAGGCAGGGAGGAAGTGATGTCATTCTCCTCGGGGCGGTCTTATTGACCGGACTACGAGGAGAGGACACAGTAAGTGTGCACCAACACTACACTAACACATAGGCACACACAGGCACACAACCCCCCCCCCCCCCCCCCCGATCGCCCCCGATCGCCCCCTCCCCTCCCAGTCACAGTGTCACTGATTGCAGTGATCATTTATTTACTGATCACTGCATTCCGTGTCAGTTGTGACAGTAAAAACTGTCAGGGCAGTTAGTGTTAGGTCCAGGGTAGCCCCCTACCACCCCCCAATAAAGGTTTAACCCCCTGATTGCCCCTAGAGTTAACCCTTTCACCCCTTTTGCCAGTGTCACTAAGCGATAATTTTTCTGATCGCTGCATTAGTGTCGCTAGTGTCGCTGGGTAGCTAGTTATTTTTTTAGGTTCACCGCCAGGTTTTTATAGCGCTAGGTACCCCGATATACTACCCAATAATGGTTTTAACCCCCTGATTGCCCCTAGTTAACTCTTTCACCCCCTTTTGCCAGTGTCACTAAGCGATCGTTTTTCTGATCGCTGCATTAGTGTCGCTAGTGTCGCTAGGTAGCTAGTTATTTTTTTAGGTTCACCGCCAGGTTTTTATAGCGCTAGGTACCCCGATATACTACCCAATAATGGTTTTAACCCCCTGATTGCTCCTAGTTAAACCTTTCACCAGCGATCACCGTATAAGTGTCACTGGTGACGCTGGTTAGCCAGTTAATTATTTAGGTTCCCCGTCAGGTTTTTATATAGCGCCAGGGACCCCCATATACTACCTAATAAAAATTTGAACCCCCTGATTGCCCCTAGTTAACCCTTTCACCAGTGATCACCGTATAAGTGTTACGGGTGACTGGTTAGTTTGCTTTTTATAGCATCAGGGCACCCACCATTTATTACCCAATAAAGGTTTAACCCCCTGATCACCCGGCGGGTGATATCAATTAGGTTTTAGGGTCAGGGTCTGCGTTGCCCCAGGCAGCGCTAGGTTAGTGCCAGTACCGCTAACACCCACACGCAAAGCATAAACCTCCCGTAGTGGTATAGAATCTGAACAGATCAATATCTGATCTGATCAGATCTATACTAGCGTCCCCAGCGAGTTTAGGGTTCCAAAAAAACGCATTGTTAGCAGGATCAGCCCAGATACCTGCTAGCACCTGCGTTTTGCCCCTCCGCCCAGCCCACCCAAGTGCAGTATCGATCGATCACTGTCACTTACAAAACACTAAACACATAACTGCAGCGATCGCAGAGTCAGGCCTGATCCCTGCGATCGCTAACAGTTTTTTTTGGTAGCGTTTTATATTTATATCCGGAAGGCAGTGCTTGGTTTTCGGGGTCCCGTACGCGGCTAGGCTCCCAAAAAGTCCCCCACATGTGGTATCCCCGTACTCGGGAGAAGCAGCAGAATTTATTTTGGGGTGTAATTTGACTTATGCCCATAGCCTGTGTGAGCAATATATCATTTAGTGACAACTTTGTGCAAAAAAAAATTGTAATATTCCTGCAACTTGTGGCAAAATATAAAATATTTCATGGACTCAGCATGCCTCTCAGTAAATAGCTTGGGGTGTCTACTTTCCAAAATGGGGTCATTTGGGGGGGGTTTGTGCTATTTTGGCATTTTATGGCCTTCGAAACTGTGATAGGTAGTGAGGAGTGAAATCAAAAATTTGCACCCTTATGCCGCGTACACACGGTCGAACTGTTTGACGTACTTAGTCCGTTGAAACACATTTCAGCGGACAATCCGCTCGTGTGTGGGCTTCAGCGGACTTTTTCAGCGTGCAGTCCGGAGTACTAAGAATTTCTGTTTTTCCAAAAATCTGTCCGTCGTACTTTGATTTCAGCGGACAATACGGTCGTCAGTATGCTAGTCCGACGGACTAAGAATGGCGCATGCCCAGAAAGGATTTACAGGGCTTTGCTGTGTCTTGGACTTCCTATTTCTAGTCCCGTCGTACGTGCTGTACGTCATCGCGTAAAGCTTTCGTCGGACTGTTTGTGTATCCGTGTGTGGTCAAGTCCGTTCAGTGGAAAGTACGCCGGATTGTCCGTCGGATTGTATGACGGACTAAGTACGTCAAACAGTTCGACCGTGTGTACGCGGCATTAGAAACCCTGAAGGCAGTGATTGGTTTTCGGGGTGCCGTACGCGGCTAGACTCCCAAAAAGTCCCACATATGTGGTATCCCCATACTCAGGAGAAGCAGCAGAATATATTTTGGGGTGCAATTCTACATATAACTATGGCATGTGTGAGCAATATATCATTTAGTGACAACTTTTTGTAAACTTTTTTTTTGTGTCATTATTCAATCTCTTGGGACAAAAAAAAAAAAGAAAATTCAATGGGCTCAACATGCCCATCAGCAATTTCCTTGGGGTGTCTACTTTCCAAAATGGGGTCATTTGGGGGGGTTTGTACTGCCCTGCCATTTTAGCACCTCAAGAAATGAAATAGGCAGTCGTAAATTAAAAGCTTTGTAAATTCCAGAAAATGTACTCTAGTTTGCAGACGCTATAACTTTTGCGCAAACCAGTAAATATACGCTTATTGACATTTTTTTTACTAAAGACATGTGGCTGAATACATTTTGCCCTAAATGTATGACTAAAATTGAGTTTATTCGATTTTTCTTATAACAAAAAGTAGAAAATATCTTTTTTTCTCAAAATTTTCGGTCTTTTTCCATTTATATCGCAAAAAATAAAAATCGCAGAGGCAATCAAATACCATCAAAAGAAAGCTCTATTTGTGGGAAGAAAAGGACGCAAATTTCGTTTGGGTACAACATTGCATGACCGCGCAATTACCAGTTAAAGCAGTGCAGTGCAAAATTGTAAAAAGACCTCTGGTCCTTAGGCCGCGTACACACGGGCGGATTGTCTGCCCAACTTAGTCAGTTGGACAATCCGCTCGTGTGTGGGCTTCAGCGGACTTTTTCAGCGGACAGTCTGACGGACTAAGTCTTTCGGAATTTCCGTAATTTTGTCCGTCCAAACTTGGTTTCAGCGGACAGTCCGCTCGCGTGTAGGCAAGTTGGACGGACTAAGTATGGCGCATGCTCAGAAAGGATTTACACGCCAAGGTTGCATTGCAGTGTATTGGACGTCAAATTTCTAGTCCCGTCGTACGTGCCGTACACGTCATCGCGCAAGCTTTCGGCGGACTGTCTGCTCATCGTGTGTGGTCAAGTCCGTTCATTCAAAAGTTGAACGGACTGCCTTTCGGATTGTCTGACGAACTTAGTTGGGCAGACAATCCGCCCGTGTGTACGCAGCCTTAGGCTGAAAATTGGTCCGGGGCTGAAGTGGTTAAGGACTGGTATAGGTCCACAATATATAGGGTTGAGGTGCACTACTGCTGCCTGCTGCCCTACTGCTGCAGCAGTCCTTTATCAGTATAGGGACCGAGGTACAGTCTGCTAATCATTCACAACCTACTAGTTCTACAAAGGTCCTTATAAGGACTGGTAAGGTCTAGGGTACTACAGTACATAGGGTTGAGTGAGGTACAGTCTGCTATTCCTTAAGGACTGGTATAGGTCCACAATATATAGGGTTGAGGTGCACTACTGCTGACTGCTGCCCTACTGCTGCAGCAGTCCTTTATCAGTATAGGGACTGAGAGTTTTGTCACAGGGTCATTTAAAAAATTACAGGCAGAGGAAGAGGCAGGCCCTTTCGCAGGGGTGGTAGGGGTAGGGCAGGAGCAACAGGCTTGAGCCAAAGTGGGAAGTTGCAGAAGGTGCGTTCAATTACTTTAAAGGACGCACCAGACTTGGTTGAGTGGCTCACTCAGCCTTACTCTTTTGCAACTTCTTCATCCTCTCGATCTGCACCCTCTTCTTCACTCTCTGCTATGTGCACCCCCAAAGACACTACCACCAACAACACCACCACCACCACCACATACCTTTCGCTTGAGTCACAGGAATTATTTTGCGATCCATATCAAGACATTTCTGATGCGCAGCCCCTCTTGGCATTGGATCAGAAAGAGGAGGTAACAACAACCGCCACTCAGCAGTCTGACGACAGTACCCAGATCAGCCCAAGGAGGAGGTTGGTCCCCGGTGTTGCTGCCTACTCCGAGATCTCTAATTATAGCGGTGGGGAAGGTGACGTCAATGATGACATGTCTAGTGATGTCACGTGGGTGCCCACAAGAGAGGAAGAGGATGGGAGTTCAGAGGGAGATATGGACCAGCAGATAGGGAGGAGAAGCAGGAATAACTTACATTGCACAGGAGGGACAAAGCAGACTGCTAATGTATCAGTAGCGAGTCATCAACCATGTACGGTCACATCTGGTGCTCCCAGGACGCTGGCACATGGCTCCGCAGTGTGGGCTTTTTTTAACGTGTCCGCTGCTGACAATAGCGTTGCCACCTGCAATCTTTGCAGTCAACGCATTAGTTGCGGTAAGCCCAACACTCACCTAGGGACGACCACCTTAAGAAGGCACATGAGCAGCCATCACTGAGCCCAGTGGGAGCAACGGAACACGCAAAGCCACACTCCAGGCTCTCACCGTCCAGCCTTGTCTTCTACTTCTCCTTCTCCTCTCTCCTCGCAATTGTCCTCCACTCCACCTTCCATCACGCCAAGCTCACATTTTTCTACAAAAAGGCAGGCTTCCGTGGGCCTAATGTTTGAGCGTAAAAAAATGATGATGCTGGATAACCCTCTGACGGCAGACTTGTCAGAACTGATAGCCCTCCAACTACTGCCATATAAACTGGTGGACTCGGAGGCCTTTCGAAAATTTGTGGCCATTGGAACACCACAATGGAAGGTCCCAGGAAGGAAGTATTTCTCAGAGAAGGGCATCCCAGAGCTATATGGCCATGTTCAGCGGCAAGTTGTATAGTAATAGATAGATTATAAAATTATATATATCTAATATATATAATTTAAAAAATAATAATCATAACTATAAAGGAATAAAGACGTTTGGGATAACTCTGTGTGAATATAAGCAGCAAAGCAACTTCACTTTTCTCGCATTATGAAGAAGAAAAGAATGTGCTATATTAAAAGATCACAAAATTAGCAGCATGACGAATGTGCTAGCTTCAATACGAACGCTAGTTTTACTAGACAGAGCGCTTCTGCCCTGTAAATGCTTTCTGGGCATGCACCATTGTTAGTCCGTCGGACTAGCATACTCACGAACGTATTGTGCGCTGAAAGCCAAGTCCGACGGGAAGATTGGAGTGCAAAAATACTTTTAGTCCGCCAGACTTCACGCTGGAAAAGTCCGCTGAAGCCCACACAAGATCGGATTGTCCGGTGAACTGGGTTTCAGCAGACTAAGTACGCCATACAATTTGATCGTGTGTACGCGGCATTAATCAAACTACACTGGCCTGCCACCTGTCGGTGCCAAGATACATCTGACCACAGACACATGGTCTAGCAAACACGGGCAGGGAAGGTATATCACTTTTACTGCCCACTGGGTGAACCTTCTGACGGCTGTCAAGCATGTAACCCGTGGCACCCGTGTAGATTTGGTTTTACCACCACGGATTGCATGCAGGCCTGGCTCTTCTTCTCCTCCTCCTCCTACTCCATCCTCCTCCCTCTCCTCCTCGGCTGACTCCTCCTTTTCCGCTGCTAGCGTCTCTTTCGCTGCGCCGCCCAAGCTCCCCAGAACCTATTCGACATGCCAGGTGAGACGGTTCCATG
Organism: Lithobates pipiens; assembly: GCF_037356315.1. Classification (NCBI taxonomy): domain Eukaryota; kingdom Metazoa; phylum Chordata; class Amphibia; order Anura; family Ranidae; genus Lithobates; species Lithobates pipiens. The sequence goes on along the minus strand of NW_027507748.1, from coordinate 159,215,472 downwards.
CCGTGCTGCGTCTGTTGTGCCTGGAAGCCAAGAGCCACACTGGCCCGGCACTCCTTTCAGCTTTGCATTCACAGGCAGATCAGTGGCTAACACCGCTCAATTTGACAGTTGGTAAAGTGGTGTGTGACAACGGTGCCAATCTGCTTAGCGCATTGAAACAGGGCAAAATCACGCACGTGCCATGCATGGCACACATCTTAAATTTGGTCGTGCAGCGATTGGTTGTCAAATACCCTGGGGTCCAGGACATCTTGCGGCAGGCAAGGAAAATCTCGGCCCATTTCAGAAGATCTTACACGGCCATGGCTCGCCTTGCTGACATTCAGCGGCGAAACAATCTGCCGGTCAGACGTCTTATTTGCAATTGCCCGACACGATGGAATTCAACCTTCTATATGCTTGATAGGCTGCTCCAGCAGAAACATGCAGTTAACGTCTACCTGTATGAACTCTGCGGCAGAACAGGTTCTGGGGAGCTGGGTTTTTTTTCACTGCGCCAGTGGCTGCTCATGCGCGACGCATGCAGACTTCTGTGGCCATTTGAGGAGATCACCAAACTGTTCAGTCACAGCCATGGCGCCATCAGTGACATGGTACCTTATGCCTTCTTTATGGAGCGTGCATTGCATCGTGTCATTGATCAAGCTGTGGAGGAGGAGGAGCTGGAAGATGAGGAAGTCGCAATGCTGGATAAATTCCCAGGGGGGCTACTCTATCTGAGACAAGTGAACAACAGGAGTCTGAAGAGGAGTCAGAGGAGGATGGTGCCGGGGCGGATGAGGAGGAGCAAGAAGAGCATGCTTTAAACCTTTCTGGGATCCCTGTTGTTGTGCGTGAGTGGGGAGAGGAGAATGAAGAGGACGACATTATCCTGGATGATGAGCAGGAGCCAGGCCACCACACAGCTTCCAGTTTAGTGCAAATGGGGGCCTTCATGCTCCAGTGTTTTAATAGGTATAAAAAGCATAAGGGTCAAGGACCAGTACTGGGTGGCAACATACTTAGACCCCCGGTACAAACACAAAATGGCGGAAATGTTACCGCCGTCACAGAGGGCTGTCAGAATGGAGCACTTCCAGGCCTTGCTTCGAGAAATGCTGCATTCTGCTTTTGCGTGCGCTGGCAGAGGAGCAATTCCCACTCCCAGAGAAGGAGTTGTGGGTACCAATCCAACAGCGCCTGCAAGAAGAGGCCGGTTTGAAGATGTGTTGGTGACTTCGAATATGAGGTCATTCTTTCAGCCGACCCATCGACAGGTGTCATCCGGATCCAGCATCAGGGAATGCCTAGACCGTCAGGTGTCCGACTACATCGGGTTAACGGCCGATGTGGACGCTCTGAGGAGTGATGAACCCCTGGACTACTGGGTGTGCAGGCTTGACCTCTGGCCAGAGCTTGCCCAATTTGCAATCGAACTGTTGGCTTGCCCCTCATCCAGTGTCCTGTCCGAAAGGACGTTCAGCGCAGCAGGGGGGATAGTGACCGATAAGCATACTCGCCTAGCTCACGACAGTGTTAACTACCTCACATTTCTAAAAATGAATGAGGCATGGATCTCGGAGGAATTCAACACATGTGACCAGTAGACCATGTATATGTCTAGAAACAATTTTTTTAATCGAGCACCCAGACTTTCTTCATTTGGCTCACTTCCTTGTCCAAAAAAAGCACACAGTACTATATGCCCGAGTACTATATGCCCGTACCCTCCTGTTTGAAGAGGTTGAGCAGTGTCATATTTCTACTGGGGCTGCTTATTATGAGGGGCTCCCACCATCCCTGTACTGTGCTGTCTTCCTCCTGGGGCTGCTTATTATGAGGGGCTCCCACCATCCCTGTGCTGTGCTAACTTCCTCCTGGGGCTGTACCTCTGCTGTGCATATTATGAGGGGCTCCCACCATCCCTGTGCTATGCTCATTATATGGGGGTCCCATCATCCCTGTGCTGTGCTGACTTCCTCCTTGGGCTGCTTATTATGAGGGGCTCCCACCATCCCTGTGCTATGCTGACATCCTCCTGGGGCTGCTTATTATGAGGGGCTCCCACCATCCCTGTGCTGTGCTGACTTCCTCCTGGGGCTGTACTTCTGCTGTACATATTATGAGGGGCTCCCACCATCCCTGTGCTATGCTCATTATGAGGGGCTCCCACCATCCCTGTGCTATGCTGACATCCTCCTGCGGCTGCTTATTATGAGGGGCTCCCACCATCCCTGTGCTGTGCTGACTTCCTCCTGGGGCTGCTTATTATGAGGGGCTCCCACCATCCCTGTGCTATGCTGACTTCCTCCTGGGGCTGTACCTCTGCTGTGCATATTATGAGGGGCTCCCACCATCTGGGGCTGCTTACGGTGCAGGTGTCAGTGCTGTATATCACGGTGCTGGTGTCAGTGCTGTATATCACGGTACTGGTGTCAGTGCTTTGTCATGCTGCTGATGTCAGTGCTGTATATCACGGTGCTGGGGTCAGTGCTGTATATCACGGTGCTGGTGTCAGTGCTGTATATCACAGTGATGGTGTGAGTGCTTTCTGTCATGCTGCTGATGTCAGTGCTCTCTATCACGGTGCTGGTGTCAGTGCTGTATATCATGGTGCTGGTGTCAGTGCTTTATGTCACGCTGCTGATGTCAGTGCTCTCTATCATGGTGCTGGTGTCAGATCACTCTATCACGGTGCAGGTGTCATTGCTGTATGTCACGCTGCTGATGTCAGTGCTCTCTATCACGGTGTGGTTGATCATCTCCTGCATCCTCTTCTTTGTCTACCCTGACCTTCCCTCTCCTTCATTGCCTTAATGCGCTCCACAGTCCTGAATTGTCACAATTTCACATATAAAAAAAGAATGCTTGTAGTTGTCGATCCCAGATTCACCTCATACATCTGTTATGTCATTGGCCATGTAGTGGGACTATGTTTGCACAGCTAGTAATTATTTTGTGGCTGCAAATTTGACCTGTAGGTTTGCAAAGTTTGCCTCCCATTGAAGTCAATGGGGCTTCCCGCGAACGTTCCGGTTCGCGAACTATCGGCCGCGTTTGCGGTCCGCGTTCGCGAAACGTCCCCTCGGAAGTTTGTCCATCACTACTCAAGTTAGCCTTTTTGCTGGCGATAACGTCGGCAAAGAGGGTTTCGGAACTCCAGGCCCTGCTAATTAAAGAGCCACATCTGGTGCTCTAGCCAGACAGAATTGTCCTTAGACCCTCGGATCAGTTCGTACCTAAGATAGCATCTACCTTTCACTTCTTTTTTTTTTTTTAAGGTAGCATTTATTTATTTTCATACACAACAAACAAAGAAAAACAAAAAAAAACACAAAACAGAAAACTGTATATGAAGCGAACATCGCTCAAACCATTGCACAATCTGGTAATCTGGTATACATGTAATGGATATGTGAAACATGAAAGGTAAAATGTCTATTCTGCTTAATTGGAACTGATCAATGAACAAAGGGCTCCATTTAGTCTTTCAAGGAGATGGTGGTATGGTACTTTCGGAGTTGACCCAAGAGCCCCAAATCTTAGGGAATTTTTTTGGGCATCCTCTGGCTTCATACATCAACTTATATAATGGTATTGCATGGTTAACGGTAGTGATCCAAAAAGCTATAGTGGGTGAGGATTGAGACTTCCAGTGGATGGTTATCGATTTCTTAGCATAGAACAATACTATGCACAGAAAGGTTTGTACATTTTTAGATATACCTTCATCATCAATATATCCCAGTAAGCACCGTAGAGGATTGCAGATATTAGGTATCTGAATTAAGGAGCTGATGAAGGCCATGACCTCCGACCTAATCGGGGTGCACTCCCACATCAGATGAAAGAATGTGTCATCTGCTGTACCGTATCGAGAGCATAATGCAGAGGGTAATCTGTTTAATTTGTATAGTAAACATGGTGTAAAGTAGGATCTGTAAAGCAGTTTTGTCTGTATCACCTTGTCACGAGAAGAAAATTCCTGCCAGAAGTCCTCCGTCAACTCTGGAATGTCAGCGCTCCATTTATCAGCCGTACTGTTGAGCCTATGAGTTGTAGAATGTAGGAGGGATTTATAATATGATGAAACTAGTTTAGTGTGAGAAGAATCAGTCAGTAATCGTTCTAGCGGAGAGAGTTGAACAACTATGTTACGAAGGCCGAACTGCGTTGCAGCAGTGTGACGTATCTGCAGATATAGGAAGTAGGCCGTATTGGGTAGATTATATTCCCGACGAAATGCCTCAAAAGGGCGGAACATATTATCCGAATGGCAGCATTTTACTGAGTCTAAAAATCATTGCTAGTATATTCCTCTAAGGGTCATACAATGAATCAGGTTTTGAAGGGACTCATAGGAGATAAGTATAGCAGCCTCCAAGGCAGTGGCCACATTGTTGGTTTCAGGATAAAACCACCAGTGCGCATGAGCCAACTGCGAGACAATGTAGTACATTTGGAGGCAAGGTAAAGCCAGTCTGCCCTCCATTACTGGCAACTGTAGGGTGTTTTTAGCAATCCTAACTTCTCCCCCCTCCAAATGAAAGTGGTAAGGATTGAATCTATTTCCTCATATTTGACTTTAGTAACATATACTGGCGAATTACTCAGGATGTATAGAAATCGTGGTAAAAAGATAATTTTAAAAATGTTTATCCTACCTAGTAGTGTTAGGGGGAGATTGGTCCACATCTTTAATGTGGTTCTCAGTCTTTCGATAAGAGGATCTAGGTTAATTTTGATGTAGGAAGAGATTGGTTGTTGGACCATAACCCCTAAATATCTGAAGGAGCTGACTATTTGTAAGGGACAAGAGGGAGGTAGCACTATCGGCGTTGCTTGACCTATCATGAATAGGAGGGATTTGTCACAGTTGACCTGGAACCCAGAAAAGTGGCCAAACCTTCGAATAATTTCCAGAAGGGCTGGGAAAGACGACTGGGGGTCCGACAGGTAAATTAACATATCATCAGCGTACAAAGACACTTTTTCTTCCAGACCCCCAATCGTCAGTCCCACTACCTCCCCACTGGATCTTATTAGCGCCGCCAGAGGTTCTATCGCCAATGCAAATAACAGCGGCGATAGGGGACACCCCTGTCTAGTGCCTCTCTTTATCAGAAAGGGATCAGACACGGTTGTGTTCACTCTTAGCCCTTGTACACACGGTCGGACATTCCGACAACAAAATCCGTTGGATTTCGTCCGACGGATTTTGTCCGAAACTTGTGTTGCATATACACGGTCGGACAAATTTGTCGGAAAATCCGATTGTACGTAACGTGATGATGTTATTTCGTTAGGGCGGGACTACGTTCAGGCTAGTAGCCAATAGCTTTGGTCTAGGAATTTGATCTGAGGACGCGTGGCACTTTGTCTGATCGGAATTCTCTAAACACAATCGGACAAAGTCTGATCGGATCATTTTGTCGGTTTCCGATGGTGCCCACACATGGTCCGATCGGACATTTTCCATCGGAATGTCCGACTGTGTGTACAAGGGCTTAGTCTAGTGGTGGGTTTCAGGTAGAGTAGTTGCACCCACCTGATAAAGGTGTTGCCGAATCCGAATTTTGCTAAAACTTCCAGCAGGTATGGCCATTCAACCGAGTCAAATGCCTTGTGTGCATCTAAGGCCAATACGGTCCTAGATCCTATATTATCATGAGTGACTTGCAAAATAGTAAAAAGCCTACGCAAATTAATGTAGAGCACCTTGGCCAGAATCTTGATAGCTGAATTAATGAGCAAAATCGGTCTATATGATTCGCAGAGCAGGTGATCTTTATGGGGTTTAGGGATAAGTACAATCGGCGCCTCTGACATCGAGGGCGGTAACTGTCCCGTTTTCATAGCAAAGTTATATACTCTCAGTAGATGAGGAATTAAAGTGCATACACCACTCGATGGGGAATCCATCCAACCCTGGCGTTTTATTTCTGGCAAAGGATTGTATGGCTTCCCCAATTTCCTCAGCCGTTAGAGGGGCATCAAGAAGTGAGGCCTGATGGTCCTGAAGCCTTGGCAGTGACATATCAGATAGGTAGTCATCCAATTCCACTATTGTGTAATGAGCCCTGGTAGTGTATAATGAGGAATAAAATGTGACAAATGCGTATATTATCTCTTTATTTTGTTCTACCACTACTCCCTCCAAATTTCTAATTCCTGGGATGCTACATGGCTGATAATCGGGTCTGGAGAGATAAGCCAGCAGGCGACTATTTTTGTCACCGAACTGAGAGTGACTGATTCTGATACAGCAACTTCTTCTGGGTGCGCTCCAGGTTGGGTGTGTCTCGGGGGGGGGACCGCAGAGTATGCAGCCTTCGCCTCCCTGAGACCCCCTTCTGCATCCACCAGTCTGGACTGAGATGCCCTGCGAGCCTGACCAATTGCTGCAGCAAAAGGGCCACGTGCGGTGGCCTTAAACGCGTCCCAAACCACCGGGATGGAGGAGCTCTGCCTGTTAGTTATCCAATAGGATTTCATTTCGGCCATACTTTGGTCCACAACAGCCTGATCAGATAGCGACAAAGGACTCAGCCTCCACACCCGATAGGTGGAGGGGGAGTCCAGGGCAAGGTCTACCATTAAAGGAGAGTGATCAGATACTGCCCTAGGGAGATTCTTAACCTCAATCACCATATTGAGTAAGTCTGATGAGACTAGACACAGATCAATACGAAATAAAGTACCGTGTGATTCTGAATGACATGAATACTCTCTCTCATCCGCATGCTTCTCCAGGCCTCCACTAAATCAAATTGAGTCAGAAAAGAACCCAAGGGTGTGGGGGGCAGTGTAGAGCAATGGAACCTATCAATAGAGTTATTAAGTACTGTATTATAGTCACCCGCTATCAATAGAGGGCCCTCCGCTATTGCCAGTATGGAGCTCATCACCCGGTCAAAGAACAGTTTAGTAAAGGGTGGCGGAGCATATATACTAGTCACTGTGTATGGCTTACCCAGGAGTTCAAGCACCACAATTACATAACATCCATTAGGATCAAGTTTAATCTGTTTAATGCTGATAGGTGCTGATTTAGCTATAAGGATGGATTTTCCCATGGCATACGAGGAGTATATGGAGTGGATAGCGTATGCAATTTTCCCTCTCTTAAGGGCCATGACCCTAGATCCATGGAGGTGGGTTTCCTGGAGAAGGATCACATGCGGATTATGTCTCGCCAGATACTCAAACATAAGAGATCGTTTCACTTTAGAGTTAAGCCCCCGGACATTCCAGGAAACTATGTGTAGTCTAGACATGGGCAAACATAAAGTATGACTAGTGAAAGCTGATTCTCAAAGCCCGCTGGAGGCAACCATAGCCTAAAGTCCAGCGTGCCAGGAGAAGTGCATAAAGGTGTGACTTAATCAAACATGTGAAACCACAGCATGCCTTGTCGAGTTATTAGCTGTATACCATATCGGCTGGCTATATCACTAAATAAGAATACATAGAATGGAAGATACCAGCATTGCAGCAGAAAAGTGCCCCTTAAATGAATCAGTTGTAGGCCAAAAAGGCCAGCCAAACCCTTAACCAGATACTCATGTAGTAGCAAATAGGATCTGCATAAAAAAGAAGAAAAAAACAAAAAAAACAAAACAAAACAAAACCACCCTAGCCCTCCCGGCTCCCAAACCCAAACACATGAGAGCTTTATTCCCAAAACTAGAACAGCAAAACAAGGGGGACATGTCCCAGTCCCACAATCAGCAAACCCTGAGGTGTGAAAGGAAGTCCGCAGTCGTGGTCTTCCATCCAGGTCCGCACAAAACAAAAATATGTGTTCACCCGAATTCTAGAAAACAATTCCTGAGTTAGTAGGCGTAGACATTGAAGGAGAAACATAAGGTCAATATCAATCGTCAACCTGTGTGGCTGACATGCATGGCCCGTGATGTAGAAATGAGGATGATCCCCAGCTTCAGCGGGTGGCACGATGATTGATGGGGCCATACATTTGTAGGGGCCTGACCCTGCCCCTCTCCCTCCCCCAATCTATCTCAAACAATAGCAGGGGAGGGCTGGCAGCCTTAGGCCTGGGGGGGCAAGTCCAGTCAAGTGGCCGATTTAACCACCAAATTAGCTCCACATTGCAGGCACAGAGAGAGAAATCGCTCCACATTGCAGGCAAAGAGAGAGAAATCGCTCCACATTGCAGGCACAGAGAGAGAAATCACTCCACATTGCAGGCACAGAGAGAGAAATCGCTCCACATTGCAGGCACAGAGAGAGAAATCGCTCCACATTGCAGGCAAAGAGAGAGAAATCGCTCCACATTGCAGGCACAGAGAGAGAAATCACTCCACATTGCAGGCACAGAGAGAGAAATCGCTCCACATTGCAGGCACAGAGAGAGAAATCGCTCCACATTGCCGGCACAGAGAGAGAAACCGCTCCACATTGCAGGCACAGAGAGAGAAATCGCTCCACATTGCAGGCACAGAGAGAGAAATCGCTTCACATTGCCCGCACAGAGAGAGAAATCGCTTCACATTGCCCGCACAGAGAAAGAAATCGCTTCACATTGCAGGCACAGAGAGAGAAATCGCTTCACATTGCAGGCACAGAGAGAGAAATCGCTTCACATTGCAGGCACAGAGAGAGAAATCGCTTCACATTGCAGGCACAGAGAGAGAAATCGCTTCACATTGCAGGCACAGAGAGAGAAATCGCTTCACATTGCCCGCACAGAGAGAGAAATCGCTTCACATTGCCCGCACAGAGAAAGAAATCGCTCCACATTGCCCTTACAGAGAGAGAAATCGCTTCACATTGCAGGCACAGAGAGAGAAATCGCTCCACATTGCAGGCACAGAGAGAGAAATCGCTCCACATTGCAGGCACAGAGAGAGAGAAATCGCTCCCTATTGCAGGCACAGAGAGAGAAATCGCTCCCCATTGCAGGCACAGAGAGAGAAATCGCTCCACATTGCAGGCACAGAGAGAAAAATCGCTTCACATTGCAGGCACAGAGAGAGATATCGCTCCACTTTGCAGGCACAGAGAGAGAAATCGCTCCACATTGCAGGCACAGAGAGAGAAATCGCTCCACATTGCAGGCACAGAGAGAGAAATCGCTCCACATTGCAGGCACAGAGAGAGAAATCGCTTCACATTGCCCGCACAGAGAGAGAAATCGCTTCACATTGCAGGCACAGAGAGAGAAATCGCTTCACATTGCAGGCACAGAGAGAGAAATCGCTTCACATTGCAGGCACAGAGAGAGAAATCGCTTCACATTGCAGGCACAGAGAGAGAAATCGCTTCACATTGCAGGCACAGAGAGAGAAATCGCTTCACATTGCCCGCACAAAGAAAGAAATCGCTCCACATTGCCCTTACAGAGAGAGAAATCGCTCCACATTGCAGGCACAGAGAGAGAAATCGCTCCACATTGCAGGCACAGAGAGAGAAATCGCTCCACATTGCAGGCACAGAGAGAGAAATCGCTTCACATTGCCCGCACAGAGAGAGAAATCGCTCCCCATTGCAGGCACAGAGAGAGAAATCGCTCCACATTGCAGGCACAGAGAGAGAAATCGCTCCACATTGCAGGCACAGAGAGAGAAATCGCTCCACATTGCAGGCACAGAGAGAGAAATCGCTCCACATTGCAGGCACAGAGAGAGAAATCGCTTCACATTGCCCGCACAGAGAGAGAAATCGCTCCACATTGCAGGCACAGAGAGAGAAATCGCTCCCCATTGCAGGCACATAGAGAGAAAATCGCTCCCCATTGCAGGCACAGAGAGAGAAATCGCTCCACATTGCAGGCACAGAGAGAAAAATCGCTTCACATTGCAGGCACAGAGAGAGAAATCGCTCCACATTGCAGGCACAGAGAGAGAAATCACTCCACATTGCAGGCACAGAGAGAGAAATCGCTCCACATTGCAGGCACAGAGAGAGAAATCGCTCCACATTGCAGGCACAGAGAGAGAAATCGCTCCACATTGCAGGCACAGAGAGAGAAATCGCTCCACATTGCAGGCACAGAGAGAGAAATCGCTTCACATTGCAGGCACAGAGAGAGAAATCGCTTCACATTGCAGGCACAGAGAGAGAAATCACTCCACATTGCCCGCACAGAGAGAGAAATCGCTTCACATTGCCCGCACAGAGAGAGAAATCGCTTCACATTGCCCGCACAGAGAGAGAAATCGCTCCACATTGCCCGCACAGAGAGAGAAATCGCTCTACATTGCAGGCACAGAGCGAGAAATCGCTCCCTATTGCAGGAACAGAGAGAGAAATCGCTCCCCATTGCAGGCACAGAGAGAGAAATCGCTCCACATTGCAGGCACAGAGAGAAAAATCGCTTCACATTGCAGGCACAGAGAGAGAAATCGCTCCACATTGCAGGCACAGAGAGAGAAATCGCTTCACATTGCAGGCACAGAGAGAGAAATCGCTTCACATTGCCCGCACAGAGAGAGAAATCGCTTCACATTGCCCGCACAGAGAAAGAAATCGCTCCACATTGCCCTTACAGAGAGAGAAATCGCTCCACATTGCAGGCACAGAGAGAGAAATCGCTCCACATTGCAGGCACAGAGAGAGAAATCGCTCCACATTGCAGGCACAGAGAGAGAAATCGCTCCCTATTGCAGGCACAGAGAGAGAAATCGCTCCCCATTGCAGGCACAGAGAGAGAAATCGCTCCACATTGCAGGCACAGAGAGAAAAATCGCTTCACATTGCAGGCACAGAGAGAGAAATCGCTCCACTTTGCAGACACAGAGAGAGAAATCGCTTCACATTGCCCGCACAGAGAGAGAAATCGCTCCCCATTGCAGGCACAGAGAGAGAAATCGCTCCCCATTGCAGGCACAGAGAGAGAAATCGCTCCCCATTGCAGGCACAGAGAGAGAAATCGCTCCACATTGCAGGCACAGAGAGAAAAATCGCTTCACATTGCAGGCACAGAGAGAGAAATCGCTCCACATTGCAGGCACAGAGAGAGAAATCGCTCCACATTGCCGGCACAGAGAGAGAAAGCGCTCCACATTGCAGGCACAGAGAGAGAAATCGCTCCACATTGCAGGCACAGAGAGAGAAATCGCTCCACATTGCAGGCACAGAGAGAGAAATCGCTTCACATTGCCCGCACAGAGAGAGAAATCGCTTCACATTGCCCGCACAGAGAAAGAAATCGCTTCACATTGCAGGCACAGAGAGAGAAATCGCTTCACATTGCAGGCACAGAGAGAGAAATCGCTTCACATTGCAGGCACAGAGAGAGAAATCGCTTCACATTGCAGGCACAGAGAGAGAAATCGCTTCACATTGCAGGCACAGAGAGAGAAATCGCTTCACATTGCCCGCACAGAGAGAGAAATCGCTTCACATTGCCCGCACAGAGAAAGAAATCGCTCCACATTGCCCTTACAGAGAGAGAAATCGCTCCACATTGCAGGCACAGAGAGAGAAATCGCTCCACATTGCAGGCACAGAGAGAGAAATCGCTCCCTATTGTAGGCACAGAGAGAGAAATCGCTCCCCATTGCAGGCACAGAGAGAGAAATCGCTCCACATTGCAGGCACAGAGAGAAAAATCGCTTCACATTGCAGGCACAGAGAGAGAAATCGCTCCACATTGCAGGCACAGAGAGAGAAATCGCTTCATATTGCCCGCACAGAGAGAGAAATCGCTCCACATTGCAGGCACAGAGAGAGAAATCGCTCCCCATTGCAGGCACATAGAGAGAAAATCGCTCCCCATTGCAGGCACAGAGAGAGAAATCGCTCCACATTGCAGGCACAGAGAGAGAAATCGCTCCACATTGCAGGCACAGAGAGAAAAATCGCTTCACATTGCAGGCACAGAGAGAGAAATCGCTCCACATTGCAGGCACAGAGAGAGAAATCGCTCCACATTGCAGGCACAGAGAGAGAAATCGCTCCACATTGCAGGCACAGAGAGAGAAATCGCTCCACATTGCAGGCACAGAGAGAGAAATCGCTCCACATTGCAGGCACAGAGAGAGAAATCGCTTCACATTGCCCGCACAGAGAGAGAAATCGCTTCACATTGCCCGCACAGAGAAAGAAATCGCTTCACATTGCAGGCACAGAGAGAGAAATCGCTTCACATTGCCCGCACAGAGAGAGAAATCGCTTCACATTGCCCGCACAGAGAGAGAAATCACTCCACATTGCCCGCACAGAGAGAGAAATCGCTCTACATTGCAGGCACAGAGAGAGAAATCGCTCCCTATTGCAGGAACAGAGAGAGAAATCGCTCCACATTGCAGGCACAGAGAGAGAAATCGCTCCACATTGCAGGCACAGAGAGAAAAATCGCTTCACATTGCAGGCACAGAGAGAGAAATCGCTCCACATTGCAGGCACAGAGAGAGAAATCGCTTCACATTGCAGGCACAGAGAGAAATCACTTCACATTGCCCATACAGAGAGAGAAATCGCTTCACATTGCCCGCACAGAGAAAGAAATCGTTTCACATTGCCCGCACAGAGAGAGAAATCGCTTCACATTGCCCGCACAGAGAGAGAAATCGCTTCACATTGCCCGCACAGAGAGAGAAATCGCTCCACATTGCAGGCACAGAGAGAGAAATCTCTCCCCATTGCAGGCACAGAGAGAGAAATCGCTCCCCATTGCAGGCACAGAGAGAGAAATCGCTCCACATTGCAGGCACAGAGAGAAAAATCGCTTCACATTGCAGGCACAGAGAGAGAAATTGCTCCACATTGCAGGCACAGAGAGAGAAATCGCTTCACATTGCCTGCACAGAGAGAAATCACTTCACATTGCCCCCACAGAGAGAGAAATCGCTTCACATTGCAGGCACAGAGAGAGAGAGACTGCTCCATATTGCATTTTCTCTGTGGAAGTAATGTTGAGAAGTCTCTCTCTCTCTGTACAGGCCAGTGCACCAGCCCATAGGGTCAGATTAAGGGCAATGTGGGCCTGGTGCAGCAGTGGAGCAGGTTTAGGAGTGGCAGGGATACGATGTAATTAACTTCGTATCCCAGCTCTCCCCTTACTAGCCACCATCCTGCGTCTCTAGGAGCCTGTGCTGGCTTGTGCCCAGACTTGGTCGCAGCCGCACAGGTGTAATGCTAGGGAAGCCTGGCATTTGATTACCAAGCTTCTGTAAGAGCTGTATGTCGGTTTGTGCTCTTAGGTGAAGGTTTCCGAGCCATCAGAATACAGTGATCACTGCTGGCAGCTATAGCAGCCAGCAGTGATCGAAAACAAAAAAAGACACACTGGTTGTATTGAAGTCAGTTGATCTTTCAAATTCTGCACAAGCAGTCTGCTCATACATAGATAGAAATTTCTGCTGAACTGGCAGAATTTCAATCTCTGTATGGTGGCCACCAGTCTCTGGGTTTATCCTCAAATCTTCTGAAAGGCATGCTCCACTTAGGTGTAGAAATTCGCTTTGAACTCCACCTTAATTCCACAACTCTGATTATGTATTAGATGTGCAAACAATAACTTGAGAGAACATTGAATATCTACAGAGAGTAATGGTGGAGTTCAAAGTGAACTGTGCCCTTACCTGGAGGGACTGGCATTCAGGAGGTTAAAACAGGCAGGGAGGAAATTACATATTACCTCCTTACTGCCTGTCAAATGCCTCTGAAAAGTGACCTGAGCATCGATTGCTTTTCAGTGGAGTGGCAATGTCTGCTGTGAGTAAAAGCCTTTTGGTGTGCTACGGTTTTTCTTAGGCGCAGTCCCTCAGACTTTTTAGGTTGTGTGTTTTTGCTGCATTTTCTGGAATTGCACCAAAAAGATGCAGCATGCAGGACTTTGTGTGCACTTTCAGAATATGCAGTAAAAATGTGCAGCCTAATAGAGGTCTATGGGGCCAGGGGCACCATTCAGGAAGACTGGCACTACGCCAGCACTGCAGCCAAACTGCCAGTGTGAGCCCACATAATAACACCCATGAGGGCGAGGTACTGCACAGGCTGCTAGAAATAGAACTATTTAGCTGCAGAGAAGGGGGAGAGATTTGGGGGACAGAGCAGAGGGAGGGAGAAGAGGTGAGGAGAAGCTCACTTACTTGGTCATGTAATGGACAGCCCCAGGAAGCTGACTTGAGTTTTTTTTTTTTTTTTTTCGAATGCTGTGGCTGCAGAGCCGACTGCTCAGTTTTAACTTTCCCGCCCCACACATCCTCTTCAACAACAACACATGGGCTGCCCGGGAGTGTGGGCGGGGAAAGAGAAAGCAGATCCAGCCTCTGACAGACATTGGTGTGGAGGAGGGAGGGGCGGGGCTAAGCTCTGTAACACTGTCAGGTCTGTGACAGAACTCATCGCTGGCTTGCAGTACTGACTCCGGCTGTGACGGCCACTCGAACTGCCACACTCGGCCAGCTCCAGACTGCGCATGTGCAGTTCTAAGCTTGCGACACAGCAGCCTAATTGTACAGATATCAGAGCAGCCCAGGGGGAAAATGCATCCCTGCCCCCCAGCCCAGCCCGCCCCTGAACAATAGGGAAATGTAGGCCAGGGGTATTTAATTATGTTCCGCCTCAAGCCACTTCAATGACAAGGTGGCCTCCGGTTTTGATCCTTGTGACCTGGGCGTCCTAGGGTGTCCACCCAATGCGACGCCTCTTTAGGATCTGTGAAGAAGTAGGCCTTGCCTTGATAAATGATTGAACACACATGCAAATGCAGCATGGCCCATTATCTTAATCATCATAATTAAAAATCATATGTTTTATATTTTTTTGTACATTTTTTGTGGCCCCTTGCCCATGTAAAAGTCCTTTCCCTAGAGGAGACAATCTGTTTTTCAAATTATCTTGCCTTGATAAGTGATCCTCAATTTTGCAGGATAAAGCATACCATAGGGTAGATGGAGCTCTCTGAGCCTCCTTTTGATGGTCAGAAAGGTAGCCCTTTGTTTCTAAGTGGCTGCTGAGAAATCGCGAAAGATAGTGATTCCATTGGCATTGAAGTATATTTTGCCTTTTTCTCGGGCAGCTCTGAGAACGGTTTCCCTGTCTCTGAAGTGTAGTAATTTGATGAGGATGGCACGTGGCGGGGCTCCAGGAGGCATGGGGCGTAGGGGAACTCTATGCGCTCGTTCGATGGCGAACAACTGTGAGAAGGTGGAGGCGCCAAATGTGGTGGTCAGCCAGTTCTCTATGAAGGCCTCCGGGTCTCTGCCCTCTGAAACCTCTGGGAACCCCAAGAAGCGCAAATTGTTGCCCCTCAGGCGGTCCTCCATATCGGTGAGCTTGTCAGCAGTATAGGTTTGGGTCTGACGCAGTTCCCTAATAGAGCCCTGCAAGGGACGCGTCTCATCTTCTAGATCCCCTATGCGTTGTTCTGCATTTGTCACTCTATGGCAGAGAGTATGAATATCATGTTTCAGGAATGAGAGATCCATTTTGATGGAGTCTATCTGTGTTGTGAGAGAGGTATGTCTGTGCTGTATAGCCTCCATGATCTGTGTCAGAGTAGGCTCTGTACGCTCTGTCTCATGGAGTGGAATTGCAGGGGAGTCAGTGTCATCAGGAGGAGAGAATAGGAGGGGGTCAGCAGGGCTGGAAGCCTGGGATTGCCATGACTCATCCTTCCCTGGAGGTTGTCGTGTTGAGGAGGATGAAGATAAGGGCTGCTCCTGCTTCCTGCTGTGGTGCTGGGTGGCGCCATATTGCTGCTGGGGAGGCTGTGGCAGCGGCAGTGTAAATCCTGATGCTTGCTCCATCGCAAGTCCATACTTTAACATCCCTTGATGGGTTGCGGGGTCTGGACAGTCTAAGGCAGATTAAACCCCCGGGCTCGATTGGGTGTGCGGTATCTCCTAAGGATATGTGCGGCGTGGATGGGACTTAGGCTCCCCTCATTTCTGGGTCATGGGCTACCTCCCCGGGTTCCCCCCACAGCCACAGCCAAAGGGGGATTGTCAGGTGCTTTGACTGCTTCTGCTTGACTGCTTCTGCTTGCAAGTGTTGTTTTTGGGGGTGTTTTATTTATTTTTCTCCCCTCCTTTATTTGATACATTTGCTAGCAGTTTTTAAAAGACCTTTCTTCTGACACTTTTTAAACAGCATTTTTTTTCTTTTTTCCTCTTTCTTCCTGCCAATTTAGGGGAGGGGTTAATTGTTCACAGGTGTATAAAGGTAGTTATACAAACTCCTCCAGGAGCTTTCTCCCTGATTGTGGCTTGCATGTGGATTTTGTGAACACAAGTGGATTTTTTGAACTAAAGTGGAGAGTTAATAACCAGAAGTTGAAAACAGGAGTTAAGACAGGAGTCTCTAACCTCTATCCTACCTCCATCCTCCCCTCCATTTTAAAGATCCCACTGCAAGGGGCAACCAGACAGCTTTCCAGAAACGTCAGGCTGACAGCAAGCCAGATTCACTGGAACCAGAGTGTTTAACGGGGACCACCACAGCCAGGTAAGCTCGCACCTCCACTCCCCCCCCCTAGTGATTGTTCCAGGGACTCCATCCGACCGCCTACGGGGGTCAGGAAGAAATTTTTGCCCCACTGGTGCGTTTGGCTGCTACTGTCAGGGGGGTTTTCGCCTTCCTCTGGAACAATCAGGAACAACCGTAGGTTAGCATACCCCTACCTCCGGTCTCCATTCCATTTTTCACGCTATCCTAGGACGACTATTCCAGATCACAGCCAGACTTCTTTTCTGAGCGGAGACCTTCACCTTAAGTAAATTTAGCCGGAACAGCCAGCAACCGAATACAACAACTCCTTCCGCATCCATATAGGCATCCCCTGATCAACTTGCGCGCTAATAGCCTCAAGCATGGCGGCAAGTCTGATACCTAGCCCCTCCTCAGGATCAATACCCTGATCAGGATCATCATCTTAGGCCCATAGTACCATCAACAGCATCCACAAACCATGTGCTACTTCAAATACTCAGCTGAAGTTCTGCACAGACTAAGGAACATCAACACCACATTGCCATCTTCCACACAAAAAATACTTCAAAGAGAACAACTATTAAAAACCGGACGACAAGCAGCTCCCAACCACAGGAAGACATCTACTCGACCACTACAATTAGATTGCGCCTTGATTAACGCCAGGTCTGCAGTCAAACATAGACTGGAAGTACACAACTTCATCATCGAGAACAATGTAGACTGCCTCTTCATCACCGAAAGCTGGTTAACCTCTGACTGCAACACCATCCTCACCGAATTGGTGCCGGAAAACTACAGGATCCTAACCGAACATTGGATAGGGAAAAAAGAAGGAGGCCTAGCAGTGATCTTTAAAGGTCACCTGGATCTCACTAAACCATCATCTCAGAACCCAGTGCCTTTTATGGAAACCCTGACGCTACATCTTCAACCAACACCCCATGACACCACTCATATTCTACTGTGCTACAGACCACCGGGACCAAAGTCCAATCTTCTTTCACCCCTCACGGAATCCTTTGCAATGCACACCTTAAAATTCAAAAATTTCCTGGCACTCTGAGATTTCAACCTTTGGGCAAACGAGCCTAAAGACCCAATCGCGACTGCCTGCATCAATCAACTAGAAGAACTGGGTCTCCAGCAACTGATAAAGACTCCCATGCATGGGTCAGGACACACTCTGGATCTCATTTTCAAACAGAACATTGACGTCAACATACTCGACAACATAACTCTGCCATGGACGGATCACCACGCCATTAAATTCAAAATAGCTACCAACATCACCAACGAAAAACGGAAACCTGTAACAACAACGCACTGGACCAGATCGCATAAAAAACTGTACTCCGAATCCTTCAAATCCACTCTCTCCAACAAGATAACTACAATAACCTTAAACCACTCTACGGAGGAAACACTCAACTCCCTGAACAGGGCATTACTGCAATCAGCAGACTCAGTAGCACCAAAACGCAGGGCTCTCATCAGTAAGAAAAACTCTGGATGGTTTAATAGCTCCCTCGCCGTACTAAAGCAAGAACGCAGAAGAGCGGAAAGAACATGGAGAAGAAATACCACAGAGGAAAACCACTTTAACTACAAAGGTCTCACAGAGAATTATCGGAAAGCAATCTTCAAAGCCAAAAAGGACCACTTCTCATATACAATCTCAATGGCCGCAAACCAACCACGGGAACTGTTTAAACTGGTTAATCAATCAATGAATCCGGTGTGCCTAGAACCCCCAGAAAGCGAATCCCAGGATTACTGTGACAAACTGTCAGTTTTTTTATCGATAAAGTCAAAACCATCAGGGAAACAATTTGTCAGAAGAAAACATCCAACCTCAGCCAGAAAATACATAAAGAGGATGTCTGCACCAACATACCGCAACCACCAAAATTTTCACTATCCCCAATTACCGTAGACACTGCAAAAAACATCATTAATAAACTGTGTGACAGTACCTCACCTATTGACATCATCCCCACAAAACTACTGAAAGAATGCTCCGACATCGTGGCTCCAACCATAACCCACCTCATAAACCGAGCATCATCAAACAAGGCATCATCAAACCTCTACTCAAGAAACCAAACCTGGACCCTCAGGATCCAAACAACCGTAGGCCAATTACAAGCCTCAACACCATTTCTAAGATCATGGAGAAAGCTGTAGTACATCAGCTACAACTCTACCTGGATACTCACAAACTCCTGGACCCGCTGCAATCAGGCTTCCGCCCGGGTCATGGAGCAAAAACAGCTCTCCTCAAGATTTGGGATGACGCCCTCGAAGCAGCAGATGACAGAGAGCCGTGTCTCCTCGTACTGCTAGACCTAAGTGCAGCGTTTGATACAGTAGATCACAATACTCTACTCGTCCGCCTCACAGAAGTAGCCGGAGTCCAAGACATAGATCTCCAATGGTTCGCGTCCTTCCTAGGAAATCGGTCACAGACAGTGAAACTAGGAAAATTCCTCTCCGAAACTCGGGCAGTCACCTGCGGAGTCCCTCAAGGCTCTCCTTTATCACCCGTTCTCTTCAACATTTATATTCGCCCACTCCTCCAAATCATCAGATGCTCAGATCTCTGCTTCCACTCTTACGCTGACGACACGCAAATTTATTTCCGGATCAATGGAAAAAAGATCACCAACAACAACTTGAAAACTGCCTCAAATCTGACTGGATGACCACTAACTCCCTCCAGCTGAACGAATCAAAGACAGAGCTTCTTATCTTACACCCAAATCATAAGCCCGCAACCAAAACCTCCTGGTCTCCACCAACCGTCTTTGGGCAGACTATCTCCCCAAAGACCAAAGCGAAGAGTCTCGGGGTTATTTTAGACGCACAAATGTCAATGGATGCGCAAATAGGATCTGTAGTCAGTGGATCTCACCATCTGCTACGCATGCTTCGCAGACTCATCCTTTTTATCCCAAAGAATGACAAAGCAGTGGTAGTTGGAACAATCATTAATTCAAGACTGGACTACGCAAACTCGCTTTACATAGGGTTACCACAATATCAACTTGCGCGATTACAACTGATCCAAAACACGGCGGCAAGGCTGATAACAGGAAAAAAACCCTGGGAATCCATCTCTCCTTCGCTGAGGAGCTTACATTGGCTAACTGTAAAAAATCGGATCACGTTCAAGACCCTTTGCCTCACCCACAAATGCGTGCATAGAGAAGCTCCGCAATACCTAATGGAGAAAATAAATCATTACACACCAAATCGCAGTCTTCGATCAGCCAACAAAAACCTCCTCCTCGTGCCCAAAGCCCGGTATAAATCCAAGGGGGATCGGAGATTCGCTGTCCAAGGGCCTCGGCTATGGAATGCTCTACCAATCAACATCCGCCTGGAAGAAAATCACCTGGCTTTTAGGAAAAAACTCAAGACCTTCCTCTTTTAGCAGATGATCAAAGCCCACCACAGCGCCTAGAGGCAATTCAGTTCGCATTGTGCGCTATACAAGTATTTCATTCATTCATTCATTCAGGTGGGCTGTGGTGCTGTGTTGGTGAAATGGGGGCCCAAAATATGGAGGAGAGAGGCCAGGAGGCTGGGGGTGTCCACCCGGGTGCGGCAAGATGGCCGCCACTCACCTCATGGACCCAGGAGTGTCCATAGGTCAGTGCAAGCTAGATGTCCCCAGGAGGGCTGTGGGCAGCAGTGGATGAATGGGCCCTTAGTTATTATGTTGCAGAAAACAATAGGAGAGCCTAGGATGTCATACAGTGCAGAGAGGGCCTGGGTGTACCAAGATGGCCACCGGCTCCATAAAGTAGGCCGAAGCCGGGGACTTTCCTGGCAGCCTGAATCCCAAAATCTGTCTCTGCAGTTCCCTAGCCTCCCTACCCCTCCGGGGGGGGGAATCTGCTATCCGTGGATGGGTGTATTGTGCTGCTCGATCCGCAGGTCACAGTGCTGGGGCTCGGGGAAGACCGGAGGCTTCACAGGCCTCAAAGTCCCAGGTGTATGGAGCAGGCCTAATTCTACCACAATCGGCTGGCCGGATTCCCCAATTTCAGCTGGGGCTGCTGCAGGGGATGCCCAGGTGCAGGTATGTTAGGTGTGGAAGCTCACCAGGATGGTTCCAGTGCAGGATGGCAGTGGATGGTGAAGGATTATGTGGAGCTCCTCAGCTATACGTCCTTCTTCCTGCACAGTCGGACACGCCCCCTACCTTTCATTTCAACGCAGAAATCAAACTTCTGTTTTTTCTCAATAACGAGGGGAATCCTCATCACTTGGATGTAAAGTCAGTCATTTCCACCTACTTAGAGGTCACGTTTAGGAAGTCGGAGCACCTTCTAATCATACCATATGGCACAAAAAGGGGCCAGACAGCGTCCTCAAGAACGATAGCATCTTGGCTGATTAGAACAATAAGAAAAGCATACGTAGGTCAACGTCTACAGATACCAGAAGGATTGAAAGCCCACTCGACAAGAGCACATGGGCAGATCCAGGGGGGCAACGGGGCAATTGCCCCTCCCAAAAATATTAATGACTCCTGTCCTGAGTCTCTCTCACATCAGCAGCGGTACCCTGTTCTCTTCATGCTGCGCTGGAGCCTGGAGAAGATGGATGGAGGACTCGGAGGTGGGTTCAGCTGCACCGCCGGCCTGACCTCTCTAATGCACAGTGTGCTGGTTGCTAGTGACGTCAGGTCAGTCACGTCCCAGCCGCTGCTGAGGGGGAGGAGAGCGAGACGCCACATTCAGAGCCTTCTTCCTCCTCCGCGCCTAGTGTGAGAGTGTTGGCTCCACCCACCTCCTCCCTCCATGATCTTCTCCAAGTCTCCAGCGTAGTGTGTGAACGTGAAGACTGACACTCAGGACAAAGAAGACACGGAGGCTGCAGTGGCGACTGCAGTGTATGTGAACTTGTGAAGTGATGGAGATTGGTGATGCTGCCTGCAATCCTGCTCATCTCTCTTGGTCCTTGGAAGCCCCTCCCCACACCAGAGCACCAAAGAATTAAAGTGAGCACAAAAAGTACTAGTAATAGTTTGTGTAAAATCACAGAATACATTTATGGCACTTATTTATGAAGAAAAAAAAATTGCTCTTTTAGTATTGACATTTTCATCTTGTTCACTCTTAACCGCTTCAGCCCGGAAGGATTTACCCCCTTAATGACCAGACCATTCTATTCGATGCACAGCACTGCGTCGCATTAACTGACAATTGCACGGTTGTGCAACACTCTACCCAAACAAAATTGACGTACTTTTTTCCCACAAATAGAGCTTTCTTTTGGAGGAATTTGATCACCTCTTTGTTTTATTATTTTGCGTTATTAACAAAAGAAAACCGACAATTTAAAAAAATTAAAAAAAATTTTTTACTTTTTGCTATAATAAGTATCCCAAAGTTTTTATAATAAATCTATTTCTTCATCAGTTTAGGGCTATATATTCTTTTACATATTTTAGGTAACAAAAAGGTAATAAACATATATTGATTGCAAAAGTTATAGCATCTACATTTTTTTTTATTTTTATTCATGTTTTACTAGTAATGGCGGCGATCAGCGATTATTAGCAGGACTGGGACATTGCGGTGGACAAATTAGACACCTTACTGACATTTTTGACACTTTGTGGGGACCAGGGACACTAATACGGTGATCAGGGCTAAAAATATGCACTGTTATTGTACTAATGACACTGGCAGGGAAGGGGTTAACATCAGGGGTGATCAAAGGGTTAAGACCCCTTTCACACTGAGGCGCTTTACATGCACTAAAGCGACCCTCACCATTGAAATCAAGCGCCGCTTTGCGGCTGCTTTTAACCCCCTTTCAGCTGCTAGTGGGGGTTAAAAGCCCCACTATCAGGAGAAAAACTATGCTAAAACGACGGTAAAGTGCCGCTAAAAATAGCTGCGCTTCAATGCCAAAGCACCCAACGCCCAGGTATAAAAGTGCCCTTAGTGTGTCCCTAGGGGGTTCTTGCTAACTGTGTGAGGGGTGGATTCACTAGATGAACCATGTTCCTGGTTACCAGGAACACAAGATCACTCTGTTCATCTCTGACAGAATGGCGGTCTGCTGTGATTACATAGGCAGACCACTGTTCTTTCTCTGTGGGGAGCAATCGCGGGTGGCCGGCAGACATTGCTGATTAACTCCCCCTCTGTCCAATCAGGACTGTACGATATATTAAATATGGTTCTGTAAGCAACACCTTATTTTCTGGCAGTGCCCCTCCCGAGACTAGACTCTTGATCCGCCCCTGCAAGAGCAGTAGCGACCTCCTGGGCAGCATATTGTAGAGTGTCTCCAGAAACTATTTGCAAAGCAGCAACCTGGTCATCAAAAGCCACATTCATGACACATTACAGAATAGACCCGACTCAGTTAACTACAGCTGAGTTCGGGAGATCAATCATCCAAACTAGATCCATACCTTGTACTTGAGCAAACAAATGTTTTGAAAAGCACCAACCCATGTAGCGAGTTATTTCCCAATGTGTGTGCTGCCATGATGCGCCAGGAAAACAGAAAATTGTATACTCACCTTTCCGTAATTTTCCTTTCCTGATGCATCCCATGGCAGCACACAGGATCCCACCCCCTCTAAGGTGATAGCTACTGAGAATGCAACGGTGGACTCCTCTTCAAATCTTATAGCTAACCAGTCCTATCAGGTTGTGGGTGAGGTTTTACAACCCAATGTGTGTGCTGCCATGGGATGCGTCAGGAAAGGAAAATTTGTCATTTTTATTTTACACTATAGGTTAGCCAAATAGTTTTTCATTTTGTTCTTTGATGTGTTTTACCCAATGTAATACAATGTTTAATGCACTTGTTTAACACATCATTAAAACACTCACAAACAATAAGTTTTGTGAAGTAAGAATAGCAACTTTTATTTTTTATTTAGAAATGTTGTCATATTAACATGCCTCTCTTTCCTGTAACTTATGGCAAATGTGATTATACCATGATTACTATTACCCAAGTTATCTCTAACTTACATACTGTGTTGTGTAGCTCCATGAAATTATTAGAAATTACTGCATTTTTCTATGTTGGGGATTCCACCATCTGTTCCACAAAATTGTCCTGTAATAAGTTTAATGGTTAAGTTCAAATTTTTTCCCTAAATTTCAGTTCCTCTATGTATCAATATAGCATGAATGTACTTCTTTTGTAGAAATAAAAACACTTTCTATTTATCCCATACAGGCTCTTATGTCAGTGTCCAGCTTGTTGTCTAAAAAAACTTTCCATTACTCCCTGGATGGACCTTAGGACATAATAACTGTTAAGACACAGAAAGGAGGTCACCAACTGACCTCATTACCACACATAAGGATGAGGTGAACACCCCCCTGTTCAGTTCACACCAGAACCTGCGAACAGACCTAAACTTTGTGTAAACTTTAGAACTCTATTAAAGTCTATGGGACTCGAACGTTCAAAATCGAAAGTGCTAATTTTAAAGGCTAATATGCAAGTTACTGTCCTAAAAAGGGTTTGGGGACTTGGGTCCTGCCCCAGAGGACATGGATCAATGCAAAACAAAGTTTTTAAAAAACGCCAATTTTTCCGGGAGCAGGGATTTTAATAATGATTAAAGTGAAACAATAAAAGTGTAATATTCCTTTAAATTTCGTACCTGGGGGGTGTCTATAGTATGCCTGTGAAGGGGCGCACGTTTCCCGTGCTTAGAATTGTCCCTGCACAAAGTATCATTTCTGCAGGAAAAAAAAGTCACACAGCAGAGGGCCATCAATGAGTACCTGTGCGACTACGGCACCAGGACAGGGTCAGGGGAGCTCGGTTTTTTCTCACCACGCCAGTGGGGCATGATCAGGGATGCATGCACTGTCCTGTCACCATTTGAGGAGGCCACAAGGATGGTGAGCAGTGACAGTGCATGCATCAGTGACACTGTACCTCTTGTCCACCTCTTGGAGCATACGCTGCATGGAATAATGGACAGGGCACTTGAGGTAGAACAGAGGCAGGAAGAGGAGGACTTCCTTGCCTCTCAAGCCCCCCTTTATCCAGACAGTGTTCCTGCTGTGCCACCCATCACACAGGAAGAGGATGAGGAGGAGGAAGAGGAGGAGGAAGATGATTGTGTCAGCATGGAGGTGGAGGCTGGCACTCGGCATCAGCAGCAGCAGTCTTGTAGGGATGATTTACAGTCCCAAGAAACACGTGGACTTGTACGTGGCTGGGAGGAGGTAGCTGTGGATCATGTTGCCCTTAGTGACCCAGAGGACTCCGGACCGATTGCCTCAGCTAACCTACGCTGCATGGCCTCCCTGATCCTGCAAAACCTGCGGAAGGATCCTCGTATTCTTCGGATCAAGGAGAGGGACCATTACTGGCTGGCCACTCTCCTTCATCCACGGTACAAGGGTAAGGTTTCCGACCTTATCTTGCCATCGCAGAGGGAGCAGAGGATGAGACATCTCTGGGAGGCCTTGCAGAAAGGTCTGTGCAATGCGTTTCCAGAGACTGGGAGGTTACAAACTCCTGGTTCTGGACAACGTGTTGCTGAGGCATCGGTCAGAAGGAGCGGTGGAGAAGGTGGCCGTCTGACTGATGCTTTCAGACAATTTTTTAGTCCGCAGCCCCAAGGTATGATCAGTTCCAGCAACCATCGCCAGCGTCTGATTTACATGGTGCAGGAATACCTAGGGACAAGGTCAGACTTGGACACTTTTCCCACCGAAAATCCTCTGGCTTACTGGGTCTTGAGGCTGGATCACTGGCCAGAGCTTGCACGGTATGCAATTGAGCTACTGGCCTGTCCTGCATCCAGCGTTCTTTCAGAACGCACCTTCAGTGCTGCTGGTGGCTTTGTTACCGATCACAGGGTGCGCCTGTCCACCGAATCAGTTGATCGACTGACCTTCATCAAGATGAATCAGTCTTGGATAACCCACAGCTACCAAGCACCTGAAGCTGATGTAACCGAATAATTTTTTTTGAAATATCACATCCCTTCAAGACTGCCTATGTTGAGTGACTGTCCTGTTATGTTGATTGTCTATCCTCTTTCTCCTCTGCTGATATGTTGAAAGAACATTTCTGGTACTGGGTGATGCCATCAGCCCAATTTTTCTGCCCCTGTTTAACAGGGGCGTTTAATTACAATTTTTGATGCAATGCTTTGCAGCAGGGCTAATTCCTGCACTAAAATTAGAGTATATGGGAGAGGTTGCAGTGTGGTGGCACCAGCACCAGTGCCTAAGGCCCAATTTTTCTGCCCCTGTTTAACAGGGGCGTTTAAGTACAATTTTTGATGCAATGCTTTGCAGCAGGGCTAATTCCTACAATAAAACTAGAGTATATGGGAGAGGTTGCAGTGTCGTGGCACCAGCACCAGTGCCTAAGGCCCAATTTTTCTGCCCCTGTTTAACAGGGGCGTTTAAGTACAATTTTTGATGCAATGCTTTGCAGCAGGGCTAATTCCTGCAATAAAACTAGAGTATATGGGAGAGGTTGCAGTGTGGTGGCACCAGCACCAGTGCCTAAGGCCCAATTTTTCTGCCCCTGTTTAACAGGGCCGTTTAATTACAATTTTTGATGCAATGCTTTGCAGCAGGGCTAATTCCTGCAATAAAACGAGAGTATATGGGAGAGGTTGCAGTGTGGTGGCACCAGCACCAGTGCCTAAGGCCCAATTTTTCTGCCCCTGTTTAACAGGGACATGTAATTAAAATTTTTGATATAATATTTCACAGGAGGGCCCGTTCCTGTGCCCACCCAGAGTAACTGTGAGGACTTATAGTGTTGTGGCACCAGCACCACAACCACCAAAGGTCAATTTTTCTACCACTGTTCAACAATGGCATGTAATTACAATTCTTGATATAATCGTTCACAGCAGGGCGCTCCAGCCCCCACCAAGAGTCACTTTCAGGGCTTACAATGTTGTGGCAAAACCAACACCTTGTTCCGCCATTTCTGCAGAGCATATAGGGCAGGCCCCTACTTTCAAACATCCAACTTACAAACATCTCCTACTTGCAAACGGAAGGAGACAACAGCAAGTGAGATGAAAAAAGATGGACGACAAAACAAATTATACAGGGGTGATAACCCTTCCCTATGTTTTCCAAAAAGCTTAAAAATAGTTTTTTTGACTGGAGCTACACTTTAAAAATGTACCAGTTGAAAATTACAAACAGATTCAAATTAACACAACAAACCTACACAGTCCCTGTCTTGTTTGCACCGCCTGTATACTGCTGTTCTGAGTATATAGGGCCTGGGGGCCACACGTATTTCCTTTTTTTAATATGGGTACTGGGTTCCCCTTAATATGCGTACAAGACCCAAAGGGGCTGGTAATGGGCAGGGAGGGCTACCCATGCCATTTTTCTCAATGATTTTCAACCATATTTCAGAAACCAGATATAACATTAAAACCGCAAGCAGTTTTAAATGATGTTATTTCCGTTTAATGTCATTTTGTGCAGGGACTGTTCTAAACACAGGAAACACGTGGCACTTCACAGGCATACTACAGACACCCCCCAGGCACCATATTTAAAGGAATATTTCACTTTTTTTTCACTTTAATCGTCATTAAAATCAGTGCTCCCGCCAAAACGGCAATTTTTAAAAACATTTTAGGCATTGACCCATGTCCCCTGGGGCAGGAGCCAGGTCCCCAAACCCTTTTTAGGACAGTATCTTGCATATTAGCCGTTATAATTAGCACTTTTAATTTAGAATGTTCGAGTCCCATAGACTTCAATGGGGTTCTAAAGTTCGTACGAATTTTGGGGTCCGTTCGAAAGTTCTGGTGCGAACTGAACCGGGGGGTGTTCGGCTCATCCCTATTAGTGATATAATTTCTCATATTCACTTTCAGACCACTCTTCACATACATGAATATCCTTTCACCTCTTCCACCATTATATAAAACATATTGATTGAGTTTTAACTTGTTTCCTTGTGCATGAGAGAAAATGTTACAAATGATAAATGCTGATAAGAACAAATTATCTTAGCCCCCGTACACACAGTCGGAGTTTCCGACAACCAAATCCGTCGGACTAATTCCGACTGATTAATTCCGGAATTGGTCCGGAAGTGATGTTGCATACACATGGTCGGACTAAGTTGTCGGAATTTACAGTTGCCGATTCTGCGGTGACGTAAGCCGCGTACGGCGGCACTAGAAAAAGGAACTTCAGCAAATCCGGAACCCTTTGGGCTCCTCCTGCTGATCTTGTGTCTATCGCGTGTTAGTAGAAGTTTGGTGAGAGACGATTCGCGCTTTTCAGATTTGTGCTTCAGTTCGGTACTGCTCTTCATTTTCTGCTTGTCTTTGTGTATCTGATTCTCAGTGCGTGTAGTCAGTAAGCATTTGTTTCTCATTGTGGACTATATCTTGGTATAGTACGCTTTGATTTGCATTGCTTATTGTCTGTTTGCTTCTGCTTTTCAGGTCGTTCTTTCAGGCATTGCTGTTTATCAGTGCTTTCTGTTGTCCGTTCTGACCAGCCGACTGTTTTAAACCATGTTTCGTGTATGTACTCATCATAGAGTTTGTGCTGTGCAGGGGCTTGGTGTTGGGGTTCTTACTTTGACACAAGCCCGGTCCACGAACAGGGAGAGGAGGCGTTTGTGGACCAAGAATTGGTTGCGCCAGCGTGACCAGTTCTCGCACATGCCTTTGCTCCGTGAGATCCGGGAGAATAATCCTGATGATTTCAGGAATTATCTCCGGATGACGGACCCCATTTTTCACCGTCTGCTGGCTTTGCTGTCCCCTTATATCACCAGGCAGGATACCTGCATGCGGCAAGCCATCATTCCGGAGCAGAGGCTCATCGCCACGTTGCACTACTTGGCAACAGGGAGAAGCCTTCAGGACCTCAAGTTCTCTACAGGCATCTCCCCCCAGGCTCTGGGGATCATTATTCCAGAGACCTGTTCTGCCATCATTCAGGTCCTGCAGAAGGACTATATGAAGGTAAGTTTTATCCTTTAACATCACATGTATGTATTTAATGATTGCTAATGTATTGCATTTCTTTCCTCCTTCCCTAATTACCATGATTGCCATATGCTCTAATTCATATACTCTTCCCCTTTGTCCTCATGCATATTTGCCTCACTAACTTCCCCACCATGCTCTCCTTGGTCCACAAAATTATAGTCTAGTCACTTACCAATGTCTTTTGTCAGCTCCATAGTATTGCTTTCCCCTAAACACCCCCTAAAATGTCTACAAATGTTATGTGTGTGCTTCAATTCATGCAGAGTGACATATTTTTTTTTTTGGTTATGCCAAACTCATTAGGAACCCCCCTCCCCCCAATTGCTAGGTCAGCTGATAGCAATCCTCTATCTGCTGACTTTACCAAACCCAATACCTACCTTTTTGATGGTCACATTTATGGATGAATTCACCAAAGCATGTAGTGCAAGGGCCTGCCTCAATACTTTCAAATGCTATATATATATATATATATTATTTTCCCCTATTATTATCTTGATATGTAATAGCAGAATGTGAAAATGTGCTTCCATTTTGTTTTAATTTTGGTATTATGACACTTCTTACCTGTCTGGTGGGCTGCCAATAGTGTAAGTAAGGAGGGTCTTCCCAAAGTATCACACATTATTTAGGCATTCAGCTCTCAATCAAGTGGAGAGGGTTACCTGTTCAAAACATCCCCCCCCCCAAATTTTTTGCAAGGGTACATCAGATAGGGGAGAATGGGGGGTGATGACTCTGATAAGGGGACCTTATACTTTAGGCTTTAAATACTAATTTCCCAAAATGTTATACTGATCTTGGCCAAAAATGTTTGTGTCTAATCTGCTTGCAATGTTGATTAGCAAAATTACAAATTTTTTGTCTTGTTTCACTCCACAGTTTCCTTCAACGCCACAGGAATGACAGACTGTGGCCTCCCACTTTGCCAGTCGTTGGGACTTTCCCAATTGTGGAGGTGCAATTGATGGGAAACATGTCCGCATTGTCCCACCCCCCAACTCGGGGTCGTACTATTTTAATTACAAGGGGTTTAATAGTATCATGATGTTGGCGGTGGTGTCAGGGACCTATGACTTCTTGTATGTGGACGTGGGGCAAAATGGCCGGATGTCGGATGGTGGAGTGTTAGCAAAGACGGAATTCTGATGGCTTCTCCAGAGTGGCAGTCTGGGCTTGCCACCCCCAGAGGAGAATCAGGAAGGGCTCCCGTTCGTCTTCGTCGCGGATGAGGTGTTTGCCCTGGCAAACCACCTGATGCGGCCTTTCCCGATGAGGACCCTCACCCCGGACCAGAGGATGTTTAATTTCCGGCTGGCCAGAGCCAGAAGAGTGGTGGAGAACACTTTTGGAATACTGGCCAGCCGGTTCCGCCTTTTTTTTAACGCCAATCCACATGGCTGAATATAAAATAAATCACATAGTGCTTGCCTGCTGTGTTCTGCACAATTTCTTAAAAAGACATTCAGCTAACTATGTGGTCTCAGTTGGCCAAGATGCAGACTTGCTTGAAAATGAGAACCTCACGGCCCTTGAAGCTGCTCGTCCTGGCTTGCCCCCCCAAAGCGCCTGTGAGGTCCGAATCCAAAAAATTGAGTACTTTGTGGGTAGGGGGGCCATTAATATGCCAGACAATGTCTGAAAGGCATTTTTATAATAAATTATTCTTTGAAACTACAATAATCTTTGTTTTCATTTACTGCTTGGCTTGGTTTTAGGTGTCTCCTAGGTACATTTTTTATTTTTGTTGTTGTGCCTTTTTCTACAACAGTGCAAACCCAAATTCTGAGTGAGATGAGGTGACAGTCTCTTCTTCAGATAATCTTCTTATGTTGTGGGTCTGCTACACACACACCTTGTTTTTGATAACTAATGTATGTAGTGCATTACTGACCAAAATATTGCTCATTTTCAGCACCATGACAGAAATATGTGGGGTCTTGAAAATGGCATGATTGTGAAAATTAACACATCACTGTGGGTGTTATTTACTAAATGCACATCCACTATGCACTACAAGTGCACTGCATAACTACACCTGAAACTGCATTTGGAGTGCAAAGTGGAGTTGCCTTTAGTAAATAACACCCATTGCCACCGAAAACAACAATTTTACTCCAAATACTGCTTTTGCGCATTGAAAAAGGAAGCCACACATTGTTGATAATTTAACTTTTTAATCAAAGCACATTCACGTGTTCATTTAGAAAAGGGTTTTTACAACAAACCAACATATTGGGTGTATCAAAAACATTATTTGAGGTCATTTTTTGGTAATTTGGCGTTTTTGTGTAAACAGGCATGTATCAAAGCGTAACATACAGAACACAGGAACTTACAAAGTTCAACTTTGAAAAGTGAAAAAAATATCAGACATGAGTATGTACAAACTGGGCTGATATTGCCTTCATCACATGGGGTGTCACTCCTGGAAAAGCCAAATTTGTAAGGTGCACACAGTGTGTCAACATGTGCTATGTCCCATCATGGGGGATCAATGTACATGTTTTGGGGCTGCAACCCCTTCATCTCAGCCACTTTCCACAAAACACGTACATTGATCCCCCATGATGGGGATAGCGCATGTTGACACACTGTGTGCATCTTCCAAATTTGGCTTTTTGTAAAATACAAAAGTTGTTTTTTCCAAACACAAAAATAAAACACGAGCTAGTTTGGGGTGTTTCACACTCTCCCCAAAACATCAATGATGTTCTTCATTTTATTTTGAACATCATTGATGCTTTGCTGTATATTTTCTAAATCCCGATTTCACCCCATTATCTCCCCAATCAGGATCTGGGCACTTTCACTGGTAAAATGTGATTCTTCTTCCACATCACCTACAAAAAAAAGCAAAAACACACCATGTAATATAAATATGCCGACATACATTGATGAGCTTACCGGAAGCTGTGGTCTCCGACAATCACCTGTTGTGGTGACAATTTGTCCAACTTCAACGATCTCTCCTTCCTCCTCCTCCTGCTCCTCTGCTTCTAGTGTTGGAATTTCGCCTTCTTTGGGAGGTCTGGGGTCCCTGGTGTCCTCAGACTTCCCGGGTCTTCTCTCCCCTATGAGAATGTAAAAAAGGAATACTTAGCACACAGAGGGCAGAAATAGGAATATGAAACATTGCTTGGAAGTGTGGTAGAATTGTGTTTTTTGGCCGAGTTCAAAGGTGAGAACATTATTGTGGACACTTTGTTAAGCTGGAATACTTACCTGCAGAACGATGTTTCTTACGAACGATTGAACCCATGAACTTGAAAGTGGCCATTTTAAACTGTACAACATGAAATAAAAGCACATGGAGCAGTATGCAAGCAAGAATAATCATATGAACACACGACAACTACTTACTTTTTTGAAGAACATGCTTGATCCTTCTGTACTGATCGTGCTCTCTCAGTTTCAGGTCTGACCAGCGTTTTCCCAGTTGATCTGATCCTTGGATCGTCTTTCCCCAAAATTCTTCTGAAGACTCTTCACAACTTTAGTCATGATCTTGGCCTTTCTGATATTTGGGTTTGGGTAAGGTCCATATTTCCCATCATAGTCGGTCCTCTTCAATATGTCCACCATCTCCAACATCTCTCCAAAAGATATATTTGAGGCCTTAAATCTTCTCCTCCAGGATCGGGTCGTTTCAGGCTCCGGGCTTTTCTCGCCCTCCTCCTCATTAGTGGAACTCTGATTGCGCACCTGCGTTCTCTCCACCATGTGCTCTCCCCATTGCGCCGAAAGAGAAGGGGCGGGGAATAGTCTAGAAAGAACGTCGGGCGGGCGGAGTTTTACGCATGTGCACTGTATATAAAACGCAACACACGTGTGTCGTACGTAAGATTTGTGAGGGAAAAGCTGACGCGGCGATCATGCTAACGAAGGTAACATTTTTAACTTGGTACATCACTAGCCTATACTGCTTCTAGATTGAGGCCTGCATTAGTGAAGTTTAGCCTGACATTAGGGTTTGTCTTGTGTTGTGTCTTGCAGAGATTATGGACGGTTTAAATGATCACAGTTTCCTCCATTCATTGATAAATACAGGGAGCTGCCCTGCCTGTGGCAATCAACGCA
Source organism: Lithobates pipiens (assembly GCF_037356315.1). Taxonomy (NCBI): domain Eukaryota; kingdom Metazoa; phylum Chordata; class Amphibia; order Anura; family Ranidae; genus Lithobates; species Lithobates pipiens. The sequence goes on along the minus strand of NW_027507748.1, from coordinate 159,183,002 downwards.
CCCTCAATACAAAAACAAACTAAAGAGGCAGGCAGCGATGGAGAAACTGGTTGAGTTTGTGAAGCCGGTGGTCCCCAGGGCAGACATCCACTATTTAAAAGTGAAAATTGGTGGCCTCAGGAGTACATATCTAAAGGAGAGGAAGAAGGTGCTGAAGTCCATGCAATCTGGAGCTGCAGCAGATGAGGTTTATGTCATCAGGCTGTGGTATTATGACAGGATGCATTTTCTGTCAGACCAGGCTGAGGCCAGAGAATCCCTCTCTACTCTTCCTTCCACGTGTTCTATGCTACATTCCACACCCGCTGAGTCTTCTGACGCCCAACCTGGGCCTTCCACTCAGGAAGAACTGGAGGAGCCCAGCTTGAGCCAGGTATAGTATTGTTGTACATATTTTGGGAGTAAAAATGAATGATTTTAACTTGATTTTTGATCTCTAATTGCTGATTTTAGAAAGTGTTTCACATATCAATAGACAGTAGTGGCCAAAACCTTTGGGACAAGAAAGAAAAATGCTGGGCTCAGAATGATAGTCTTTTCTATTGGTTAACAATTTTTCATACACAGGAAGACCTCAGCCAGGAAGAGGAGGGTGTGGAATGCAGCAGCCAGGAGGTGGCTGTGGAAAGTGGCAGCCAGGAGGAGGCAGGGGTAAGCGGCAGCCAAGCGATGGGCGGGTGGAGGAGCCTGACAGAATGCCAGGTCCCTCCCCTCCGCCTTCCACACAAAAGGGCGAGAAAGGGGGGGAATGTGGAGGAGTCGGCTCTGAGGCTCATCGGGGAGGCTTCTGCGGCCCTCAAAGCCACCCCCACCTATCAAGAGGCCTTTGCCGCCTCGGCTGCATGTAAACTCGAGCAAATGGAGGAGGGGCAAAAGATCTTGTGCGAGGAGCTAATTCTCCACACTCTCAACAAGGGACTTTTGGGCCAAATCACACAAACAACACACTTGTGTGATTTGGCCCATGCCCCTCCTCCTCCTCCTCCTTCTGCCACACCTCCAGCACCACAGCTACAGCCTGGAAGGAAGCGTGGAAGGAAGACCAGAGTGTGACTACCTGGGTTAAGTCTGGTCTGACAGAAGATGCAGCCTCTTGTAGTACTACAGCCTGGGAACATAGATGTCATCTGCTGCTGTTCCGGGGTTTCTTGGACTTCAGGACCAGACTTCTCTCCCTCAGACATGTACTCCTCAAGCCACCAATTTTTGCGTTTAAATAGTTGATGTGTGCCCTGGGGGCCAAAGGCTTCGCTAATCTCCCCAGTTTCTCAAGCGCTGCCGCCCTCTTTTTTTGTTACTGACACCTAAATAAAGTTTTTTTTTGTTTGAAGAAATACTTGCGTATGTGTTTGACTTGGGCAGGCAGGTACATTTAAAAAATACAAAGTGAAATGAATAACAAGGGGCACCAACACTAAACAGCCTCCTGTAGATTAAAAAATAAAAACAAAATACAAAAAAATATAATAATGGTGTTGTGGTAAGTTGACACACAAAACACACCCCAAAAAATGCAAAGATGAGCAAACAGACAAAAAAGGAGATGTTGATGAAAAAAAAACAACCACAAAATTCCCAAAAAAAACAAACAAACAAAAAATGTGTAGATGTGACGATTTCAAATATTGTATTGCTGAAATGAGTAAAAAAGACTCAAGAAATACGTTCGGGAGAAGTGTGCGTGACTATGAGCATCAAAAGAAGTTCATTCTTGCAGCATTGTAAAGAACAAGAGAATGTGCTTCATGAAAGAATTTTTAACATTGCAGCGTGACGAATGTGCTATATCGATTACGAGCAGTAGTTTTACCTGAGCGAGCGCTTCCGTGTCCGAATTTGATTGTGAGCATGCGTGGCACCTTGTCCGTCGGAGTAGGCTACACATGATTGGAGTATGTCCGATCGGAGCATTTTGTCTGAAAATTTTACCGGCAAGTTGGAAAAGTTGGTTCGTCGGATATTCCGACGGAAACAGTCCGATGGAGACCACACACAGTCGGAATATCCGACAAAACGGTCCAATCGGACACCTTCCGTCGGAATCTCCGGCCATGTGTACAAGGGCTTAGGGGACTTTTTATTTTAAACCTGGCAAGCCTTGTTTGAATTTAAGGCTACTTTCACACTGAGTCGCTTTACAGGCGCTACAGCGCTAAAAATAACATCTGTATTGCGCCGGTAAAGAGCCTCTCCCGTCTCTCCAGTGTGAAAGCCAGAGGGTGCGCTTGCAGGTCAGTATAAAAAAAAGTCCTGCAAGCCGCATCTTTGCAGTGCTGTAGGAGCAGTGTATACACATCAACATAGAGCCAATGATGTCTAAAATGCTGGCAAGAAAAGTGAGTACACTCCTAAGTGAAAATGTCCAAATTGGGCCCCAAGTGTCAATATTTTGTGTGGCCACCATTATTTTCCAGCACTGCCTTAACCCTCTTGGGCATAGAGTTCACCAGATCTTCACAGATTGCCAATGGAGTCCTCTTCCACTCCTCCATGACAACATCATGGAGCTGGTGGATGTTAGAGACCTTGCGCTCCTCCACCTTCCATTTGAGGATGCCCGACAGATGCTCAATAGGGTTTAGGTCTGGAGACATGCTTGGCTAGTATATCGCCTTTACCCTCAGCTTTTTTAGGAAGGCTGTGGTTGTCTTGGAGATGCGTTTGGGGGTCGTTATGTTGGAATACTGCCCTGCGGCCCAGTCTCCAAAGGGAGGGGAACATGCTCTGCTTCAGTATGTCACAGTACATGTTGGCATTTATAGTTCCCCCAATGAACTGTAGCTCCCCAGTGCCGACAGCACTCATGCAGCCCCAGACCATGACACTCCCACCACCATGGTTGACTGTAGGCAAGACACACTTGTCTTTGTACTCCTCACTTGGTTGCTGCCACACACAATTGACACCATCTGAACCAAATAAGTTTATCTTGTTCTCATCAGACCACAGGAAATGGTTCCAGTAATCCATGTCCTCAGTCTTCTTGTCTTCAGTAAACTGTTTGCAGGCTTTCTTGTGCATCATCTTTAGAAGAGGCTTCCTTCTGGGAGGACAGCAGACCAATTTGATGCAGTGTGCGGTGTATGGTCTGAGCACTGACAGGTTGAACCCCACACTTTCAACCTCTGCAGCAATACTGGCAGCACTCATACTTCTATTTCTTTAACATACATCATGGGACACAGAGCAGTTATTCATGACTATCTGGGTTATACGCTAACTCTAGGTGATTGGACACTGGCAACCAATAGCAAGAAGGTTCCTCCCATATAACCCTTCCCATACGGGAATTACCTCAGTTTTTTCGCCAGTGTCTTCAGGTGATGGTCACGAATGTGAAGCTCTTCAAAATTTTGTCAATTGAGCGTCCGAGTGAGGACGTAATTGGATCCGTTCGGATGGCACGAAGCTAAAGGAATGGTACCCGAGCCTCGATGCAAGAACAAGGTTTTTCTTGTAATGTGTCCTATCTAGACCCTTGGATAGTGGTATTCTGGTCATTAACTTGCCCAAGATAAACCCAACGGGTGCTTTACAGGCCCAAGGGTGTGGATCCCAAGATGGGGGACCCGGTCCTTGAAGGTCCTCAGAGACACTACCCGCCGTGATGGGGGAAGATTGGGCCTGGCTTCTCAGGCCCTGCAGCGTGGGCTGGTGAGTACTCCCTCTGGGATTGCTGTGTTCCCCTCTGTTACTGTGTCTTTTCGAAGCTGTTACAGAATGTCTCCATGCTGTGTTTTTTAAAACAATGAAACACTAGTGCATGCGAAGACGCCGGTGCCGTACGAATGTGCGCACGTGCTGTTGCCGTATGGTCGTACGCGTGCGCCGTTGAGGTGATTTTCGCCTCGTATGGTCGGCGGTCTTCAGGCATGCATGCGTCGTATTTTGGCGCCACTTGCAGTATACATTCGGATACCACGCCTCCCGCGCGGATCGAATGGTGCCATTTGGAACCTTTAAAAGAGGTAGTTCCCCTGGTGTGTGCATGGAGGCATAGAGCTTGTTGGGCACGTGAGTCTGCAGGTTTTTGGACACAGTTGCATCAGGTTAAAGGGGACAGTGTTGAAACTGTAATAGCTGCTGTATACTGGGTTACAGTTAGAAGCTCAGAGGGAGTGCTGTCTTCCCATACTCATAAGCAATGTCTTCTGGGAAAAAGGGAACAGGGAGCAAGACCAATACAGGGTTAAGAGTACCTCCTTTAAAAGCAGGAGATCAAGCTCTTGAGGATGTTATCCCAGCTTCCCCTGAAGATCCTGCGGCTTCTGGCTTGGCTGAGCCATTGCATTTGTCAGGCATTGTGGCTACAACTGGTGCCCCTGCCTCGGCTTATGTTACTAAAGATGATTTAGCATCTGCCTTATCTGGCCTTGAAGGTAAAATAGCAGGTATGAGTGCCTCGGTAACAGATCTCCCTCTCCAGAGCCTGATCATGATGGTGAGTCATCTGAGTATCAGGACTCTAATAACCAGGCAGGGCCAGGAGACCCAGACCCAGAGTGGGAGGAGGATCTGGTCGCAAAGAATTTGGAAGAATGAGAAGCTGAGGTCTCTTCAATAGGAGAGTCTAGCTCGGATGAGCCATTCTCAGCCTCCCATTCCCAAAAATTATTTGTCCATTCTCTGACGGAGATGGTTCGAGCTGGGTTTAAATTACCCCCAATCCAGGAAACTGGACCCTCCTGTTCTACTTTCTGTTCTCTTCGACTTCAGCAGGGTTTCCAGGGATTTCCTGTGCATCCATTGTTAGAACAGGTGATCTATGCAGATTGGGATCATCCTGACAGGATATATTTACCTCCAAAAAGGTTCCCCTCTTGTATCCTATGGAGGAGAAATTCAGGAAGAAGTGGGGTACACCTCTGGTGAATGCCGCCATTTCTTCAGTAAATAGAAATTGGACCTGCCCGGTGGATAACGCCCAGGTATTTAGGGATCCGGACAATAAAAAGCTAGAAACTTTGCTAAAGGCCTCCTTTACAGTAGCTGGTTCAGCTGTTCAGCCAGCAATAGCGGCTATTGCCATCTGCCAGTCCTTAAAAGATTGTGTTAAGAAATTGGTCAGGAACCTTCCTTGTTGAGGAGAAGCTACCGAGGAATTATCGGAGCTCCCTCGCACCCTGTGCTTTACAGTAGACTCATTAAAATATGCGATCCAACAGGTGTCTCGTTGTGCACTTCTGACGATACGTATGCGCAGGGTCTTATGGCTGAAAAACTGGTCGGCCGAAACACCATGCAAAAAGCTTCTTGCAGCTTTTCCCTTTCATGGTAAACGCCTGTTTGGCGAAGATCTGGATAGGTATATCCAAAAGATCTCAGGTGGGAAAAGCGCTTTGCTCACTGTTAATAGGAAGAATAAGCGACCCTCCTTTAAGATTCCCCGGCCTCAACAGTCCGGTTTTAACCACTTTCAGACCGGACCATTTTGCTGGTAAATGACCAGAGGTCTTTTTACACTTTGGCACTGCGCTGCTTTAACTGGTAATTGCGCGGTCATGCAATGTTGTACCCAAACAAAATTTGCGTCCTTTTCTTCCCACAAATAGAGCTTTCTTTTGATGGTATTTGATTGCCTCTGCGATTTTTATTTTTTGCGATATAAACGTAAAAAGACCGCAAATTTTGAAAAAAAATGATATTTTCTACTTTTTGTTATTAGAAAAATCCAATAAACTCAATTTTAGTCATACATTTAGGCCAAAATGTATTCAGCCACATGTCTTTGGTAAAAAAAAAGTCAATAATTGTATATTTATTGGTTTGCGCAAAAGTTGTCACATCTACAAACTAAGGTACGTTTTCTGGAATTTACGCAGCTTTTAGTTTACGACTGCCTATCTCATTTCTTGAGGTGCTAAAATGACAGGGCAGTACAAAACCCCCCCAAATGACCCCATTTTGGAAAGTAGACCCCCTAAGGAAATTGATAAGAGGCATGTTGAGCCCATTGAATATTTTATTTTTTTGCCTCAAGCGATTGAATAATGACAAAAAAAAATTTTTTTTTTTTTTTTACACAAAGTTGTCACTAAATGATATATTGCTCACACATGCTATGGGCGTATGTGAAATGACACCCCAAAATAAATTCTGCTGCTTCTCCTGAGTACGGGGATACCACATATGTGGGACTTTTTGGGAGCCTAGCCGCGTACAGGGCCCCGAAAACCAAGCACCGCCTTCAGGCTTTCTAAGGGCGTAAATTTTTGATTTCACGCCTCACTACCTATTACAGTTTTGAAGGCCATAAAATGCCAAGATGGCACAAAACCCCCACAAATGACCCCATTTTAGAAAGTAGACACCCCAAGCTATTTGCTGAGAGGCATGTTGAGTCCATGGAATATTTTATATTTTGCCACAAGTTGCGGGAAAATTACAAACTTTTTTTTTTTTTTTTTTTTTTTCACAAAGTTGTCACTAAATGATATATTGCTCATGCATGCCATGGGCATATGTGAAATGACACCCCAAAATAAATTCTGCTGCTTCTCCTGAGTACGGGGATACCACATATGTGGGACTTTTTGGGAGCCTAGCCGCGTACGGGGCCCCGAAAACCAAGCACCGCCTTCAGGCTTTCTAAGGGCGTAATTTTTTGAGTTCACTTCTCACTACCTATTACAGTTTTGAAGGCCATAAAATGCCAAGATGGCACAAAACCCCCACAAATGACCCCATTTTAGAAAGTAGACACCCCAAGCTATTTGCTGAGAGGCATATTGAGTCCATGGAATATTTTATATTTTGCCACAAGTTGCGGGAAAATTACAAACTTTTTTTTTTTTTCACAAAGTTGTCACTAAATGATATATTGCTCACGCATGCCATGGGCATATGTGAAATGACACCCCAAAATAAATTCTGCTGCTTCTCCTGAGTACGGGGATACCACATATGTGGGACTTTTTGGGAGCCTAGCCGCGTACGGGGCCCCAAAAACCAAGCACCGCCTTCAGGCTTTCTAAGGGCGTTACAGTTTTGAAGGCCATAAAATGCCAAGATGGCACAAACCCCCCCCCCCAAATGACCCCATTTTAGAAAGTAGACACCCCTAAATTTAGGGGTACACTAGTGAGACTAGGTAATAAATGGCGGGTGCCCTGAAACTATAAAAAAATAACTAACCAACCAGCGTCACCTGTAACAGTTATATGGTGATCACTGGTGAAAGGGTTAACTAGGGGGCAATCAGGGGGCTTTATGCGGTAGTATATGGGGGTCCCTGGCGCTATAAAAAGCTGCGGCGAACCTAAATACCTACCTGCCTAACTAGCGTCACCTGTGACACTAATACAGCGATCAGAAAAACGATCGCTTATTAGGCTGGGTTCACACTGGAGCGATGCGGGAACGCCACGAATGCGCGGCGGGTTCCCGCATCGCATGCCTCCCGGCGGCAGTTCACACTGCCCTATGCGAACTGCTGGGAGTGTCAGTGAAATGTTAATGACACCCCCAGATCAGTTCGCATATCGCAGTGCGATCTGCAAACTTGGATCGCATGGTGTGAACACCCATGCGATCCGATTCTGCTGCGGACCAAAAAAAGGGTCCCGTGCGAGTTTGCGGCGGGTGCGGCGGGTGCGACACGAATTCAGCCATACTATCTGTATAGCTGAACTCGAATCGCACAGAGATCGGATGTGATTTGCACTGCAGTGCGGTGCGAATCACATCCGTTCTCATAAACCGCTGCAATGTGAACCCAGCCTTAGTGACACTGGCGACGGGGGGTGATCACGGGGTTAAACCTTTATTGGGGGGGTTAGGGGGGTACCTTAGAACTAAAGGGGGCTAACCCTAACTGCCCTAACAGTTATTAGTCACAAATGACACCTGCCGGGTGATCAGGGGGTTAAACCTTTATTAGGTAATAAATGGCGGGTGCCCTGAAACTATAAAAAAATAACTAACCAACCAGCGTCACCTGTAACAGTTATATGGTGATCACTGGTGAAAGGGTTAACTAGGGGGCAATCAGGGGGCTTTATGCGGTAGTATATGGGGGTCCCTAGCGCTATAAAAAGCTGCGGCGAACCTAAATACCTACCTGCCTAACTAGCGTCACCTGTGACACTAATACGGCGATCAGAAAAATGATCGCTTATTAGGCTGGGTTCACACTGGAGCGATGCGGAAACGCCGCGAATCCGCGGCGGGTTCCCGCATCGCATGCCTCCCGGCGGCAGTTCACACTGCCCTATGCGAACTGCTGGGAGTGTCAGTGAAATGTTACTGACACCCCCAGATCAGTTCGCATATCGCAGTGCGATCTGCAAACTCGGATCGCATGGTGTGAACACCCATGCGATCCGATTCTGCTGCGGGCCAAAAAAAGGGTCCCGTGCGAATTTGCGGCGGGTGCGGCGGGTGTGGCGGGTGCGGCGGGTGCGGCGAATGGCTGAACTCGAATCGCACAGAGATCGGATGTGATTTGCACTGCAGTGCGGTGCGAATCACATTCGTTCTCATAAACCGCTGCAATGTGAACCCAGCCTTAGTGACACTGGCGACGGGGGGTGATCACGGGGTTAAACCTTTATTGGGGGGGTTAGGGGGGTACATTAGAACTAAAGGGGGCTAACCCTAACTGCCCTAACAGTTATTACAGTCACAAATGACACCAATGCAAAAAAAAAAAAAAAAAAAAAAAAAATGACATTGGTGTCACTGTGACTGGGGGGGCAGGGGTAATTGGGGGGGTGATCGGGGGGTAAAGGGGGGGTGTGAGTGTGCCTGGCATGTTCTACTGTGTGTGGGATGTGTTGGTGCAACTCACTGATCCGCTCTCCTCCGTGTCGGAACGAAAAATACCGACACGGAGGAGAGAATACATCACTTCCTCTCCTGTGTTTACATTACAGGAGAGGAAGTGATGTCACCGGGGATTTCCATTCGTCGGGAGCGATCGCGAGGGGGTGGCCATGAATGAATGGCCGTCCCCTCGTCCGGGATCGCTCCCGAACGAAAACCGACCGCCGCAGGCACCGGGCGGGGGCCCGATCGGGCCCCCGACCCGCGGGAGGCAAATCACGTACATGTACGTGCTTATGCCTGCCCGTGCCATTCTGCCGACGTACATCGGCGTGAGGCGGTCGGCAAGTGGTTAAAAAAACGCAGGGTCAGAAAAAACCCTTGGCTCCAAGATCAAACAAGCCCAGTTCCAAACCTACCCTGTTAAGGGGCACCCCCGCTCTTACGGGTGGGGGGAAGACTTCGGCTGTATTTGGGTGCTTGGAGAAAACAGGTTCAGGACAAGTGGGTCATTTCCATCATAATGTCCGGTTACAAGATAGAGTTTTGGGAGTTCCCTCCAACTCGGTTCTTGAGCTCAAGGGTTCTGGTGGAACCAGAGAAAAGGAAATATCTGCTCTTAGCCTTAGAGCATCTGCAAAAGCAGGGAGTATTCATTGCGGGCCCGCATGGGGAAAGGTTCAAAGGGTTTTACTCAAACCTGTTCACCATACCGAAACCGAATGGGGAGGTAAGGCCTATTTTGGACCTCAAATCCCTCAATCTGTTTCTAAATGTCCAAAGTTTCCGTATGGAATCAACTCGCTCAGTGGCAACATCCCTAAGGAAAGGAAATTACTTAGCATCCCTAGATATCAAGGATGCATACCTTCATGTGCCCATCTCCATGCCACATCAACGGTTTCTGCGTTTTGCGGTAGAAGGGCGACATTTTCAATTCGTCGCATTGCCATTCGGTTTAGCCACGGCTCCTCGGGTCTTCACAAAAATTCTGGCCCCTGTATTGAAGGTCCTAAGATCCCAGGGAATTGCTGTGGTAGGATATCTGGACGATCTTATTTTGAAGGATCAATCTCACCCCGTCCTGGTCCAAAACATCTTAAAGACCACACAAGTTTTGCAACACCTAGGCTGGATTCTGAATATAAACAAATCAAACCTTTACCCCACTCAAGTGTTAATGTACTTGGGCCTAAACTTGGATACTGTCCAAGAAAAGGTGTTTCTACCTCCTGTAAGGATCATCTCCATAGTGGATCTCGTCCGGGGTGTGAAAAGAGAAGAGAAACCATCTGTTCGCCTTTGTATGAGGCTATTGGGCAAAATGGTTTCTTCTTTCAGCGGTCCCTTATGCTCAATTCCACTCCAGGTTGTTCCAGAGCAACATTTTAAGGGCTTGGAACAAAACCACTCTAACTTTGGATCATCCTATGGTCCTGTCCCAACAGACTCTACGGAGTCTAACTTGGTGGTCAAAAACCAGCAATTTAAAGGTCGGAAAATCCTTTCCACCAGTGGCCTGGAAAGTTGTCACCACGGACGCCAGCCGTCTGGGCTGGGCAGCAGTTCTGGGGGAAGCATTGGTCCAGGGACAGTGGTCTCAAGCAGAGAAGGTCTTGCCCATGAATCTCTTGAAGATTTGGGCAGCCCGACTAGCTCTGCATTTCTGGACGACCAAGCTGCAGGGTCTCCCAGTCCGAGTTCAAACCGACAATTCCACAGTGGTCGCTTATATCAACCACCAAGGGGGCACCAGGAGCGTAGCGGCTCAGAAAGAGGTGGATCACATATTAAGATGGGCAGAGAGGCATGTGCCGTTACTGTTGGCAGTATTCATACCGGGGGTAGACAACTGGAAGGTGGGCTATTTAAGTCGCCAAAAGTTGTTGCCAGGGGAATGGTCCCTTCATCCCGAGGTATTTCTCCAGATTTGTCGGCATTGAGGGACCCCGGATGTGGATCTCCTAGCATCCAGGTTCAATGCCAAGCTGGACAGATTTATGTCCAGAACCAATGATCCTCTTGCAGTCGGGACAGACGCATTGGTGACTCCTTGGCACCAGTATTCCCTGCTGTATGCCTTTCCTCCAATCCAAATCCTGCCGCATCTGCTGCACAGGATACAAGAGGAACTAAGACCAGTGATGCTGGTGGCCCCAGCCTGGCCCAGGAGGTCCTGGTACATGGAAATTGTGAAATTGGCAGTAGGGGACCCGTTACTCCTTCCGTTACTCCCGGATCTTTTGTCCCAAGGACCAATATTCCATCCTGCTTTACGGTCGCTGAATTTGACGGCCTGGCTATTGAGGCCAGCGTATTAAAGGACCGCGGGGTTAGAGGTGCAGCCTTGTCCACTTTGATAAATGCTAGGAAACCAGTTTCCAGGGCCATTTACTACAGAGTTTGGAAATCATACATTTCCTGGTGCGAAGGGAAAGGTTGGAACCCTCATAAGTATACAATCGTAAATATCCTTGCTTTCCTTCAGGCAGATTTCGGCCTTATCTGTTTTTTTCCAAAAACCAATTGCAGCCCATTCCTTGGTGCGTACCTTTGTTAAGGGAGTGACGCACCTAAGACCACCGATTAAGCCCCCCTTATGCCCCTGGGACTTGAATTTGTTACTATCAGCCCTTCAGTATCTACCCTTTGAACCTATTAAGCAGATTCCTTTAGTCCTGTTGACCAGGAAATTAGTCTTCTTGGTGGCCATAACTTCGGCCAGAAGAGTGTCGGAGCTAACCGCCCTTTCATGCAAGGAACCTTACTTGATTCTACACCAGGACAGAGCAGTCTTGCACCCTCGTCAATAATTTTTGCCAAAAGTAGTTTCCAATTTTCATTTGAATCAGGATATCATTCTGCCCTCCTTTTTGTCAAATCCAGGGTCTAAGGAAGAAAAATTACTTGCGCTGGATGTAGTAAGGACTATTAAAGTCTACTTAAGGGTGTCAGCCCCTTTCAGGAAAACTGACTCTCTTTTTATTCTGCCTGAGGGCCCTAAGAAAGGACAGGCAGCTACAACTTCAACTATCTCAAGATGGATTCGCCAAACTATCATTCAGGCATATGAGTGGAGGCATAAGATTTCAACAAGAGACCTGAAAGCACATTCCACTAGAGGGGTTAGTGCTTCGTGGGCAGTGAATTGACGGGTGTCTATGGCTCAGGTCTGCAGAGCAGCCGCTTGGTCTTCAGTTCACACATTCACCAGATTTTATCAGGTGGATGTCAGGTCTCGAGAAGAGACAATCTTTGGTCATAGCGTGTTGCAGGCGGCCTTATAGGGCCAAACAACAGTTGGGACTTGTCTAAGCTGTGTATCCCTCCCCTCAGGTGCATTGCTTCAGGACATCCCAGATAGTTATGAATAACTGCTCTGTGTCCCGTTATGTATGATAAAGAAAAACGGATTTTTAAATACAGCTTACCTGTAAAATCCTTTTCTTTGAATACATCACAGGACACAGAGATCCCTCCCCTCTTTCCTGGGACTCTTCATGGCTTGCTACAATACTGAGGTAATTCCTGTATGGGAGGGGTTATATGGGAGGAGCCTTCTTGCTATTGGTTGCCAGTGTCCAATCACCTAGAGGTAACGTATAAACCAGATAGTCATGAATAACTGCTCTGTGTCCCGTGATGTATTCAAAGAAAAGGATTTTACAGGTAAGTTGTATTTAAAAATCCTTTTTTCCCAAAGACAACCTCTGGATATGAAGCTGAGCATGTGCATTCAACTTTAGTTGACTGTGGTGAGGCCTGTTCTAAGTGGAACCTGTCCTGTTAAACCACTGTATGGGCTTGGCCACCATGATGCAGCTCAGTTTCAGGGTCTCTGCGATCTTCTTATAGCCTAGGCCATCTTTATATAGAGCAACAATTTTTTTTGAGTGAAAGCGATAACTCCAAGTTTAACACACCTGTTCCCAATTCACACCTGAGACCTTGTAACACTAATAAGTCACATGACACCGGGGAGGCAAAATATCTAATTGAGCCCAAATTGGAAATTTTCACTTTTGTTGCCAGCGGTTTAGACATTAATTGCTGTTTGTTGAGTTATTTTGAGGGGACAGCAAATTTACACTGTTATACAAGCTGTACTCTCACTACTTTACATTGTAGCAGAGTGTAATTTCTTTAGTGTTGTCACATGAAAAGATATAATAAAATATTTAGAATAATGTGAGGGATGTACTTATATATATATATATATATATATATATATATATATATATATACGTATGTTATATACATGTGTATGCCCGCCCAAGCCTATGACCTTTTTAGAACAGAAGAGTATTAAAAATGAAATACTGAATTTTCTGGACTATGACTTATAGCTTAAAAAAGGCAGTACTATGATAGGGCTGCATTATGATGCATAGAGTAGGCATTCATTAAAGGTGCAGCACACAAAGTGATACATTACATAAGGTTACAAAACTCACCTTGCCACTTATAAATATTAGTGCTAATGAGACAGAAATGACAGGCTTTAAAGAATTTGTGTATTCACAAGTCTTCAATAGGGTAATTGGAAGCAGTGATTTAACAGTACATAAGTCATTACAGAACTTCCCACTAGCATAAAGACACAGTTCTTCAATTATGCCAAGATTATTTCAAAGCAATACATAAGAAAAGCCTCCAGCATAATAAAACCTAAGTTACTATATATACACACTACTGGTTAAAAGTTTTAGAAAACACCCTTTTCCAGTAAGCAAATATTGTCTAAATATCAGAGGCTAGTGTATTTTGCTAGAACTTCTGTCAACTTTTTAGGCTCCGTTCACATCTAGGCATTTTTGGCCGTTTTTCTGCTCTAAAGCCCCATAGACACTATCAGAAATTCTGCCAGCAAAAGTCAGATGTGAACTTTTGGTCAGAAATTCCAACCATGTGTATGCTCCATCTGACTTTTACTGGCAGAATTCCAGCCAGAAAAAGATTGAGAGCAGGTTCTCTATTTTTCGGTCGGAAAAAATTCCAATCGGAAATTCCGATTATCTGTACAAATTTTGACACACAAAATTCCTACGCTTGCTCGGAAACAATTCAATGCATGCTCGGAAGCATTGAACTTAATTTTCTCAACTTGTCGTAGTATTGTACGTCACCGCGTTCTTGACGGTCGAAAGTTCAGAGAACTGAAGCCTCAGCTCTAAAAAATGTCCAACAAGACAAATCCCATTCATTCAATGGTCCCTGTCCACATCTAAGCGTTCTGTCGCCTAAAGCAAAATGCCCTTTGTTCAAAAAAGGGCTTGAAGTACTGACCCCCGAAGGAGCGGCTGAATTTTTCTGGGCTTACCGATTACCTCCACCAGCTCATCACTCGTTATTCTTGTCTAGGGGTTCCCAGGGTTGATGACCCATTAACTGTAGAGACTGACACTTGAGTTCCATTTTAGAATTTTTTTTTGCATAAAACAATTAAACAAACTCAGTCTCTTTGTTGGGAATAGAGGGTATAAGGATAAAGTTTAGCTCAGGTGCTTGGAACTGCTAACTTCAATAAAAGTCTCTCTGTATACAATCCAGGGAATAGCCACTCGCAACTTGATTCTTTAACTGTTGGATAAATCCTTGACCTTGGATCTAGCAGCCATCAAGTAATTCTAGCCTTGCAAAGTCTCTCACACAGACTTGGTTGGAAACTTAGTTGTAACCGGAAGGATAGAGGTAGGAACTTTTCTTACTGTACCAGAATCTTGCAGCCGGTCCGGCGATACAGTAAGAAATGTGGATTCAATCAATATCCATGGCAGCTCAGCTTCCAGGCTCTTACCGAGCAGCCAGCCTTGTGCATGGTCCTCTTACTGAAGAGTCCTCCCCTGGTTGCATGTAGAGTTTCTGGGCCTCTCCAAACCCGAGACGGCACCGGAACACCTTAGAATCCTCCTTCCAGTTACTGCCCCTGGAACTAGCCAGTTCCGAGGCTCGGAAATGGATGGATCCACACCCCGGCCATGAGGGCCTCTGGGGGCTGGTCAGGAGGAGGAGAAACAACTTCTGGACTGGAACCCAGAACCACGTGACTTCAGCACCTTAAGTACCCTCTTCCAGAATACACAGCGAGTCAAACGCGCCCACTGATTGGCTCCGAGAGAGAGATTGGTACCCAATGCGTCCAATCAGACTGCGTTCTAATGCCTCTCACGGGTGTGAACCCCACCTATGACCAGGCATAACCTCAATACAGCCAAACTGATGCCAAAGCATAATTTTGAACAATTAACCCCAAAAATCAACTACAGTTCAGGGAAAAAAATAAATTTACAGACATAGCGCATACTCATCAGGAGTACGGGCGCTACATACATGAGCTTCTTTTTTGGCAGTTTACAGGCGTTTTAATTCTTTTACATTGGTGGCCTCTTGAACTTCAAAACGCTTGTACAAAAACTCTGCGAAAACACCAAAAAATGCCTATAAGATAGAAAAACCTAAATGTGAACGGAGCCTTACTGTTGTCTTTATAACTACTTGGCAGACTTCTTCTTCTTTCTTTTCAATTGGTTTTAGAAAGATTCTGTAATGTAAATACTCAGCTTTTGCTCCAGTTTGTGAGTGATACTGCATAGGATAGGGAAAGGCACTACATAAGCCATAATGTATGCAGTACAAGTCTGCATTTTTAAACCTCAATATCAAGATAATTCCGAATATGTCTATATGGGCAAATATAGTGATTTCTCTAACAAGCATGAATACAATTTCGAGAAATTCTGCATGTCTGATTTGAAGCATAATTTTCTGAAATGCTTTATTATGATGTCCCACCTACTAAATAAAGTATATGTGAATTCTTTCCTTGTAAGACAATCCATTCCGTTTTAAAATAGAACTATGAGGCAAAACATTTGTATATATACAATATAAATATATTATCAGGGGTTAGCTCAAGGGGGATCCCCTTCCTTGCGAAAAATGGTAATCCAAACGTCAGGTTTCTTAAAATCTGACTTGTAGCCAGTTTTATTTAAAAGGTTGCATGAAACTAACACAAACAAACACAGACAATGTAATCCTTGCCATCCAGGCACTAACTGAACATTGCAGGTTCCTAACTCACATGTGAAAGGCTTCTCCCAGTCACCAACAAAACAAAGATGATGCAAACCTTTCCTCTTACAAAGCAAACATTGCATAAGCAGCTCTCTCAGGTTTTTGGCTTCCTGGGTCCCAGGCCAAGAGCAATCCTTTGCTCTAGTCCTGCTTACTTTATACTACCTGTTGGTAGACTGCAAAATCTGGTCCAGAATCAACCCTGCCAAGTTGGCTGGTAAAACCCGGACCAGATTGCACCTTAGTTCTTGGCAAATGAACGCATGCAAGGTGAAACACATATATGTTATATATTTATGGTCGTGGCCCTATGACCGAGCGAGATGTGGATCACATAAACACGCGACAAGATTACAACATAAATAGACCTGAAGTGTGTCTTGTTGGTCTGGTTGGTATGCCAAGAAAAAGGGGCATACCAAAGGTAAGTAATGGGTTGTTTATGAAGAAGGATGTACTGAGAACCGACAGAGCATGAGCGAGTGGGCTGCTTAAATACCCTCCGGGCTCCTCCCATAAATTCAGGCCACCATACCGAGAGATGTGGATCACATAAACACTTGACAAGACTCACAACATAAATAGACCTGAAGTGTGCCTTGGTGGTCTGGTCAGTATGCCAAGAAAAGGGGGCAAACGATTCAGATAGGGAAATAACTCCTAATTGATTCTTGTGGCTATTGAGCCAGCTTGGTGAAGGCTTGTACCATTCCTTCCTGAGGATTTGGGATGTATGTGGCAATACAAGCGGACGTCTATCGGTCTAGTTTCTTGATTATGTTGACTGATAACTCCTGTTGGGAGGCAGCTGAGGCTGCTCCAATCCAGAAGGAATGTCCAGAGAACTGACTGGGGTTGAAGCCCAAGTTGCTTAGGAGGATCCTGACATGCTTGATAAACTGGCTGCCACTCAGGGGGCTGGTTAGAAAGGGTAGCAACAAGCTACCATCAGAATGGCTGGGTAGATGGGACAGTAGTCAGTCAAGCACCATCTCTGGGCACCAGGTGTTGTTAGTTTGAAACAAGTTGATGTCAATCCTGGGCCGGTTTGTTTTACGTTTTGCAGACTGTGAGATGAAGGGTGTAATGGTTCAGAAAATGAGTCAGGTGGCGTTGAAGCAGTGTCTGACTGCCGGAGCTGCTGATGGTAAAGTCAACAGGTCATAGGAAACCGTAGAAGGCCTGGTAGATGGCCGCCTGGCTGACTAGGCTGGGCAAAGCCCCAAACGAGAATGGGTAAGGATTTCAGACATGTCCTTGAAGAGGGCACTCGTGATAGGTAGGTGTTTGCCACTGATTACGGGTTGAGGCTTCTGTATGCCCTGTAGGACAAACTTGACTACATGGACCGAGAATACTGATGGTTTACTGGGGTCCTGTAAGGACAGGAAATACCGGAAGCCGGCTAGGTGTAGCCTGATAGTATTGTGAGAAAGGGCCAGCTGCATATGGCAATATGATATGAAGGCTAGGATGTGTCTAAAGTCGCCTATCACTGCTCCGGGGCAAGAGGCCAAAAACTTGTGGTAAGTGTTCCAAGCAGTGTGATAGGCCTTCAGCGTGTTGCGTGCCAAGGAGTGGTTAATGAGCTGGGTTGTGTTGGCAAGATGCGACTTCAGTCCAACATTATATATCGTGGCCTCCAAGCGGACGTCTATCGGTCTAGTTTCGTCGCAACGTCGGGTGGAGCTAGCAGAGTGGACGTCCTCACACATTATGCCCCAGTCAGCTGGAGTGAGCCGCGGCTGTGTTCTTTCATTTTTTTTGGAAGTGCTTGCTGTTTTTGAAAGTGCTTGCTGTTTCATGTTTTAAAGTTTTAAAGTTCTGTGGTGCAGTGCTGTGCCGTGGTTTTGAATAAACAAACTTGGATATTAAACATATTACGCTATGAAGCCCTCTTTTTTCCTCCCATGATGTTCCTATTGCAACTGCCTTACCCATAAAACGTGGGTCCTACGGAGTGCACCGGACTTATTAGTGGAGGAGTGGATCCAGATGCACGTGTTTGGCATGTCAGCCTTAGTGATCTCTCCTGCTCTGTGCCTATCAGATCTCCGTAATAGAGTTCTGACTTTTCTGGTAAGCGGCCATCTGGCTTTTTATTATCCTTCGGCTGTTACATGAGGAGTGTTACTGTGAAGATATCATCCTATAGTGCACTTTTGGTTTTTTAGCACAGGTGTAGCACAGATATTATGTAAATTGCACTAGGCATTTAGTAGTGCATCTATTCTTATTTTTACACACATTGTCAGCAATGACCAGAATTGGACAGGAGTACTTGTTGTTTTTTTTTATCCAGGCTTCTGCTGGAAAAACAAACTAAGGTTGAAACAGAACAGAGCATCAGCTGCGATTTTGCATTTGCCTGGAATATATTAAACTGGCACAACAGAAGATATTAAACTGGTGATGGAGTGACAGCTGCGTGAGCCTGCGCAGGAAGGACATGATGGGGAGTGACTTTGATCTACCTTTATTGATGATGTAAGCCATGGCCTAATTGTTCGTGGTGAAGAGCACCATCTGTCCTGTCCAAGTGTGGCCCCAGACCTGGGCAGCTACCACGATAGGATACAGCTCGAAGAGTGATTAAGACTGAGTGAAAGCAAAAATTTAAGATAATTTCTGGGGCCAAGGTTCAGCTAGGCACTGGCAGGCTAAAAATGGCCGCGAAGCCTGTGGAGGCTGTGACATCGGTGACCACCCGTGGTGGCTCGGCCGACACTGCTGTGATGAACATTGAAATGCCGTTCCAGCTGGTGAGGAACTTGTCCCACATAGCTGAGTCTGCTACTGCTGCTTGGTTTAGCTTGAAAACTTGGTCTAGATCTTTCACTGGTGTGAGAAAGACTAAAAGCTGTGATATAAAGAACCGTCCTTGAGGAATAATCCTCATCGCAAAGTTCAGCATCCCTCATAAGGATTGTAACTGCCTCATGGTGCACCCCTGTGACCGGGTGAAGTTATGGAAAACTGTCCTGGTACGGGCTAGTTTGCCGGGGGGGCAGGCTTTGGCACACGTGTCCAGTGTGACACCTAGGAAGGGGATAGAGTGTGCCTACCTTGCACTTTATGCTCAGCTATGGGCATGTTGAGATTGCTGAACAATATTCTCAACCTGTCTGGATTTGGTGTGCCTGATTGTTCAGTGAGCAGGAAGTCGTCGAGGTGGTGGATAACCGTCTGATGGTGGGCCTTGTGTGACTTTACTTGAAATGAACTGGCTCACACCTGTCATGTGACTGACCCTGGTGAAGAGGCGAACTGTACGTTCTTCCCCTTCTATTTTTATTTTATTTTTTATTATCTGGGAAGATAAAGTCAAATCTGGTGACGGGTGGAAACCTGAAATAACTTCAGGGAGAAAGACAGAGAAAAGATGAGTGGCCAGAGTGCCACTGGAGATGAATGGCCAACTGGGTGCTGCTGCGTGTTTGTGTGGCTGATTGTTTGCCACTAATAGAGATGAGCGGAACACCGGTTCGCATCAGAACTTTCGAACGGACCGCAAATTCATACAAATGTTAGAACCCCATTGAAGTCTATGGGACTCGAACGTTCAAAATAAAAAGTGCTAATTTTAATGGCTAATATGCAAGATACTGTCCTAAAAAGGGTTTTGGGACCTGGCTCCTGCCCCAGGGAACATGGGTCAATGCCTAAAATGTTTTTAAAAATGGCCGTTTTGGCGGGAGCACTGATTTTAATGACATTAAAGTGAAAAAAAATTGAAATATTCCTTTAAATATCGTGCCTGGGGGGTGTCTATAGTATGCCTGTGAAGTGACACGTGTTTCCCGTGTTTAGAACAATCCCTGCACAAAATGACATTTAACGGAAAAAAAAGTCATTTAAAACTGCTTGCAGTTTTAATGTTATATCTGGTTCCAGCAATATGGATGAAAATCATTGAGAAAAATGGCATGGGTAGCCCCCCCTGCCCATTACCAGCCCCTTTGGGTCTTGTACGGATATTAAGGGGAACCCCGTACCCATATTAAAGAAAGGAAATACGTGTGGCCCCCAGGCCCTATATACTCAGAACAGCAGTATACAGGCGGTGCAAACAAGACAGGGACACAGTTTTGTTGTGTTAAGCAGAATCTGTTTGTAATTTTCAACTGGTACATTTTTAAAGTGTAGCTCCAGTCAAAAAATCTATTTTTAAGCTTTTTGGAAAACATAGGTATAATTTGTATAATCTGTATAATTTGTTTTGCCGTCCGTCTTTTTTCATCTCACTTCCTGTTGTCTCCTTCCGTTTGCAAGTAGGAGACATTTGTAAGTTGGATGTTTGAAAGTAGGGGCCTACCCTATATGCTCTGCAGAAATGGCGTAACAAGGTGTTGGTGTTGCCACAACATTGTAAGCCCTCAAAGTGACTCTTGGTGGGCGCTGGAGCGCCCTGCTGTGAACATTATATCAAGAATTGTAATTACATGCCATTGTTGAACAGTGGTAGAAAAATTGACCTTTGGTGGTTGTGGTGCTGGTGCCACAACACTATAAGTCCTCACAGTTACTCTGGGTGGGCACAGGAACGGGCCCTCCTGTGAACTATTATATCAAGAATTGTAATTACATGTCCCTGTTAAACAGGGGCTGAAAAATTGGGCCTTAGGCACTGGTGCTGGTGCCACCACACTGCAACCTCTCCCATATACTCTAGTGGTGCAGGAATGAGCCCTGCTGCAAAGCATTGCTTCAAAAATTGTAATTAAACGCCCCTGTTAAACAGGGGCAGAAAAATTGAGCCTTAGGCACTGGTGCTGGTGCCACGACACTGCAACCTCTCCCATATACTCTACTTAAGGTGCAGGAATGAGCCCTGCTGCAAAGCATTGCATCAAAAATTTTAATTAAACGCCCCTGTTAAACAGGGGATAAAAAATTGGGCTGGTGGCATCACCCAGAACCAAAAATGTTCTTCCAACAGGAAGAGGATAGACAATCAACATAACAGGACAGTCACTCAGCATCAGCATAGGCAGTCTTGAAGGGATGTGATATTTCAAAAAAAATTATTCGGTTACATCAGCTTCAGGTGCTTGGTAGCTGTGGGTGATCCAAGACTGATTCATCTTGATGAAGGTCAGTCGATCAACTGAGTCGGTGGACAGACGCACCCTGTGATCGGTAACAAAGCCACCAGCAGCACTGAAGGTGCGTTACGTAAGAACGCTGGATGCAGGACAGGCCAGTAGCTCAATTGCATACTGTGCAAGCTCTGGCCAGTGATCCATCCTCAAGACCCAGTAAGCCAGAGGATTTTCGGTGGGAAAGGTGTCCAAGTCTGACCTTGCCCCTAGGTATTCCTGCACCATGTAAATCAGACGCTGGCGATGGTTGCTGGAACCGATCATACCTTGGGGCTGCGGACTAAAAAATTGTCTGAACGCATCGGTCAGATGGCCACCCTCTCCACCGCTCCTTCTGACCGATGCCTCAGCAACACGTTGTCCAGGACCAGGAGTTTGTAACCTCCCAGTCTCTGGGAACGTGTTGCACAGACCTTTCTGCAAGGCCTCCCGGAGATTTCTCATCCTCTGCTCCCTCTGCGACGGCAAGATAAGGTCGGCAACCCTTGTACCGTGGATCAAGGAGAGTAGCCAGCCAGTAATGGTCCCTCTCCTTGATCCGAAGAATACGAGGATCCTTCCGCAGGCTTTGCAGGATCAGGGAGGCAGTGCAGCGTAGGTTAGCTAAGGCATTCGGTCCGGAGTCCTCTGGGTCACTAAGGACAACATGATCTGCAGCTACCTCCTCCCAGCCACGTACAAGTCCACGGGTTTCTTGGAACTGTAAATCATCCCTACAAGACTGCTGCTGCTGATGCTGAGTGCCAGCCTCCACCTCCATGCTGACACAATCTTCCTCCTCCTCCTCCTCTTCCTGTGTGATGGGTGGCACAGCAGGAACACTGTCTGGATAAAGGGGGGCTTGAGAGGCAAGGAAGTCCTCCTCTTCCTGCCTCTGTTCTACCTCAAGTGCCCTGTCCATTATTCCATGCAGCGTATGCTCCAAGAGGTGGACAAGAGGTACAGTGTCACTGATGCATGCACTGTCACTGCGCACCATCCTTGTGGCCTCCTCAAACGTTGACAGGACAGTGCATGCATCCCTGATCATGCACCACTGGTGTGGTGAGAAAAAACCGAGCTCCCTGACCCTGTCCTGGTGCCGTAGTCGCACAGGTACTCATTGATGGCCCTCTGCTGCGTGTGCAGCCGCTGCAGCATGGCCAACGTTGAGTTCCACCTGGTGGGCATGTCACATATAAGGTGGTTCTTGGGCAGGTTCAACTCCTTTTGGAGCTCAGCCAGCCGGGCACAGGCATTAAATGATCAGCGGAAATGCACACAGACTTTCCTGGCCAGCTTCAGGAGATCCTGTAAGCCGGGGTACCTGCCCAAGAACCGCTGCACCACCAGGTTAAGGACGTGAGCCACACAGGGCACATCGGTCAGTTGTCCCTTTCGGAGGGCGGAGAGGAGATTGGTGCCATTGTCGCAAACCACCATTCCTGGCTCAAGCTGGCGTGGCGTCAACCACCTCTCGGCCTGCCCCTGCAGAGCTGACAAAACATCTGCCCCAGTGTGGCTCCTGTCCTCCAAACAAACCAGCGCAAGCACTGCATGGCATCGTTTTGCCTGCATACTTGCGTAGCCCCTTGAACGCCTACGGAGCACCGCTGGTTCTGAGGACAGAGCACTGTAAGAGGCCATGGAGGAAGAAGAAGAGGAGGGGGTGGAGGAGAGAGGTGTGTCACAACCAATAGTAGCATTTTGGAGGCGTGTTGGCGGAACAACCTCCAACACTACTGCACCTTGTCCTGCATCCTTCCCAGCTGCCAGAAGAGTGACCCAATGGGCCGTGAAAGACAGGTAACGTCCCTGTCCATGCCTGCTGGACCATGAGTCAGCGGTAATATGCACCTTACCACTGACCGCCCTGTCCAGTGAGGCAAGGACATTGCCTTCCACATGCCGGTAGAGAGCCGGAATCGCCTTCCATGAGAAAAAGTGGCGTTTGGGGACCTGCCACTGAGGAACCGCACATCGTACAAACTCACGGAAGGGGGCCGAGTCTACCAACTGAAAAGGCAGCAGTTGAAGTGCTAGCAATTTAGCTAAGCTAGCATTCAACCGCTGGGCATGTGGATGGCTGGGAGTGAACTTCTTTCGACGGTCCAGCAGCTGGGGCAGGGACATTTGCCTGCTATAATCGGACGTGGGTGTCCTGCTAGCAGAGTGCCCGGAAGCACTTGGCTGTGACACACCTAATTCTACACCTTCATTCCTCTCAGAGCAGGTTTCAGAGAGGACTGAAGGTCTAGTGGGGTTGGAGATGCCAGCTGATGAGGAGCAAGGAGAGGTCCGCTTTGTTCTTTGGTGTGGGTCTTTGAGGTACGCTTGCCAACGAGCTGCATGGCAGGTCAACATATGTCTGGTCAAGCCTGTGGTGCCCAAGCGGCTGATGTTTTGGCCACGCGAGATATGCTTGAGACATATGTTGCAAATAGCAGCGGTGCGATCTGATGCACTCGTCTCAAAAAAGGCCCACACCAAAGAACTTTTAGAATAACGCGCAGAGGCAGCGCCCTGCACAGGCGGAGCTCTGCGGTGTGATTCAGTCGGTGTGCTGCCCCTAAGCTGGCCCCCGGAGGGCATCCTGCCTCGTTGGACATGTGCCTCCTCCTCCTCCTCTCTCCTACCAGGCACCCACGTGGAGTCAGTGCCCTCATCATCCCCTCCCTCTTCATTGCTGGAGCAAACCTGGCAGTATGCTGCAGCTTGTGGAACATGACTGCCAGATTGCTGTCCTTCTTGAGAATCCCCTCTCTCAGCGCTCTCGTTACTGCCTTCCTCTAGCTGAGTATCATCATCAAAGCCTACAAAACACTGGGCATCCTCCTGGAGCATGTACCCAACATTGTGCTCAAAGAGTTCAGGAGACTCCTCAGGAGGACGTGGTGGGTCTAGGGAAGGAGTCTACACCATTATATCCACCTATTTAGCTAGCTATATTTCTCTTTATTAATAGAGCTTGCAGTCAGTTGCAGGAGATTGTGCGTGCTGTCTACGTGCCCTGACCGCAGTATACACTGTTAGATCCACCTACATAGCTAGCTATCTTGCTCTTTTTAAATAGAGCTTGCAGTCAGTTGTAGGAGATTGTGCGTGCTGTCTGCGTGCCCTGACCGCAGTATACACCATTATATCCACCTATATAGCTAGCTATATTGCTCTTTTTTAATAGAGCTTGCAGTCAGTTGTAGGAGATTGTGCATGCTGTCTGCGTGCCCTTTTTTCAAAACAATCCAAAAACACTGCGCTATTCAAATGTGTAACCAATATACAAACAGCAGCTAACACAACATCTAGGTGTACAAATGTGACGTAATAAATTTTGTGAAAAACAGTGTAGCGCTTATTTGTTTTTACCACATTACAATGTGACCAATGTAGTCAATACATATATTAGACTGTGCAAAGAAATAAAAAACATTTAAACATTCATTGCTGTATATGCAAAGCTAGAATGTCCAGATAAATATATGAAAAGATGTGTCCAAAAAAATGGAAATGGAAAAACAGCACGAAAACCAGTGAAGAGTTCTCCGAATTTTCCAAAATATCTGTATGTGATACGATGAAGTGAAGACAGTCCTACACCTCCTCCAAGGAATAGTCACACAATCACCGCGTGAACCCTCCACCACATAAAATGGGGGCTTACCAGATTTAATAGATCCTGCTCAAAATTATATTTGGAGGATCATATATGCTTGTAGGTATACAAAGGCTGTTTTTGGGGTGTTGTCCTTTTCTGGAAAACTTTCAAGTGTGGCTATTTCCTCTGCGGTATGTCTCCATCCACATAAATCATCATAGGTAATGGGATAGATATAAAGGAAGAAAGCAGGGACCACAATAGTGTAACTCCGTTTTTCGTTTCAAGCAATTTAATAAAAAATTATCAAACTCACGTGTACAAAGAACATAAGCGCTTTTTCAATAAAATCTCAGGCTGCAGTGAAGTCCCGACGCGTTTCGTCTTAAGCAGACATCATCTGGGGTACAACTTCAGGGCAGCCCTCCAGTTTATATAGCCAGACCCTCAATCAGGCCTAGATTTCCTCCATCAGTGTCACCACACATCATTTCCGGTATCCAACATGGCCGCCGGCGTGCGTTCCACGCCTCTTTTTAATCGTGTGAAGGGTCTGGTCAAATAGCTAGTACATCCCATGCTCTTATGTATATTGGACGAATCGCTTCCGTGTATCTAAACAACAAAGGCGAACGTCCTAACGTACGTCAGTAACGTCCAAATGGAACGCAGACATAAACACTGAAATGTTCAGCCGATCTTTTAACCTCAGCGGAAGTAAAATAAATGTGACCCCCGCGTATCTCACGAACGGAAGTGGTCAGCCTGGAACGCACCAACTTTATCCAATAGAGTGCGAACGTGTGTTAACATTCCCGGCGCCATAACGTCACTTCCGTGTCCCCGTACTCAAAAAATAAAAATAGACGTGTAAAAATAGACGTGTAAAAAGACGCCATCTCTGAGGTAATATATAGATCGGCACAAGAACATATCTCTTATATGTATTAAATAAAAAGAATATAGAGTATATACTCTGAGCTGAGGGATGTATCTGGTAGAAAAAATTTGGTAATAAAAATATGTAAGTAAAAAAATTACACATTCGGACGCTGCATCCAATAGGAACACAGTGTCTATAATCGCATATTAGCTTGTGTAGCCACATTTCGCAGGAAAAGTAAATTAAAAGGCAAATTTCGAAAAAAATGTTTTTTCCAGTAATTTTACCCAAAGAAGTTGTTACAATCTACATAAAGGTATTAACTGAAAAATGAATAAAACAATGTGACCGAATCAAATCGGACAGGCGATTCTTACATCGTAACACTCTTATATGAACGATGGCCTACGCAAAAAAGGGATTTTTACTCTAATTTTAAAAATTGAGAAAAAGTTAAAAATATATAAAAACCAAATATAGTCATAAATTTTGAAGTATATGTGTATATGCTCAAATATGGCGCTCTGTTAGTATAATGGCCTAATCAAAAGGAGACCGAAAGTAATATGTGCTAACATATTAGGTGGACCGAGCCTAAGTCACCTTTAACCATCTGTAAGTACGCACAAAGTACATTTTCCGCACAAATTTATATCGTGTATACCAAAAAAAAGGAAGAGAAAAATGAAATAAAGATAAAGATATAGATAAAAGAGATGGACAAACCTCAACTATCATCAATAACTATATCCATATTACACACCAAGTCCAAATCAACCGGGGAGTGGGACCCAACGCCATGCATCAACCATCGTCGATGAATGCATTGATGTCCCAATCCACGTTTAGACCAAACGGGGAGTAGGACTTGATAGTGTATATCCAATACGTCTCTAACCTGGATACGCCCCTGATCATGGCACCCCCTCTCCAGGGTGGCGTATACTTATCAATAATCAAAAACTCTGTTCCTGTAGGATCACTGTTATGACACTGCTTGTAGTGTCTAGGGACAGTGTGTTTTGAATCTTTACTCTTGATAAGAGATATATGTTCGCCTACCCTGATTGCAAATGTCCTGATTGTCCTTCCTACATATTGCTTGCCGCAGGGGCAGGTGATTAAATATACCACATACCTGGTATCACAAGTGCAAAAAGGTTTAATACTATGTGTCTTATTAGTAGTTGTAGAAGTAAATTCAGTGGCCTTACGTCTCCCCAAGGTATTGTATCTACATACACTGCACTTTTTACAGGGGTAGAAACCCATCATGTTGTGGAAAAAGGATGGACGATTAGGTGGATCTAGGATATTGGGGGCTATACTATTCTGTAGGGATGGAACTCCCCTGAAGAGTATCTTCGCTTGTTCAGGTAGCTTGGGGCCCAACACAGAATCATTTTTTAGTATACTCCAGTGTTTGTTTATAATAGCCTTGATCTGTCTGTGCTGTGATGAAAACTTTGTTAACATAGACCATCTATAAGTATCATCAGGTACATTTTGTGTTTTCTCAACGATGAGGTCCTCTCTGTTGGTTTCCGCAGCTTTACATATTTCACTATCCAGAATTGCTCTATCATACCCCTTATCTTCAAATTTCTGCCTAAGGTTTTTGGCTTGTATTCTAAATGTCTCTAGATCTGTACAGTTCCTCCGAAGACGTAGAAACTGGCTTCGTGGAACCGAATTAAGCCACGCTCTGTGGTAGCAGCTATCTAGGGGAATGAAGCTGTTCCGATCAGTTTCTTTAAAATGTGTTTTGAACACAAATTTATTGTTTACTATTTCAATTTCTAGATCCAAGAAGTTGATCTTAGAGGTACTCATCTCTAGTGATAATGAAATACCCCTATCATTGTGGTTCAGAATATCAAAGAATTCTCTTAACGATTCAGGTGTGCCGTTCCATAGGAGGAGGATGTCGTCTATATATCTTGCCCATAAAACCAACGAAGGGCTATGATGGGCATAGACGACATCCTCCTCCCACTTTGCCATAAATAAATTGGCAAGACTGGGGGCAAATTTGGCCCCCATTGCTACACCTCTCTGCTGTGAGTAGTAATTCCCATTGAACCAAAAATAATTATGCTCGGTTGCAAACTCGAGCAGTTCAATGAGGTAGTCACGTTGAAATGACGCTAGAGAATCTTCTTGATCCAAAAAATAGCGGACAGCTTCTATACCCCTTCTATGTGGAATGCAAGTATATAAAGAAGCCACATCTGCTGTGGCCATAATGCATTCATCCTGGGGAATTATATTTGCCAATCTCCTAATTGTCGCTCCTGTATCCTTAAGATACGAAGGAGTTTTTTTCACTAAGGGTTGCAGGTAAAAATCTATATATCGACCTATACGTGAGGTGATAGAATTGATACCACTCACTATAGGCCTACCGGGAGGATTAATCGCATCTTTATGAATCTTTGGCAGATAATATATAGTGGGAATTCTTGGAGCAATAGGGATCAAAAACGATTTTTCTTTCTTATTCAGAATTTTCGAGTCGTATCCCTTCTCGACACTTGTCTGCGTGCCCTGACCGCAGTATACACCGTTATATCCACCTACATAGCTCTTCTCTAATTGAGCCATCTGCCATCTGCAGGAGTTAGTGGGTGTTGTGTGTGCCTCCAGTACAATATACACTACCCAATTGCTGGTTTTCCCATCTCCCTTCAGGCCATTACCATGTCTGGAAGGCCAACAAGGAGAGGCAGACAGTCACGTGCCAATAAAAGAGGGCAAGCAGGCTCTGTGTCTAGAGACAACAGTGCTGGTCATGGACGTGGTGCATCGTCATCAGCACGTGGCCATGGGACGCGCTTGTCCTTATTTTCGGCAGCTGGACGTGTTGAGCCTTATCATGCTGAAGACTTGGTAGAGTGGATGACCAAGCCCTCCTCATCCTCTCTCACCCAGGCTCAGGGTACTAGCAAAGCAGCTGCCAACGCGTCCTCTTCCCTCATCTCAATGTCATCAGTCACTCCTTTCCTAGACCCACCATGTCCTCCTCAGGAGTCCCCCGAACTGTGTGAGCACAGTGTTGGGTACATGGTCCAGGAGGATGCCCAGCGTTTTGAAGGCTCTGATGATGATACCCAGCTAGAGGAAGGCAGTAGCGTGAGCGCAGAGAGAGGGAATGCTCAAGAAGGACAGCAATCTGGCAGTCATGTTCCACCAGTTGTAGCATACTGCCAGGTTTGCTCCAGTGATGAAGAGGGAGGGGATGATGAGGTCACTGACTCCACGTGGGTGCCTGATAGGAGAGAGGAGGAGGAGGGAGGAGGCACATCTCCAACAAGGCAGGATGCCCTCCGGGGGCCAGCTTAGGGGCAGCACACCGACTGAATCACACTGCAGAGCTCCACCTGTGCAGGGCACTGCCTCTGCGCGTTATTCCAAAAGTTCTTTGGTGTGGGCCTTTTTTGAGACGAGTGCATCAGATCACACCACTGCTGTCTGCAACATATGTCTCAAGCGTATCTCATGTGGCCAAAACATAAGCCGCTTGGGCACCACATGCTTGACCAGACATATGTTGACCTGCCATGCAGCTAGTTGCCAAGCGTACCTTAAAGACCCACACCAAAGAACAAAGCGGACCTCTCCTTGGTCCTCATCAGCTAGGATCTCCAACCCCACTAGACCTTCAGTCCTCTCTGAAACCAGCACTGAGAGGAATGAAGGTGTAGAATTAGGTGTGTCACAGCCAAGTACTTGTGGGCACTCTGCTAGCAGTACACCCACGTCTGATTGTAAACAGGCAAATTTCCTTGCCCCAGCTGCTGGACCGTCGAAAGAAGTTCACTCCCAGCCATCCACATGTCCAGCGGTTGAATGCTAGCTTGGCTAAATTGCTAGCACTTCAACTGCTGCCTTTTCAGTTGGTAGACTCGGCCCCCTTTCCGTGAGTTTGTACAATGTGCGGTTCCTCAGTGGCAGGTCCCCAAACGCCACTTTTTCTCATGGAAGGGGATTCCGGCTCTCTACCGGCATGTGGAAGGCAATGTCCATGCCTCGCTGGACAGGGCAGTCAGCAGTAAGGTGTATATTACTGCTGACTCATGGTCCAGCAGGCATGGACAGGGACATTACCCATCTTTCACGGCCCATTGGGTCACTCTTCTGGCAGCTGGGAAGGACAAGGTGCAGTAGTGTTGGAGGTTGTTCCGCCAACACGCCTCCAAAATCCTACTACTGGTTGTGACACACCTCTCTCCTCCACCACCTCCTCTTCTTCTTCCTCCATGGCCTCTTCCAGTGCTTTGTCCTCAGAACCAGTGGTGCTCCGTAGGCGTTCAAGGGTCTATGCAATACGCAGACAAAAAGATGCCATGCCATGCTTGCGCTGGTTTGTTTGGGGGAAAGGAGCCACACTAGGGCAGATATTTTGTCAGCTCTGCAGGGGCAGGCGAGAGGTAGTTGACGCCACCCCAGCTTAAGCCAGGAATGGTGGTTTGCGACAATGGCACCAACCTCCTCTCCACCCTCCGACAGGGACAACTGACCCATGTGCCCTGTGTGGCTCACGTCCTTAACCTGGTGGTGCAGTGGTTCTTGGGCAGGTAACCGGGCTTACAGGATGTCCTGAAGCAGGCCAGGAAAATCTGTGTGCATTTCCGCCGATCATTTAATGCCTGTGCTCAGTTGGCTGAGCTCTAAAAGGAGTTGAACCTGCCCAAGAACCGCCTTATATGTGACATGCCCACCAGATGGAACTCAACGTTGGCCATGCTGCAGCGGCTGCACATGCAGCAGAGGGCCATCAATGAGTACCTGTGCGACTATGGCACCAGGATAGGGTCAGGGGAGCTCGTTTTTTTTCACCATGCCAGTGGGGCATGATCAGGGATGCATGCACTGTCCTGTCACCATTTGAGGAGGCCACGAGGATGGTGAGCAGTGACAGTGCATGCATCAGTGACACTATACCTCTTGTCCACCTGTTGGAGCATATGCTGCGTGGAATAATGGACAGGGCACTTGAGGTATAACAGAGGCAGGAAGAGGAGGACTTCCTTGCCTCTCAAGCCCCCCTTTATCCAGACAGTGTTCCTGCTGTGCCACCCATCACACAGGAAGAGGAGGAGGGGGAGGAAGATTGTGTCAGCATGGAGGTGGAGGCTGGCACTCAGCATCAGCAGCAGCAGTCTTTTAGGGATGATTTACAGTACCAAGAAACCCGTGGACTTGTACGTGGCTGGGAAGAGGTGTCTGCGGTTCATGTTGTCCTTAGTGACCCAGAGGACTCCGGACCAAATGCCTAAGCTATCCTACGCTGCATGGCCTCCCTAATCCTGCAAAGCCTGCGGAAGGATCCTCGTATTCTTCGTATCAAGGAGAGGGGCCATTACTGGCTGGCCACTCTCCTTGATCCATGGTACAAGAGTAAGGTGGCGGACCTTATCTTGCTATTGCAGAGGGAGCAGAGGATGAGTGTCACGTACCTGGTGGTAGAGCCCGACTTGCAGGAGGAGACCTCTCTTGTGGCTCCGACTCAAGGGCCCTGGTAGTGTATACAGATAACACAAGAGTCAAGAGTGGCATGAGTGTCTGGCAGGATCAATAGCTGGATCAGGGGATGGCTGGAATCAGAGGGAAACTGGATCAGCAGGCAGGTGCAGGAAGCTGAAGCAGAGCGGCAGGCGGAGAGGCTGGACCAGGACACCAATGCAGGAACTCTGGCAGAGGCAGGACTTCAGGCAGGTGCTGGAACCACTACTGGAGGTAGAGCAGCAGACGGCACCGGAACAGGAGGCTGGAAGCAGAGCAGTCAGACAAGCCGGGTCGGAGGTCAGACGGTCAGCGGAGGCACCAAGGATCAAGCAGGTGGATGGTCTGACGAGCCGGGTCGGTAAACGGGCAGACAGCAAAAGCACCGAAGGATCAAGCAGAGGGGAAGTCAGGCAGGCCGGGGTCAGATGCAGGCGGATAGCAGGAGTAGTAGGTAAACAAGCCGGGTCAAAAGGTCACAGAAGGCAGGTTCTCAGAATCAGGGTACTCGCACGCTGTAGATCAGACAGCAAGAACTGGATGTGACCAACTGAGTTAAATAGCCCGCCTGGCGCCAACGAGCGCACACACGCGCGCATGACCACGCGCAGGCACGCACCCGCGGACGCGCGGCGGAAGGTCCGGACTGACCACTGCTGGCAGGATCCTCGTGACAATGAGACATCTCCGGGAGGCCTTGCAGAAACATCTGTGCAACACGTTCCCAGAGACTGGGAGGTTACAATCTCCTGGTCCTGGACAACGTGTTGCTGAGGCTTCGGTCAGTCACAGAAGGAGCGGTGGAGAAGGTGGCTGTCTGACCGATGCGTTCAGACAATTTTTTAGTCCACAGCCCCAAGGTATGATCAGTTCCAGGAAACATCGCCAGCGTCTGATTTACATGGTGCAGGAATAGCTAGGGGCAAGGTCAGGCTTGGACACCTTTCCCACCGAAAATCCTCTGGCTTACTGGGTCTTGAGGATGGATCACTGGCCAGAGCTTGCACAGTATGCAGTTGAGCTACTGGCCTGTCCTGCATCCAGCGTTCTTTCGGGATCGACCTTCAGTGCTGCTGGAGGCTTTCTTTTTTAAACATGAGTTCTTTTTATTGAAAAAAAAGGAGGTACGGTACATACAGAAAAACAAATGCGGTCTACATTGAATCATATAATATGCACAGGTGCACTCATCACACACAATGTATATACACGTTTCACATAGATCGTCAAGTCAGTACATGGAATGGAATGGTTACCGGATCCAGATCATCTCCTCCAGAGATCCACCCACCCCTCCCCTTCCCATCCCCACCCGCCCATACTCAACGCTTCTGCTAAGTCACATCAAATAGTACCAAACAGTACTCCGCAAGGGGCAGATTAAGTTATGCATGTTGCAGGGTTTTTAAGCCACCTGTCCCAGATCTTCTCATATTTGGAAGGGCATCCCCTGTGGAGGTATATAAGTTTCTTAAAAGGCAAGACACCATTGATGTCCCCAAGCCATTGGGAGACCGTGGGAGGGTCAGATCTCATCCAAACTCTAGCAATCATTTTCCGAGCAGAGAATAGGGTTTCATGTAAAAATATTTTAGTGTATTTGTTCACAGCCGTGTCTGGGAAAATACCCAAGAGACACAGCTTCGGCTGAAGTGTAATTGGGGAGCCCATCGTATCATGGAGAAACCTCACCACCTGGGACCAATACGCTTGAATTTTAGGACATTCCCAGAGAAGATGAAAAAAGGTGCCAGACGCACGCGCACACATAGGGCAAGTGCCAGGGCACGCGCGCCTGTACCTGGAGACCGTAAGCGGCGTGAGGTACGCTTTGTGCGTTATAAAAATTTGAGTTAACCTGTCAGAAAGTTTGGGCGAAACTAGTTTACAGGTTTCCAGCGCATCACTCCATTCATCATCGGTGATAGGCCCCAACTCCCCCACCCACCGATTCTTAAGGAAGAAAGCAGCTACAGTCATGGAAGGGAGTGATAGCATAGCGTAAAATTGTGAAATTAATTTTTTGGGATCTGGGTTTTTAATTGCCGCCATCAATGGATTGGGGGGTACAGATGGGTCACCCATGGGGAATTGGGCACGGTAGGCATGTCGAATCTGCAAATATCTGTAATAAAGATGATTCGGGAGCCCGTATTCTGCCTGTAGGGCAGAGAAGGGTTTCAGCTTGCCATCAGTAAGTATGTGAGACATGTAAAACATGCCCTTCCCGCACCATAATCCACTATCTACTACCCGTCTGAATTCTGGGAGGCACCAATTATGCCATATGGGGGTGTATTCATGCAGGGACGGAAGGCACAACTTCAGAGAGGCAATTCGCCACACCCTCCTGTAATGGTAAAGAAGAGATGTGGCAGACTCCCTCCCCCCTCCCCCCCCCGGTCCCCCAACAATCGCCACCATCGGGTCTGAGGTAGGCCCGATCCATGACGGGCACAAGAAGTGCAAAAACCTGTCTTTGTCTGTTTTATCTATATGGAACATTTGCGACAACTGAGAAGCTATGTAATAGATATTAAAGTCCGGCATTGCCAGTCCCGCTAGGTCAGTGGGTAGGTGTAACTTCTGCCATGCGAGTTTGTGCCTACTGTTACCCCACACAAAGGGTTTCAAGAGGGCCTCTATCACCTTAAAATGTTTAAGAACCAGATAGACGGGGGAGTGCCAAAGCATGTACAAAATTTTAGGGAGGAGAACCATCTTGATCAGATTTGTACGCCCCATGACCCCCAAGGGAAGGCGTGCCCAAAGCTGCGTCTTCTGTTTAATCAGGTCAAGCAAAGGAGCTATGTTAAGTTTAATATAATCTGACGGGGATCTGGAAGTCATAATGCCAAGATACTTAAGCGTGTCCACCCTCTGCAAAGGAAGCAGAGCTCTGTCTCTGGGGGGCGGGAAACTGTCCAGGGGCAGAATCTGTGACTTGTCCCAGTTAATTTTAAGACCAGAAAACTTGCCAAAGTCCTCTATCAGTGTCAAAGCAAGGGGGAGTGATTGAGTCGAGTCGTTCAGGTACAGTAGGGTATCATCAGCATAAGTGCTGATCTTCTCCACTATCCCACCCCTACACAAACCCACTATGCCCACGTGGTCACGGATTGCGATAGCCAATGGCTCCGCCGCCAAAGCATATAGCAAGGGCGACAGGGAGCACCCCTGTCTAGTCCCTCTAGACAGAGGAAACTGCCCCGAGGGCCAGCCATTCGCCAAGACCTTGGCCACCAGGTTCTGATAAAGCAGTTGGATCCACCTAATAAATTTAGGCCCTATACCGAACCGAGCCAAACAAGTCCATAGATATCCCCACTCAACAGAATCAAAAGCCTTGGCGGTGTCCAAGGCGACTATTATCCTAGAACCAGGATCGTCATGGGGGGTCTGGAGATTGATAAACAGTCTGCGGAGGTTAAACGACGTGTTTCTACCGGGCATGAATCCCGCTTGATCCACATGGATCAGCGAGAGGATTACTTTATTGAGCCGGATGGCAAGAATCTTAGCAAGTATCTTAACATCTACCTGCAAGAGGCAAATAGGGCGATAAGATTCCGGGAGATGCGGGTCCTTTCCAGGTTTAGGGATTAACACAATAGTCGCCTCCGTCATAGACATTGGAAGTTCGGCATGCTGAAATATGGACTCATAGATTGCTAGCAGCTTAGGGGCCAGTAATTCTATGTAAGTAGAGTAAAATTCTATCGGTAAGCCATCTGAGCCCGGGGCCTTGGACGACGGGAATGTAGCAATAGCTGAAACTATTTCGTCCCGAGTCAGAGGTGCCTCCAACCCAGAGACCTGTTCCTCAGTCAATTGGGGAAACTGCAGTCCATTCAAGAAAGATTCCATCAGGGAGGGATTGGCCGAGGCAGTAGAGGTGTACAGAGAAATAAAGAAGTTGCGAAACATCTGCGTGACCCGTATAGGATCAGTCTCAAGTGCACCCTGTGGCGAGCGGAGGGAGATCACCACAGGAGGTCTCTCCTCACCATGAACTAAATAAGCCAATAGTTTCCCCGCTCGCTCACCATGCTCAAACGACCTCTGCCTGAGAAAGAACTGCTTCTGTTTAGATTTTTCATAGAGCAATAGGTCAAGTGTTCTAGAGCATAGCCTAAGACTACCTGCCTTTTCTGCCGAAGGGTCACGTATAAAATCCTGTTCCATTGTCTGAAGAGCATGTGTTGCCTCAGCTACATTAGCAGCAGAAGATCGCTTTACCCGGTTAATTTGGGCCTGCAAGGTCATTCTAGCATGAAGTTTAAAAGCCTCCCAAACTACATACGGTCTGGCCGAGCCCTCGTTAGTCTCAAAAAAAGCCTGCCATCCCGATTCAAGGTCCCCATCGTCAGGAAGGAGAGTTAGCCAGAAGGGATTAAGGCTCCAAGTCGTCAGGGGGTGGGTATGCCGTAGGGAGAGCGTCGCCCAGTAGGGGCAGTGGTCAGAGAGCGATCTGGGGTGTAGGCCCACGTCAGCAAGTCTAGACAGGAGGGATGTAGAGAAGAGTATAAGGTCTATACGGGACATAGAGTGATGAGTAGCGGAGAAACATGTGAAAACGCGTTGTGTTGGATGCCTAGTTCGCCACGAGTCCATCAAGTGGAAATCGCGGAGAAGTCTGGCAAACCTGGTCAGAGAGGGGCTCGGGGTGCCTTGAGAGGGGTCCGCCATCCTATCCAGGGACCTGTCTAACACATTATTAAAGTCCCCCAGCCACACCACGGAGGCAGCGGGGTGAAGAGCCATATAATTAAATCCCTCAGACAGCACACCAAACTGGAATGGTGGGGGCACATAAAAAGCCATTATAAGAAACATATCCCCATGCAGTTTTGCCTTAAGAAATACAAATCTACCCAAGGGGTCAATGACCGAATCCTGGAGCTCAAAGTGTGTGTGTTTAGCTATCAGAAGGGAGACACCCCGGGAGTGGGTGGTATGAACAGAATGGTATCCCCAGCCTATCCAAGGACGTCGGAACGCCCTAAGCATAGAACCCTCAGCATGTGTTTCCACTAAGGCCACCACATCTGCCTTCATCTTTTTGAGCTGCCCGAACACGGCTGACCGTTTAATAGGGTCCCCCAATCCCCTCACATTCCATGTAAGAAATTTCAGTGCGGCCATGGGTGCTTATCAATCAATGGTGAGACTCCAGGAGACAGATCAACCCACAAGGACAGAGCAACCAAGACCCGCCCCCCCGGAATAAAGGAGGGCCCCACCCCCCCTGCCAGACATACATTGTACCATAGAAGATAATCATAGTAAAACTCAAAAAAAACTCGTTTATCCCATAAAAACCATACATCTCCCCCCCCCCCCCCGCCCTGCACTGGCCCCAATTAGTGCGGGCATTGACCCCAAACTGCCAACAGGGCATAAACAATGTCCAACTCGGAAAGGAACAACACCGCAACTGGGAATCACCCATAGAAACAAAAGAAGGAAAAAACAGGGCGTTATGCCGGTTGTTCCATTCCGAGAGGTGCATAGTAAAACTTCGGGCGAAACTTTGCTGTATCATGTGACACTGTAGGACTGTGCTCACAGAGCATAGTGAGCTTGCTGGTTAGTTGGTCCCCTCCGCTGGCCAGGAGGGCGCAGAAAAATACATTTCTATAATAAGTAGTAAAAGAACCAAAGTTAAAGTTTCAACACAGACATTGATAAGGGTAGCCGTAGTACACAGTGAGATAACACAGGGCTCCGCAGGAATCCGGGGTCTTCTTCCATCCAAGCCGTCAGGCAAGGCAACTAAAACCGCCCCAATACCATCCTGCATAGGACACCAGACCAAAGTCAGGAGTTCCAGCCCATACGGGGTGGGGGGCCCTGCCCCCATTCTCTTAGGCAGCAGTATTATCCGGTGAAAGGTGTGTCTAGGCGGACAGGGGCCCCATCACAACATGTCCGGTCCAGCCATGCGTGCGCGCCAATGAGAATGTTAAGTCGCATGAAGCAAAACGGACACAGTCAGCATCACAACATTGTAGGTCTGGAAATAGTGTATCTAGTAAAAAAAACTGACAGGCCATGGCATAGGTAGTAAAAAGGTGGATAGACACGGCCCCAATCCAGGGAAACAAATACAGTCAGAAGTGTGTAGGTGGAAAAAAAAAGGGGTGAATTTTCATCTGTGCACATATACTCATCTGCCAGCATCCCGGCGCTCCAGCCATGATAGCACTGTCTCAGGATCCTCAAAAAAGTGGGCCCGGTCTGCGCCTTTCACACGCAAACGAGCAGGAAATAACATGGCATACTTTATATTCTTGATGCGCAGGCGTCTTTTCACTTCCATAAAACTTTTAAATTTTTTCTGAACTTCAGAGGAGAAATCAGGGAAAACTGCTACGGTTTTGTTTTCAAAAGGGATATTCCCCTTCTCCCTGCTGAGCCGAAGGATGGTGTCTCTATCCCTAAAATTTAGGAATTTAGCAATAAAAGTGCGGGGAGGCGCCCCCGGGGGGGAGGCTTGCCTGACAGCCTGTGTGCGCGTTCCACCGTAAACATGGGGGAGAATGAGTCCCTTCCATATGTATCCACAAGTAACTTTTCCAAATAAGTTGGGGGGTCTCTGCCCTCCACCCCCTCAGGTAGGCCTATGAAACGCAGGTTACATCTGCGAATCCTGTTCTCAATGTCATCCTGTTTCTGAAGGATTTGATGTACTTGGTGTTGCATGGCCTCTGAGGAGATCTGCAGGGGGGGAGGGAGTCTTCTACATTACTCAAGCGGGTTTCAACTTCAGTGACCCTCTCCCTAAGCTTCTGGAAGTCTTGCCGAACCAGCGATATATCTACCTTTACCTCCTCAATCCTGGCTGTGAGGTTAGTCTGGCAGTTCGTTACCGCTTCCTGGCAGGCCGTAATGGCATCGAGGAGCCTGTTCGTGTCTGCGCTTCGCGTGTCCTCCTCCCCCTGTATGGCGGCGCCATCTTGGTCTGCGGGGCCTGGTCCTTCATGCCTGAATTGTGACAGTCTGGCGGCCGCTGCGCTGTTCCGCTTCGTCGGCGACATGTGCCCCGCGGTAGTAAGGTCAGCGGAGCGATCAGAGCGGAGAAAAAAAAGCAATCTGCGTCTCAGGATAGATGTTAAGGATATGCGGCCGGCGGAGCTCAGCTCACATGCGTCCTATCTCATGCCGCTCCAGGCCATGCCCCCCCCCCTGCTGGAGGCTTTCTAACCGATCACAGGGTGCGCCTGTCCACTGACTCGGTTGATCGACTGACCTTCATAAAGATGAATCAGTCTTGGATCACCACCAGCTACCAAGTACCTGAAGCTGATATAACCAAATATTTTTTTTTGAAATGTCACATTCCTTTAAGATTGCCTATGCTGATGCTGAGTGACTGTCCTGTTATGTTGACTGACTATCCTCTTCCTCCTCAATGATCCTGCTGTTAGCTTTAAAGAACATTTTTGGTTCTGGGTGACGCCACCAGCCCAATTTTTCAGCCCCTGTTTTACAGGGGCGTGCAATTACAATTTTTGATGCAATGCTTTGCAGCAGGGCTAATTCCTGCACTCCAACTAGAGTATATGGGAGAGGTTGCAGTGTCGTGGCACCAGCACCAGTGCTTAAGGCCCAATTTTTCAGCCCCTGTTTAACAGGGGCGTTTAAGTACAATTTTTGATGCAATGCTTTGCAGCAGGGCTCATTCCTGCACTCCAACTAGAGTATCTGGAAGAGGTTGCAGTTTCGTGGCACCAGTACCAGTGCCTAAGGCCCAATTTTTCACATGTAATTACAATTCTTCACAATCCTACACAGTCCCTGTCTTGTTTGCACTGCCTGTTTACTCCTGTTCTGAGTATATAGGGCCTGGGGGCCCCACGCCTTTCCTTTTTTAATATAGGTACGGGGTTCCCCTTCATATCTGTACAAGACCCAAAGGGGCTGGTAATGGGCAGGGGGGGGGGGCTACCTATGCCATTTTTCTGAATGATTTTCATCCATATTGCCAGAACCAGATATTACATTAAAACCGCAAGCAGTTTTAAATTACTTTTTTCCGTTAAATGTCATTTTGTGCAGTGACTGTTCTAAACACAGGAAAC
Source organism: Lithobates pipiens (assembly GCF_037356315.1). Taxonomy (NCBI): domain Eukaryota; kingdom Metazoa; phylum Chordata; class Amphibia; order Anura; family Ranidae; genus Lithobates; species Lithobates pipiens. The sequence goes on along the minus strand of NW_027507748.1, from coordinate 159,144,014 downwards.
ACGTGACACTTCACAGGCATACTATAGGCACCCCCCAGGAACAATATTTAAAGGAATATTTCACTTTTTTTTCACTTTAATCGTCATTAAAATCAGTGCTCCCGAAAAAACGTCAGTTTTGAAAAAAAAATTTGGCATTGACCCATGTCCCCCGGGGCAGGAGTCGGGCCCCCAAACCCTTTTTAGGACAATATCTTGCATATTAGCCATTAAAATTGTATTTATTTTTTATTTTGAACATTCGAGTCCCATAGACTTCAATGGGGTTCTAAAGTTCGCACAAATTTTCGGTCCGTTCGAAAGCTCTGGTGCGAACCAAACCGGGGGGGGGGGGGTGTTTGGCTCATCCCTAATGGAAGCCAATGTTAAGATTCTCACACTCTGGTACCGAATCCCCTTTGCCCTTGCTAAATTATACCCAGACACTTCCCCTATGTGCTTCAGGGGCTGCAACCATTTAGGCTCCTTATTTCACATCTGGTGGACCTGCCGACGAATACGGAGCATTTGTAACAGATTTTTCCACATGTTGCGAAGGGTCAGAGGTCGCAGTCCCACAGATCTCTGAAATAGTGGAGAAAATACACAAAAATACACAAACAATGATCTTCTACATGCGCCTTGGAGCCAAAACCCCATGTCCACAAAATTGTAAAAGGCATTCTGTGCCAATTTCTACAGCAAAACGCAAGATCTCCTGGATCATGGCTCAGGAGAAGATTGTAGGCATTATTCTAGACAAATCCCACAAGTCCAGATTAATTTGGGAACCCTGGGCTGCCTTCATAATACACCATTACACCCAGGCGGCAATAAGGCCCCCATACCAGAACTCTAGGTGTCCTTCCTCCCTCTTCTGTTCCCTGTGCTTCCTTACTCTTTTTCTCTCTCTTTTCTATTGGAGACAAGCCATCTCTTTCTGGCATGTCTCTATCTTGGTTGACCTTCGCCCAGGATATTCAAATTGCTCTAAAAGTTATGACGTTCCATGCCGAGGCGTATGGCACTTATATTCAGAACTTGGATACCCTGGGGACCAGAGCATTCTGTCACTCTGGTCAACCGAGGGGTCTGGTCTCCAAGACTCAAGCTGACCCTGTTTTGGAGAAGACAGGGTTGGAAGCGTACAGCATAGCTGTCCCAATATAGCCTTGCCTCTACTAGATTATTTACACAGAACTTAGGCTAGCACCTTCTCTTTGCCAGATGTTCCTCTGGCTGTTTGGTTGACAAGAGATACAACTGGCCCACGTTATGGCGTCTCGAGAAAGGCTGCTAGATAGTGACCCGCCTGACCTGCATAACACTGTAGTCACAATAGCTGGGTTTGGTCGCACTGGTCTATCTGGCCGGTTCCTTATAATTTCCAGAGCGGATGCCCAGAGCCATTCTATCCACAGTGAGCTCCCATTCGGGTGGTAGAATTGTCTACTGAGGTCAGCCAGCATCTGTGTTTGTCTCGCTATACCTTTTCGGGCACATCCTACAGTTCTTGAATAAAATGTTTGAGAGCTCTAGGCCACTCACTCTCTATCAGTTTGAATAAGACAGTTGTTTGATGCATGTACGTTCTTGTCTTGTACTTAGATCTGATCACCTTATATAATGTTGAGCTTAACATGTATTCTTGTATTCTGTAAAAACAATAAAAACATTGTAAAGAAATGTTAATTTGACACAAACAAGGACAAAAACATTTAACTCACCCCTGGGTCTTAAATACTCTTTTCATGCCTAACTAGACAAATCTGTATTTTACAATCCCTTGTAGGTAACCTTGCAAATAACCTCCTTTGAAAGAAGTTTAATTGGATAGCAAACCATAAACAAGCCAGTCCACAAATGCCAAGATATATATATATATATATATATATATATATATATATATATATATATATATATATATATATATATACAAATAATCTGTGCTCGTGAAAACAATTAAACAGCTGCGCCACTATTGTGAGATATCATATTATCACAGAACATAAATATATAGAAAATTGTGTTGCACTTGAGTAAAATTATTCAATATTAAAAAAATTCAGTGAGTCCATGAGTCACTAACGGGACTATGAATAATATAAGTGTACAGGTGTCTTGAACGTTGAGTCACCAATAAAATCCTCGTGACTATACTACCACCAATCAATGGATGTGCTCTTACCAAAGAGCATTGACTACCTATTACGGAGGGGTTAAAGAAGGCTTATGTGTCTCAATTACTCCAACACCATTTAGTAACCAGCATATGGAAGACGAAAGAGATCGCTTCAGGTAGCCTGTGGGTAGATCGACAATCCTCTTGTCTCGAATCAAGGTACTGAATGGTATACCCCAACAAAGAGCTAAGACTCCAAATAGTGTAAAATCTTTACAATGGGGTTTAATTAAAAGTAATGCACCTACATGCAAGCATGTAAGTGCATTACTTTTAATAAAGCCCTATTGTAAAAGATTTTACACTATTTGGCATCTCTGGGATGGGGGTGCAGAAGTGAAATGTGGAAGGGCGGCATAGCTAATATTGATGGGGGTGCAGAGGTGAGTTGTGGAATGGGGTTGTAAGCTGCAGTTGGAGGGGTGCAGAGGTGAGATGTTGACAAGGGGCAATGATGAGTTGTGGTTGGGGGGTGCTAAGGTGAACTGTGAGTAGGGGTGCAAAGGTGAGCTGTGAGCAGAGGTAGAAGAGGTGAGCTGTAGATGAAGGCTGCAGAGGTGAGCTGTGAATGGGGGATGTAGAGGTAAACAAAGAAATGTGCACAGGTGAGCATTTGATGTTTACTTTGGAAGGGGAGATACTTGAGGAAAGAGGCATTTTTGCTTGGGGACAATAAAGCATACAGAGTTCAGTGACCAAGAGTATGTAATGTATGGCACAGCATGCAGGGTGCAGTGGTGACGTTTTTGTAGCACACTTTGTACATTCTGTAGAATGGGTTTTGCATTACATACTCCTGAGCCCTGCATTTTGTATGCTGGTCTGCATATTACATACACATTACTAGTGCTATCTGTGTGCTGGGCAATATATAACATATTCCTGACCCCTACATTCTGTACACAGGGCTGAATGATGCATATTCCTATGCACAAGAGACACTTCACATTGAATGTAAGTACTGTCCCTTTTGCTGATTTTTTCTGCACCCTGTTTGATGCACACTTCTTACCACTGCACAATACACTCCTGAACCCTGTGTGTAACATTCCTGAACCATGCGCCTTATGCGATACACAGTTCTGAGCCTTAACCTTTACCCTTATTTGGCACCACTGTACTTCTCTCCTCAAAGATAGGTGTGGCTAAGGGTGGGCTTGGCACGTGTTTGGGGGCGGGGTTTGGGCGGGAGTTGGCTGAGGAGGGCGAGTTCCTGCACCTATTCTCTGAGAAAAAAAGCCCTGCATATACAGTATGAACTGTATATAAAATTACACTCACATTACACTACAAAGAAGTGAAGAGAACCCCCTAATGGGACACAGATGGCACAAATGACAGAGGCTATAACCCCACATTACTCTATCCAAGATAAAAAAAAAAAGTTTTGTCCTTTGTTCTACTTTAATTGAAACATGTAGAGAGTTAGTGAATTACACAAAAGGCCAAAGACACACATTAAATGGGCTATCCTACAGAGTGGCCCTCAAATTTCCTAGCAAATTTTTGTTATTTTTTTTTATATTTTTTTCAACACATTTGACTGTGGTACAATTTCGAATTATTTCCTACTTTTTGGAACTTTTGAGGTCAAATTATTGCAACCATGCTTGACAGTATAATTTGCTCAAAGGTCATCCTGAAATTACAGTAATGTAGCTTTTCACATATGATTTGGAGATAAATTGACACATGCTGTTCTCAGTGTGTGCTGGTGGTTAATGTTGTGCTATTTATGTGCTAGTCTGGGAATGTGCAGAAGTCTATATTCCATGAAATATATTTACTTAAAAGAAGGTTATACTTAGAACAGTTAATTACTGATTTTTCAGTCAAGCATTCTTTGATTTGCAGGACTATGGTGACTATCCAATCACAATGCATCACTTAACACGTAAAAAATTAAAAAAAAAATAAAAAAAAGACAGTTTTCATGCAATTTTCATCTTACAGCTGAATATTACAACATTAAGCCCCATTATTTTGACAGTGTAGATGGAGAGAATATTGTCTGTGTAATTTGAATTTGTCACAAAGAAAAAAATAGTTACATTGTAAGTGTTTAGACTATTTACAATGTAATATTACAGTCAGCATGTATATATGAGTGAATGATGACCTTTTGGAACTAGGGATTATAGTAATTTTAACAGTTTGCTGATCCACCACAGTACATTCACTGTGCCAGGTTGGCTCGTATGGGCACAATCATGTACCTGGACATCAGGGCTTTTTTCCCGGTGGCATACAGACCCGAAAGACTGTGCTGTCATTCCCTGCAGCACAAGCCGATCAACAGGTCCCGGCCAATGATTTATGTCTGGCACCCACTGATTGGCTCAGAGAATGACAGAAGTGAGCCCTGTGTCAGTAAACAACACAGGGCTCTCTTCGTACAGCAGCAATGTGCCTTTTTTTTCTCCTTGCAAAGCAGGGAGTAAAAATCAGCACATTGCTCAGTAAAATCATCACACAGTAAACACACTAAACATTGTTAGGCACACAATTAACCCCTTCATGGCCCTAGATGTTAACTCCTTCTCAGCCAGTGTCATTAGTACAGTGACAGTGTATATTTTAAGCACTGATCACGGTATTAGTGTAACTGGAGATGTTAGTGTGTACCAATGAAACCAGTAGGGTGCTTGATTGTGATACAGCATCTCCGCTGTTTTTGAAGCGTAGCTGGAACACACCACGGCGTTTCCGTGCACATGAATTTCTAATCTGCAAGAATTTGCTGTTTTTATATGTTTTTTTTTTGGAATAAAACTGTGACATTCTTCACTATGGAAGCCCTTTCTTTTTAATTTTTCCCACTAACCATTGGACAACTCCCTTCAAATCATTTTGTTCCTGGGAACGTGCTCAAACAATCTGGATTCACTTTGGTGTGTGTGTCCCGGAGGTCGGTTAAACACTGGGATCGTGCACAACTCTTGCTGAATATATCCATATGTGTTTTATGACTAACTATAATAGGGGTCATGGAAGTCTGGTGAGTAGTGATGGCCGAGCGGTTCGCCCAGCGGTCATTTTGCGGCGAATTTCGGCTGTTCGCGATTTGCCCGATCGGCGGACTATTTTCGCCGTTCGCCCGGCGGACTTCTGTGTTTTTACTGTGTAAAAGAACTTTGACCTATGATGACACATCCATCATGGGGTACAGGACAGCCAATTGAGACACTAAAGCACATGGACACTTGGACATTCCCCCTAACTTATAAATACACCCGATCCGGCGGCCATTTTACATTCTTTCTTCTGTCACTATAGGGAGAGGTTGCTGTGTGGAGCAGGGAGAGATTGCAGTGACCCAAATCACTAGCTATTTGGTACACAAAAGTTCTTTTCAGGACTGGTATAGGTGTTAGGTGTATATAGGTTTGCTGTGCTACTGATTGTTGCAGCAGCCTGAGCGTCTTTTGTCAGTTTAGAGAAAGGGACAGGACGGTGTGTCTGCTGTAGGGACAGTCAGTTTAGTCATTAGCTGTTACTATCAGGTCCACAAAAGTGCTATTCCAGTTATTGTTCCAGTAGCCTCTGTTTTGTCAGTTTATATAGGGACAGGCAGGAAGCAGTGTGTGAGGCAGTGAGGGTCAGTTTAATCAGTAGCTGTTACTATTAGTTCCACAAAGGTTCTTTTCAGGACTGGTATGGTAATAGGCATGTACACGTATAATATTCTTTCTTCCAAATATAGAAAGAATATTATACTTGACTGTTGCCCTTCTACTTCTGGGGTTCTGGGGAACCATTGACAACGTCATTTATGACAAAATGCGTCTGGGAAGGCACGCAGTGACGCCATCATGTTGTAGAAGGGGAGGAATGCCTGCCGGCTTTTTATGTTCTACTCTGCATATTGTATCTGAATCGATGCCCATGTAAGTGCACTATTTTTGCTTTAATAAAATTTCCAAACGGTGTTACACTATGCTGGTTTCCTTTTCTTCCCTGGAGCCATTGGTAGCATTTTTTGGGATCGTGGAATGAGATGTTTATATGTGAATGCTGCTTTTCACTACGGTTAGCTGATCCATTATAAGGAGGAGTATACTGAGGAGACTGAGGATTTACTTACAACGCTTTAATTTGTACTCAGAGTCACTCTGTGGATGATGAGGAAAGGAACAAAGAGCAACAAGGAAACAAAGACCTGAAGTGTGCCAAAGGTCACGTGGTCAGTATGCCTAAAGGGGGCATACCCAAGTATGAAATGTAAAGAATGAAATTAAAAGAAAAAGGGGAATGGGTGGGTGGGATACGAGACCCGACGTCCAACGAGAAGGAGGCAGAGGAGGGCAGGCTTTATGCAGCCTGACTCCTCCTACAAATACAGGCCTACCCTGCGGTCAGCCTTTACACTTGTACTCAGAGTCACTCTGTGGATGATGAGGAAAGGAACAAAGAGCAACAAGGAAACAAAGACCTGAAGTGTGCCAAAGGTCACGTGGTCAGTATGCCTAAAGGGGCCAAAAAATAACACAGTAGGAAGAAAGCTCAACAACCAGATGACCCAGTGAATAACGTCTAACCTGGAGTGGTGGCAAATGAGTTATGCCTTTGCCGCAGGGAAGGAAACGCTAAGAAAGGCAGTAGCCCCTCCCCTGGCTTCAGAAATCACAAGGCAAGCTATAGCACCCCCTTGAGCCCAACCCAGCGACCAACGCAAGATAAACCTGAGAGTACGTGAACGTCATAAAATGAAACCCACCATGGAAAGTCAGCTAAGCACAGCAGGGAGTCCCCACCGTTGGAGACCTGGATGGCTTCAACCGGAAAACCGAAAATAAAACAACCTGACAGATCATTCAACATGAAATGCTGGGACTTAACTGGATACGCCCAGAAAGTGCTGAAGGCTGATACAAGCTGGAGGAGGCCAAAAAAAAAAGGAAACTAAAACAAAACAGAAAAGCAAAGGGAACTAGACGTTTCACCATCAGGACTGGAAACCTAACCTGGAAACGTGCCAAGCAGTGTCATGGGCTTTCCTGGAATTTAAAACAAAACCCAATGATCAAGGCTGCAGTGCCAACCAAATAGAAAACCAATCTACCACAACTGGAACTGACAAGAAAGTGCGTCACTGGAAACCTGCTTCTGAGACCCGAGCCTACAGATACTAGCCCGGGCCCCGTGATCCACGAAAGCCCCTGAGCCAGTAGAAACCGTGGATCAGTGAAAAACTGACTAACCAAACTTCCATACCCCAGGACAACTCCTGGCCGGAGACGCAGCTAGGAAAATTAAAGTAAATAGTGAGGAATGGCACCCCACTGATCAGGAACACAACTAGCGAGAGAATCGAGATCAAACAAAAACACCTGCGACAAAAACGAAACCTGCGATAAGGAAACGTGACTGAACGAAAACATGAGAAGCGTGAACTGATCACCGTGAGCGGCTTAAGAAACCGCGGCTGCTAGAAAACACGACCTGCCTAGGAAATGCAGGCTTCACAAATTGATGAAAAACACAAAAGAAAACCCTGGGGGGTACACAAGAGAAAAGAAAAGCATAAGACACAAAACGTGCGGCATATCGGAATATGTAAGAACACGAGAAAAGGCAAGAAAACACGAGAAACAAAAGAAACATGGGAAACGCGAGAAGATGCATGAGACACGTAAATAGCATCAGATACGTACAATACATCCGACACTAACAAGCATGAGGAACGTAAAAAGCCTGAGAATCATGAAACTACACAAGGGTAATGACATGAAAGGCATAAGACATGAAACGTGCGGCACATGGGAAATACGGAAGGAAACACCGGACAACACGTAAGGAAACATGTGAATACGTCAAAACCATGGAAATACGTCAGAAAATGCTAGAAAAACATGGGGAAACTTCAGAAACAAGGGAAACACAAGAAGTTGCATCACGTAAATAACAGCCATGAACAATACATCCGATACGTGAATTGCATGAGAAACGTAAAAACCCTGATAACCATAAATTTATGAGAACCATAAAAGCGCAAGAACTGTAAGTCATTTAAAAACCGTCAACTGCCAGCAAAAACACACGAGAACGCAATTGTATGAGAAACTGTAAAATTGCATGGAAAACCATCAAATATATGAGAAACACCAACTTCATATGTAAATCACATGAGAGATCTAAATCACATGAAAAACAAAATTGCGTAAGAACCGTAACTTCAAGAAACACCAACTGCATGGAAACCGAGAATTGCATAAACTGAATTGCATGAGAAAACGGCAATTGCATGTAAAACCGTAAAACGAGTGAGAACCGTGCGTGAAAACAAAGCATGAGAACGTCAAATTGAATGAGAACATAATCGCATGAGAACGTGAAACGAAACGAGAACATAAAATGCATGAGAACGTAAACTAAACGAGAACATGAGTGTATGAGAATGTTAAAATGAAACAAGAACATGGGTGCATGAGAACGTAAAACGAAACGAGGACATGAGTGCCTGAGAACGTAAAACAAAACGAGGACATGAGTGCATGAGAACGTAAAACGAAACGAGGACATGAGTGCCTGAGAACGTAAAACAAAACGAGGACATGAGTGCATGAGAACGTAAAACGAAACGAGGACATGAGTGCATGAGAACGTAAAATGAAACGAGGACATAACTGCATGAGAACGCAAAACATGAAATGCCAAAAAGCATGAAACGCAAAACTCATAACGCTGGAACGCGATAGAGAAACCTGGAAAGCGATAGAGAAACCCTGGAAAGTGAGAGAAACCTGGAAAGTGAGAGAAAACCTGGAAAGTGAGAGAAAACCTGGAAAGCGAGAGAAAACCTGGAAAGCGAGAGAAAACCATAAAAAGCATGAGAAACCGTAGTTGCATGAACCGTCAACTGTACCACGGGAATACGTCAGAACCACGGGAAACGTCAGAAAATGCTATAAAAACATGGGGAAACGTCAGAAACATGGGAAACGCAAGAAGTTGCGTGAGACACGTAAATACATCTAATACATAAATTGCCTGAGAAATTTAACATGCCTGAGAACCATAAATTCATGAGAACCATAAATGCGTGAGAACTGTACGTCGTTTAAAAACCGCCAACTGCCTGCGAAACGCACGAGAAAACGCAAATGCATGAGAAACCGTAAAATTGCATGGCAAACCATCAATTGTATGAGAAACAACAACTTCATAAGAAAAGTAAATCACATGAGAGAACCAAAAACGCATGAAAAACAAAATTGCGTAAGAACAGTAAGCAACGTGCTTGAACCCAACAAGCATGAGAACGTCAACTCGAATGAGAACGGAAAAGGAACGAGAACATAACTGCATGAAAATGTAATCGAAACAAAACGCAAATGCAAGAAACGCAAATGCAAGAAACGCAAATGCCTGAAGATGCAACTGCCTGAAGATGCAACTGCCTGAGAAACGCAACTGCAAGAAGATGCAACTGTCTGAGCAACGCAACTGCTTGAGAAACGCAACTGCTTGAGAAACGCAACTGCAAGAAGATGCAAATGCATGAAAAACACAACTGCAAGAAGCTGCAACTGCCTGAGAAACGCAACTGCCTGAGAAACGCAACTGCCCGAGAAAACGCAACTGCCCGAGAAAACGCAACTGCCCGAGAAAACGCAACAGCAAGAAACGCAACAGCAAGACGCGCAACTGCAAGACGCGCAACTGCAAGACACGCAACTGCAAGAAAATGCAAATGCATGAAAATGCAAATGCATGAAAACGCAAATGCTTTGGAAACGTGACCGCTAAGAGAACGTGAATGGCCTGAAACCGGAAACGCATGGGACCGAATCGCATGGGAAAACCATAAAATGCACCAGAACGTGAAACTGCATGAGAAAACCGTGAATAGCACGAGAACGTGGAGCTCAGGCGGGGGCAGGCCACGTGGAGCTCAGGCGGGGGCAGGCCACGTGGAGCTCAGGCGGGGGTTGGGCACGCCACGTGGAGCTCAGGCGGGGGTTGGGCACGCCACGTGGAGCTCAGGCGGGGGTTGGGCACGCCACGTGGAGCTCAGGCGGGGGTTGGGCACGCCACGTGGAGCTCAGGCGGGGGTTGGGCACGCCACGTGGAGCTCAGGCGCGGGTAGGGCACGCCACGTGGAGCTCAGGCGGGGGAAGGGCACGCCACGTGGAGCTCAGGCGGGGGTAGGGCACGCCACGTGGAGCTCAGGCGGGGGTCGGGCACGCCATGTGGAGCTCAGGCGGCTGCATATAACAAGTAATTAAAAGAAATTTAAAATAAAGGCATTTTTATTTTTTTTTTCCAGGACAACAAAACATGTTAGTAATGTTCTGTGGTGACAGGTTCCCTTTAATCCATGTGGATAATATTTGCATAAACGACATGAGCTTCATTAAAATAGATTTCCTCAGTTAAGGTGGCTTCAAATCCATGTCCAGGATTTTTCCCCAAGCAACCCCCTGCACCCCCCCCCCCTCCCAGAAGTACCATACATTAAAAAATGTTAACATTTTTTTTTTTTCCCATGCTTCCAGAACTCCCCTTTTTTGCACTGGTCACAGCTGAGAAACCGACCAATAACATTTGTACTCAGCCAGGCCGAAACACCTGTGAGGGGAGAGGGGAAGCTGGCGGCGGTACACTGCCCATGTGAGGGGGGGGGGGGGAGGGGAGCCGGCGACGGCCGAAAACCTCCCCCTCCCCCCCCCAGGAGAAACGGCGGGTGCACCGCCTATGCGAGGGGGGGGGGGGAGGGGAGCCGGCGACGGCCGAACACCTCCCCCTCCCCCCACCAGGAGAATCGGCGGTCGCAAGCCCCCCCCAGTGGACAAGCGCTACTGCAGAATCACACGGGGGAAGCCTGGGGCTTTTTTTTTTTTGAGCGGACGGGCAGCCAAACACTCGCTCCCCCCGGCGTGAACACCAGGAGGAGCGGGCAGTCCCCTCATGGCGCCGGATCAGCCCGAGGAGAGAAAACAGACGGGCGGCCGAACACCCCCCCCCCTCCCCCCGGCGTGAACACCGGGAGGAGCGGACGGGCAGCACCCTCTGGAGCCGAAGACAGCCCGAGGAGAGGAGCGGACGGCGGCCAAACACCCCCCCTCCCCCCGGCATGGACACCGGGAGGAGGGGCGGGCAGCACCCTCTGGAGCCGGAAACAGCCCGAGGAGAGGAGCGGACGGCGGCCAAAACACCCCCCTCCCCCCGGCGTGAACAACGGGAGGAGGGGCGGGCGGGAGCATATGTGAGGGGGGGGAGGGGGAGCCGGCGCGGCCGGAAACCTCCCCCTCCCCCTGCCAGGAGAATCGGTGCTGTAGTGGCAAACGCACCACCGCAGCATCGTTCGCATAGTGGTAGGCAGGAGGAAGGCTCCCCCGTGCAGACAGCAGCTGCCGGCGGGAGAACTCCCCCCACCCACAGATGCCCATAAACGGAGCCGGCAGGGGCCACAAGCACCCCCGTCCATGTGCGCCAGAGCGACAGAATAACATCCTCCTCCGACCCGCCGGAAGTGACGTCAGCCATACGAGACCCGACGTCCAACGAGAAGGAGGCAGAGGAGGGCAGGCTTTATGCAGCCTGACTCCTCCTACAAATACAGGCCTACCCTGCGGTCAGCCTTTACACTAAGCTTCCATCTGGTAAGCGCACTCACTTTATGGTGACGGGCACTTGTGCGCATTTCGTGTGTGTGTAACCACCGTGGTGTTCTCATAAAGGATCGCAACTGTGGATTGTTTATGGACTTTTTATGAACTCTTTAATTAAGAAATCATATTAACTGTCATTTTTTCTTTTTTATTTTGAATGTATCAACCATTTATAACCTTTAAAATTTCTTTTCATTCTGGGTAGTTAGGTATAGATCATTTCCCTGTTGGCGCAGCTTTTTGTATTTCCTTATAGGTCCACAATACATAGGGTTGAGGTGCACTATTGCTGACCGCTGCCCTATACTGCAACAGTCCTTCATCGGTATAGGGACTGAGAGTTTTGTCACAGGGTCATTTAAAAAATGACAGGCAGAGGAAGAGGCAGGCCCTTCCACAGGGGTGGTAGGGGTAGGGGTAGGGCAGGAGCAACAGGCTTGAGCCAAAATGGGAAGTTGCAGAAGGTGCGTTCAATTACTTTAAAGGACGCACCAGACTTGGTTGAGTTACTCTTCTGCACCCTCCTCATCCTCTCGATCTGCACCCTCTTCTTCACTCTCTGCTATGTGCACCCCCAAAGACACTACCACCAACAACAACACCACCACCACCACCACCACATACCTTCCGCTTGAGTCACAGGAATTATTTTCCGATCCATATCAAGAAGACATTTCTGATGCGCAGCCACTCTTGGTATTGGATCAGGAAGAGGAGGTAGCAACAACCGCTACTCAGCAGTCTGACGACAGTACCTAGATCAGCCCAAGGAGGAGGTTGGTCCCCGGTGTTGCTGCCTACTCCGAGATCTCTACTTATAGCGGTGGGGAAGGTGACGTTGATGAAGACGTGTCTAGTGATGTCACGTGGGTGCCCACAAGAGAGGAAGAGGAGGGGAGTTCAGAGGGAGATATGGACCAGCAGATAGGGAGGAGAAGCAGGAATAACTTACATTGCACAGGAGGGACAAAGCAGACTGCTAATGTATCAGGAGCGAGTCATCGACCATGTACGGTCACATCTGGCGCTCCCAGGACACCGGCACATGGCTCCGCAGTGTGGGCTTTTTTAACGTGTCCGCTGCTGACAATAGCGTTGCCATCTGCAATCTTTGCAGTCAACGCATTAGTCGCGGTAAGCCCAACACTCACCTAGGGACGACCGCCTTAAGAAGGCACATGAGCAGCCATCACCGAGCCGAGTGGGAGCAACAGAACACACAAAGCCACACTCCAGGCTCTCACCGTCCAGCCTCGTCTTCTACTTCTCCTTCTCCTCTCTCCTCACAATTGTCCTCCACTCCACCTTCCATCACACCAAGCTCACGTTTTTCTGCAAAAAGGCAGGCTTCCGTGAGCCTAATGTTCGAGCGTAAAAAAATGATGACGCCGGATAACCCTCTTGCCCAACGGTTGAAGGCTGGCTTGTCAGAACTCATAGCCCTCCAACTACTGCCATATAAACTGGTGGACTCGGAGGCCTTTCGCAAATTTGTGGCCATTGGAACACCACAATGGAAGGTCCCAGGAAGGAAGTATTTCTCAGAGAAGGGCATCCCAGAGCTATATGGCCATGTTCAGCGGCAAGTGAATGTATCTTTGGCACACAGTGTTGGTGCCAAGATACATCTGACCACAGACACGTGGTCTAGCAAACACGAGCAGGGAAGGTATATCACTTTTAATGCCCACTGGGTGAACCTTCTGACGACCGTCAAGCATGTAACCCGTGGCACCCATGTAGATTTGGTTTTACCGCCACGGATTGCATGCAGGCCTGGCCCTTCTTCTCCTCCTCCTCCTACTCCATCCTCCTCCCTCTCCTCCTCGGCTGACTCCTCCTTTTCCGCTGCTAGCGTCTCTTCCGCTGTGCCGCCCAAGCTCCCCAGAACCTATTCGACATGCCAGGTGAGACGTTGCCATGCCGTGCTGCGTCTGTTGTGCCTGGAAGCCAAGAGCCACACTGGCCCGGCACTCCTTTCAGCTTTGCGTTCACAGGCAGATCAGTGGCTAACAACGCTCAATTTGACAGTTGGTAAAGTGGTGTGTGACAACGGTGCCAATCTGCTTAGCGCATTAAAACAGGGCAAAATCACGCACGTGCCATGCATGGCACACGTCTTAAACTTGGTTGTGCAGTGATTCGTTGTCAAATACCCTGGGGTCCAGGACATCTTGCGCCAGGCAAGGAAAATCTCGGGCCATTTCAGCCTTACACGGCCATGGCTCGCCTTGCTGACATTCAGTGGCGACACAATCTGCCGGTCAGACATCTTATTTGCGATTGCCCGATGTGATGGAACTCAACCTTCTATATGATTGATAGGCTGCTCCAGCAGAAACGTGCAGTTAACGTCTACCTGTATGAACTCTGCGGCAGACCAGGTTCTGGGGAGCTGGGGGTTTTTTCACCGCCCCAGTGGCTGCTCATGCGCAATGCATGCAGACTTCTGCGGCCATTTGAGGAGATCACCAAACTGGTCAGTAGCAGCCATGGCGCCATCAGTGACATGGTACCTTATGCCTTCTTTATGGAGCGTGCATTGCGTCGTGTCATTGATCAAGCTGTGGAGGAGCAGGAGCTGGAAGATGAGGAAGTCACAATGCTGGATGAATTCCCAGGGGGGGCTACTCTATCTGAGACAAGTCAACAACAGGAGTCTGAAGAGGAGTCAGAGGAGGATGGTGCCGGGGCGGATGAGGAGGAGCAAGAAGAGCATGCTTTAAACCTTTCTGGGACCCCTGTTGTTGTGCGTGGATGGGGAGAGGAGAATGAAGAGGACGACATTATCCTGGATGATGAGCAGAAGCCAGGCCACCACACCGTTTCCAGTTTAGTGCAAATGGGGGCCTTCATGCTCCAGTGTTTTAATAGGGACCCCCGTATAAAAAGCATAAGGGTCAAGGACCAGTACTGGGTGGCAACGTACTTAGACCCCCGGCACAAACACAAAATGGCGGAAATGTTACCGCCGTCACAGAGGGCTGGCAGAATGGAGCACTTCCAGGCCTTGCTTCGAGAAATGCTGCATTCTACTTTTGCGTGCGCTGGCAGAGGAGCAATTCACACTCCCAGAGAAGGAGTTGTGGGTACCAATCCAACAGCGCCTGCAGGCCGGTTTGAAGATGTGTTGGTGACTTCGGATATGAGGTCATTCTTTCAGCTGACCCATCGACAGGTGTCATCCGGATCCAGCATCAGGGAACGCCTAGACTGTCAGGTGTCCGACTACATCGGGTTAACGGCCGATGTGGACGCTCTGAGGAGTGATGAACCCCTGGACTACTGGGTGGGCAGGCTTGACCTCTGGCCATAGCTTGCCCAATTTGCAATGGAACTGTTGGCTTGCCCCTCATCCAGTGTCCTGTCTGAAAGGACATTCAGCGCAGCAGGGGGATCGTGACCGATAAGCGTACTCGCCTAGCTCACGACAGTGTTAACTACCTCACATTTCTAAAAATGAATGAGGCATGGATCTCGGAGGAATTCAACACATGTGACCAGTAGACCATGTATATGTCTATAAACAATTTTTTTAATCGAGCACACAGACCTTCTTTCTTCATTTGGCTCACTTCCTTGTCCAAAAAAAGCACACCGTACTATATGCCCGTACCCTCCTCTTTGAAGAGGTTGAGCGGTGTCATATTTCTACTGGGGCTGCCACCATCCCTGTGCTGTGCTGACATCCTCCTGGGGCTGTACTTCTGCTGTGCATATTATGAGGGGCTCCCACCATCCCTGTACTATGCTCATTATGAGGGGCTCCCACCATCCCTGTGCTGTGCTGACTTCCTCCTGGGGCTGCTTATTATGAGGGGCTCCCAGCCTCCCACCATCCCTGTGCTGTGCTGACTTCCTCCTGGGGCTGCTTATTATGAGGGGCTCCCACCATCCCTGTGCTGTGCTGACTTCCTCCTGGGGCTGCTTATTATGAGGGGCTCCCACCATCCCTGTGCTATTCTCATTATTAGGGGCTCCCACCATCCCTGTGCTATGCTCATTATGAGGGGCTCCCACCATCCCTGTGCTATGCTCATTATGAGGGGCTCCCACCATCCCTGTGCTATGCTGACTTCCTCCTGGGGCTGTTTATGGTGCAGGTGTCAGTGATGTATATCACGCTGCTGATGTCAGTGCTCTCTATCACGGTGCTGATGTCAGTGCTGTATATCACGGTGCTGGTGTTAGTGCTTTATGTCACGCTGCTGATGTCAGTGCTCTCTATCACGGTGCTGTTGTCAGATGACTCTATCACAGTGCAGGTGTCATTGCTGTATGTCATGCTGCTGATGTCAGTGCTCTCTATCACGGTGCTGCTGTCAGTGCTGTATATCACGGTGCTGGTGTCAGTGCTCTCTGTCACGGTGCTGATGTCAGTGCTCTCTATCATGGTGCTGCTGTCAGTGCTGTATATCACGGTGCTGGTGTTAGTGCTTTATGTCACGCTGCTGATGTCAGTGCTCTCTATCACGTTGCTGTTGTCAGATGACTCTATCACGGTGCAGGTGTCATTGCTGTATGTCACGCTGCTGATGTCAGTGCTCTCTATCACGGTGCTGGTGTCAGATGACTCTATCACGGTGCAGGTGTCATTGCTGTATGTCACGCTGCTGGTGATCATCTCCTGCACCCTCTTCTTTGCCTACTCTGGTCCCTGACCTTCCCTCTCCTCCATTGCCTTCATGCTCTCCACAGTCCTGAATTGTCACAACAATTTCCCATATAAAAAAAGAATGCTTGTAGTTGCCGATCCCAGATTCACCTCATACATGTGTTATGTCATTGGCCATGTGGTGGGACTATGTTTGCACAGCTATTAATTATTTTGTGGCTGCAAATTTGACCTGTAGGTTTGCGACGTTCGCCTCCCATTGAAGTCAATGGGGCCCGCCGGGAACGTTCCGGTTCGCGAACTATCGGCCGCGTTCGCGGTCCACGTTCGCGAAACGTCCCGTTGGAAGTTTGTCCATCACTACTGGTGAGTAGGATGTGTGACAAGTGATGGTGGTGGAAGATATTTCAGTCACATTTACCTACTGTTCAGCAGGGATTTGACGATTGTGTACAATATCTGAAGAAGTTGATGCATTAAAATAACAAAGGATGTCTGGATCAACCACAAAATTAAATATATAATATTTAAATAATGCACATTCTCTCATTCACAATTTATTTATGAATGCGGTTCGTGTGACCCAATTTGCATAAACAGAAATATAGGAGAAATAGGTATCTCCAAAAGAATGTCACCAACGAACATTATAATCAGTGCAAAATTAATTTTATTACAAAAAAATCCACTACTTTAATTAATTCAACACCAAAGGGAAGGGGAGGTTTTACAAAAATCACAGACTAATTTAAAAACATTGACAACGTTGTCAATTTGTCTAAAAACAAACAGACAGGGCCACGGCTGCATTTATCACACTCATACCACAGTCACCAATCCTAAGATAATAATACAAAGTTAATACTATAGTGTCCAAAGGAACGTCTATCGCTCAGGTTCAAACAATAGCGGGTGGTATATCTGGTATACTGGGTGGGTGAACAACTGACCGAGTGTTTTTTCACTTCAATGAAGATCTCTGCAAATATCTTGATATACAGCTGTTATTCGTAGCACAGGGAGCAGCTTTTTTGCTGTAGTTATTTTTGTAAGATATTTATAGATCTAAGGAGTCACCATGGTAATGTCATTTTGCACTGATTATAGTGTTCATTGGTGACCTTCTTTTGGAGATACCTATTTCTCCTATTTTTCTAAAGTTGATTCATTGTCTGAAGACTTTGATACATTGTTTGAATATTCACTATTTACAATACTGCACTTATTTTGTGTTTGGACTTTTTATACACGTATTATTATATTATCGTGTTGGTGCTCAGTTGAAACCACTTTTGCATGTTTGCACTTTATTAGGGAAGGAGCGCGGTTTAATCAATTTAGTATTGATTTTTACTTATCCATTTTCCTTTTCTACAACGTGCTGTTCCTTACCAACTTTCACCTGTTTAATTATTCTAGTTGCATTAATTATCCTTCCACTTTGTGCTGGTTTTGGGGTTTTTAACCCCTCATTCACATTTTATAATTCCTCTCTACCTGAGAATTTTTTTTTTTTGGAGAAGAACGCACATGGTTGACATCTCTCAAAGAAGAATTGAAGAAGCACAGCTCCCACCCCATTTAAGAAGCATCCACTTTAATAAAAAATGGATCCCCAGGATTAGGTCTCCTCAAGAGAAGTCCAGAGACAAAGGCTGGTCTTGTTATGTCTTTACTCAGTCCAAATCCTCCACACAAGCCCCTGCTGGTCTTCTCATGCCCTTGCCAATTCCTAAGGAGCCCTGGTCTCACATTGCCATGGATTTTTATCACCACTGTCTGAGAATAATACGATCATTTGGGTAGTAATCGATCAGTTCTCCAAGATGGCTCATTTTGTTCCTCTTCCTAGTCTCCCTTCTGCCCCTGTTTTGGATACTAGTTTTGTTTGAGAAATCTTCCTCCTCCATGGGGTCTTCTCATATTGTTTGTGACAGGGTCATTACATTTGTGTCTTGTTTCTCAGAACAATCGTGTAAATACCAGTTCTCAGAAGACACCCTTTTTCACAGTTTATGGAAAACACCCTCAATTCCCTCTTCCCACCACCTGTTTTCCAGACATTCCAGCTTTGGCTACGGCTCAGGAGTCTTTCAATTCCATTTGTGGTGACATTCATGATTCCCTCCGGGCAGCTGCTGTCAAATTCAAAGGCTTTGCCGACCGTGGCAGGCATAAACCGCCTTCTCTACAGCCAGGGGACAAAGTCTGGCTCTCCACCAGGAACATCAAGGTCCAAGTTCCTTCTCTGAAGTTTTCACCAAGATTCATTGGTCCATACACTATAACCTTTAAACTGAATCTGGTTTGTTTCAAACATTAGATTCTTAAAAGCCTCAAAATCTCTAACTCCTTCCATGTTACCCTTCTGAAGCCTTTAGTCCTCAATAAGTTCACTCATCCTCTCCCTAGCGTGGCCACGGTTTCTGAGGATAATCAGGAGTATAAGATTAGTCAAATTCTGTATTCTCGGATCTGTAGAGGCATTCTTCAGTACCTCATGCATTGGAAAGGGTTTGGTCCGGAGGAGAGGTCTTGGATCACTGCATCTGAGGTCTTTATGCCTCGTCTGTTGAGGAGGTTTCCCCTGAGTTTTCCCTCTAAGACTTGGCCCAGGTGGGGGAAGGGGAAGCCTTGTAAGAGGAGGGGTACTGTCACTGATCCGCAGTAAAGTTTGTCTGCTTCCCTTTCTATGTTTTAAGCTTGAGAGACTATCCGCCCTTCACCTGGTTGCTTAAGTAATCTCTCCTCAAAGCATGGCTCCACCCTAGAATAAAATACAATACTCAAACACATGTGGTGCAACAGTGAATTCACCTCACTAAAAGTGATAAATGTGCAATATTCAACCGTGTATATTATAGTATCCTGATAAAATAAAGTGTATAAATCTTCAAAACATCATGCATGAAATATTAACAAAATATTAAATGTGAAAATTGCTGAATAAATACTCTTATGAAAACAGTCCGAGAGATGACGGATAATAATAAAATGACAAATAATAAATAAAAAGTGCTTCTCTAATGAAGTCCATGCAATTAAATAGTGAGCATGTATCTCAGTTCATGCAAAATTAATAAAGTGTTCTCCAGATCCGTGACTGTCCACCGATCAACTTCAGTGCCCAATTTCAGTGCCACAACTCCGTGCACCTAATGTTTCCCCCAGCCTCTCACCTCAGAAATCAAATGTATAAGCACTGCAACAAAACCGATATTCACTCGTCCTTAGCAGTCCAGCTTCAGCAGCATACCACTATATATATAGGAATAGTGTTTCTCCAATGTCTTCAAACAGGTGAATTATCGTTCGTGGTACATAGGAAAGATAAGGGGAGGCTCTCATGGGTAGTAATCAATAGCAGCGTTTTAATAGATAAAATAAATCACTTACATTAAAGCAAATGACAGCAAACTTCGCAAGTACGAACGGAGCAGATGACAACAAACTACGCAAATACGAACGGAACTTCCGGTCTCGGCCGCGAACGGAAGTGATGAATGCAACACCAAAAGCTCCCTCCCTGACGCGTTGCGTCACGATCTCGTGACTTTTTCAAAGGGTAAAGGGGGAATGGTGTTGACGGAGCTTATATACGATCAGCGCCGTCGTCATGGTAACCACGGCGGCGCCGTCATATAAGTAAACATAAAACCAAATCTTCAACAGCATATATTAAAATCCTAGCTGTCAAAACATAAGTGCAATGTTAAAAAATATATGTATAAAAATTACACAATAAACCAACATAAATCCTAGTATATATAAAAACGGCGACATATAGTGGTTAAACTTCAGATCTGTTCTTCTAATGATCCAAACATATTATACATATATAAAATATGCAAATATATATATAAAATTCTATAAAGAATACCATTTTTAATCTATATCACATAAAATAAAATAAAAATAAAAATACAAATATCAAAAAATATGTATATCTGTATAGAAATATATATATAAAAAATATAATAAAAAATAAATGATAAAAAATATTAAAAATGTAGTCTCCCCAAATTGTTACTACCATTAATTATAAAATGAGTACGGTCCCAATCTATCAGTGGGTGTAGAGAATAATGAAGTATAATATTATGCTTCCTTAAATATAAACAATCCTAAAAGAATATACAAAATATTGTTTTATAAAAATGTATATATATATATATATATAAGGTGCAAGCTATATCTCATCGAGTGTTAAAAGAAGGGCTTATTAAAAATTGGAGATAAAACAATTGAGGTCAAATTCTACATTGTGACCTAAAGGTGTCAAAGTGCGGAGTTCATGTATCCACCGAGATTCGGCCTGACTAATTTTGATCACCTTGTTGTCGCCCCTCCAATGTGGTTTGTACTTCTGAATACCACAAATGATTAACGATGACGGATCTTTTTTATGGAATTTTGCATAATGTCTCGGACAAACTGTGTTTGTCGAAACCTTTTTTAATATTCTGAACATGTTCTCTGAGTCTTTTCCATAACTGTCTTTTTGTCCTACCCACATACTGAATATGACATGGGCATTCCAAAAGGTAAACAACCCCTTCACTGTGGCAAGTAATGAGATCATCTATCATATATTCTTTCTGAGTTACTGTGGATATAAACGACTTCTTTTTAGTTTTTTCATTTACATGTCTGCACGCATAGCACCTTTTACTTGCATTTTTAATATTTCTTTTGGTGTTGAGATCACTATTTTTTGCTGGCGGCTTCCTATATATGTACACGTATTTAGATATTTTTTAGGTTCACATATATATATTTTGTAGGTATTTTTACACATTTAATATTAGCCAGGTGGAGTGCATTAGTTTCGTGCATTCATGGCTCCACCCTAGGCCCTATCAGGGAACACTATATTAACCTGTGTACTTCAAGCCAGCCATGCTGATTAATTATTGTCTGTTTGGCTTCCGTGTGCTCCCTGCTGTGTGTTCTATGTCTGCTTCTAGTTGCCAATCTTGGCTTGTTCATGTCTGTCCTTGTCTGCTTCATAACCCAACCTTGGCGTGTTCTTCAACTATCCTTACCTGCTTGTTGCCCCAACTTTTGGCTGTCTCTTGCTATCCTTTGTTGTCGAAGTCGGGCGCTTCCTCTCTACCTTCCTGTACTCTACCATGAGCATGAAGTGGGGGGCCCCGGGGTTGCAACCTGGAGCCAGACTGCAGTTAAAGCCATCCCCACTATTAGGGGCCTCAGGTGAACACCTGCTGGCTCTTAGATTCCGCGCCCTAGGAAATCTCATGCTCTTGCTCCCAGTGCGGAGGGGAATTGATTTGTGATGGTGCTCCAGAATACCTGCTCTCCTGAATCACCTAGAGCTCCATCCACAGCAGTCAGCTGTAGGGTTCACTACCTTGCGGTGCACACCTGACCCCAACAGGGTGCATCTGTCCCCTGGACTCAGGTGACCTGACATTTTCCTTCCATTTGTCTGTCTGTCCACCTGCAAAGTGATTGATGTGGTCAGTCTCTGGGTGGAGACCAAACCTGATTTACGCCAGCCAAGCCCGCGGTCTCATGCTTGTGATAGCATGCTTGTGATAGCGTGTGTAATACCTGATTAAGCTACCTGTTTTATGCCCTGCTCTGCTGATTGGATTACCTCGTTGACATCTCAGATTGGATAGAGACTATTTTCTGAACTCTGTATGCCTTTTGCCTTAGGATTTTGACCCTGAAGGCAAGGCAATCCACATGGATGTCTTAAAGAGGGAAGGGGGTGTTGATATAAGGGGAGTGGGGGTGGACTCTCTGAAGGGTCTCTAAGGAAGGTGGGTCACTTATATAAGGGGACTGTGAGCTATAGGAGGCCTCTAAGGAGGGGGATTGACTGCTAAACTAATGATTGGTGACCAACCATTAGATCAGCAGTCAGCAGCACTTCCCCTCCTTACGGATTCCCTAATAGATCAGAGTCTTCTTATATCAGCTCCAGTGGTGGAGTGACCATTCAGGGGGGCAGAGCTGGGAGAGCTTCGGCAGTTGCCAGGCGACTGGCTCAGTTACTAGTGACAACCCAGACTTCACCAACCTCCTGATACCTGCCACTTGTAACCCTAATGATCAGTCATGAGCAAGCTAAGCCAAGACTCGGCAATCAGCTTCATGATAAGAAAAGGGGAAGGGGTACCAAACCAGCAGCTGATAGAGCATTTCGGGCCCTTGCTGACTGAGCCCCTCCCCGGTGAGGCCCACAATGCCACCCTGCAGCTCTGGGGAGGAGATCAGACCAGAGCATGGCATCGGGGAGATCCCAGCTGACCCAAGTACCAGTGGTGAGATCAGAGGTTGAGTACAGGGGTTCTGATGGGGGGATAGGTGTCTGGGGTTATCTAGGAGTAAATGGTATGGGGGTCTGGTGTTATCTAGGAGTGGAGGGTATAGGGGGTCTGGTGTTATCTAGGAGTAGTGGGTATAGAGGGGTCTGGTGTTATCTAGGAGTGGGGGGTATAGGGGGGTCTGGTGTTATCTAGGAGTGGAGGTATATGGGGGTCTGGTGTTATCTAGGAGTGGGGGATAATAGGTGGTCTGGTTGTATCTAGGAGTGGGGAGTATAAAGGGGGTCTGGTGTTATGTAGGAGTGGGGGGTGTAGGGGAGTCTGCTGGTACCTAGGAGTGGGGGTCTGGTGTTATCTAAGGGTGGGTGGTGTAGGGGGTCTGGTGTTATCTAGGAATAGGGTTATAGGGGGCCCTTCTGTTATCTAAGATTGGGGGGTATAGGGTGTCTGGTGTTATCTAGGAGTGGGGGATATTTTGGGATCTGGTTTTGTCTAGGAGTGAGGGGTATAGTGGGGTCTGGTGCTACCTAGGAGTGTGGGTAAAGTAGGATCTGGTGTCACTTAGGAGTTGGGGGTTTAGTGGTTTTGATGTTATCTATTAGTAGGGGTTATAGTGGTTTTGGTGTTACCTAGGAGTCGGGGGTATTGTGGGGTCTGGTGTTATCTAGGAGTGGGGGGTAGAGTGGTTTTGGCATTATCTAGGATTTTTTATTTTACGCTATTTGTTTTAGAAAGTCCATGAGAGGGAACCATTATCACACATTGTGGTGTTTTTATATTATAGCATACATGTTAAATTATTTTGTTGTAACATCTGTTCTATATTTATTTAATGCATGTAAATTTGTAGGTTTCCTCATAAAATGGCACTTTACAATAAATGTTTGCACTTTATTTGTTAAAAAAGGAGTATGTAATTACTTTTTTTCCGAGCACTTGACCTTTGCAAACATGCCCATACTTACCTGCTCTGTGCAATGGTTTTGCACAGAGAAGCTCCAATCCTCTTCTTCTGGGGTGTGGGTCTGGTCGCATCCCTGTTCACCGATTCAGGTGTGAATTCCTGCCTGAATTGAGAGCCAGTCACACTCTCCTGTCATGGGAATTGGATGTGGGGAAACCTAGTTACAATTCACATAAGTGTGAATCCAGCCTAAGCATGCTTGTTATCAGTGGCGGCTGGTGCTCAAGATTTTGGGGGGGGGGGGGGGGGGGCAGCAAACAAACCTTCACCCTCACTCACACAACTGCAGGAGATGGACGGAAAGGTGACAATCAGTCTGGCCTTACCTTAGGAGGCTGCTCCTCTCTCCAGGCTCCCAGCCGAACAAGTGCTGCTTCTCACCGCGGCCAAACAGGAAGTGGATCCTGAGAATCAATTGGCCGGGAGTCCTAAGACTCCCTAGCCAATCAGGTCTCAGGACCCGGTTCCTGATTGGAAGGAGGAGAATCAGAAAGTTAGTGAATATTAATTTGCTAATGTCACACAACTGGGTAGACTTAGGGCGAAGTGCTCTGCCCCCTCACTCGCACAACCACGGGAGATGGACGGGAAGGTGGCAATCAGATAGGTAGGCGGTAATCAGTCTGACCTTGCCTTAGGAGGCTACTCCTCTGTCCAGGCTCCCGGCCGAACAAGTGCGGTTTCTCCTCCCGGGTAAACAGGAAGTGGGTCCTGAGACCCGTTTGGCTGGCAGTCCTAAGACTCCTTAGCCAATCGGGCCTCAGGACCCTCTTCCTGGTTGTCCAGGAGGAGAATCAAGAAGACATTAGCAAATATTAATTTGCTAATGTCACACAACTTTTTTTTGAAGCCAATTAGAATCTCATGTGCTTTAAAAAAAAAAAAAAAAAACATTGAATTCCATTTGTCCATATTCCATGTGCCCTGCATGTAGATTAGGGGCAGGGCGCATGGAATAGGGGGCCCCTGTGCCCCTAATGGAGCAACCGCCATTACTTGTTATACTCACTGTGGGGTTAATCCTTGGCATTGTGTAAAATGGCTGCTTGATCCTGTCTCCTCTGATTCTCCCCTTCTGTCAGAGTCCCCAATTCATCTCCAGATAGTACAGAGGCAAGGGGACAAGCTGCATATGCTCAGTTTGGTGTGTTTTGCTAGAGGGTTGTTTTATTTATTTTTAATGGGCGAGTGCATGTGATCAGCACAGAGACAATCAGCACTGTCCAGACAGGGTCAGAGGTCCTGCAGGCTCATAGCACAATCAGGGGAGAATGAAAACTCCTCTTACAAGTTTTAACCAGACACTGATTGATGTCATAAGCTATATACTGCTGATGAGAAAAGGTATTTAGCAGTTTATAGTTACTAAAATAATTGCATTTCCATGTTCTGTGTACTGTGGGAGACCAGTGCATGCAGGGTCCTGGGTTTAATTACACGTTAATTTGTCTTTTAATTTTACCATTAAAAACATTTTGCTATATCTGTTTAAATGTTTAAAAGTGCAGAAAAAAACAGTTGACCCTTCCAGAAATCTAGTAAACCTCAGCTGTTCTGTTATCAGTTATTAGTGTTCCCAGGTCTCTCTGTGCACTACAGGACACTTTTACACTGTTTTGGATAGAGGAGTAGTCTAAAAACACTCCTTGTCCTATGGTTAACATGCTGCTGCTCTATAGATGCAGTACAATGAGTGAGTGTTAGGGATGAGCCGAACACCCCCCGGATCGGTTCGCACCAGAACTTTCGAACGGACCCCAAATTCGTACGAACGTTAGAACCCCATTGAAGTCTATGGGACTCGAACGTTCGAAATTAAAAGTGCTAATTTTAATGCCTAATATGCAAGATACTGTCCTAAAAAGGGTTTGGGGACCTGGCTCCTGCCCCAGGGGACATGGGTCAATGCCTAAAATGTTTTTAAATATGGCCGTTTTGGCGGGAGCACTGATTTTAATGACGATTAAAGTGAAAAAAAAAAGTGAAATATTCCTTTAAATATGGTGCCTGGGGGGTGTCTGTAGTATGCCTGTGAAGTGCTATGTGTTTCCCGTGTTTAGAACAGTCCCTGCACAAAATGACATTAAAAGGAAATAACACCATTTAAAACTGCTTGCGGTTTTAATGTTATATCTGGTTCCTGCAATATGGTTGAAAATCATTGAGAAAAATGACATGGGTAGCCCCCCCATTACCAGCCTATTTGGGTCTTGTACGCATATTAAGGGGAACCCTGTACCCATATTAAAAAAAGGAAATGCGTGTGGCCCCAAGGCTCTATATACTCAGAACAGCAGTATACAGGCGATGCAAACAAGACAGGGACTGTGTAGGTTTGTTGTGTTAAGTTGAATCTGTTTGTAATTTTCAACTGGTACATTTTTAAAGTGTAGCTCCAGTCAAAAAAACTATTTTTAAGCTTTTTGGAAAACATAGGGAAGGGTTATCACCCCTGTATAATTTGTTTTGTCGTCCATCTTTTTTCATCTCACTTGCTGTTGTCTCCTTCCGTTTGCAAGTAGGAGATGCTTGTAAGTTGGATGTTTGAAAGTAGGGGCCTGCCCTATATGCTCTCCAGAAATGGCGGAACAAGGTGTTGGTTTTGCCACAACATTGTAAGCCCTCAAAGTGACTCTTGGTGGGCACTGGAGCGCCCTGCTGTGAACGATTATATCAAGAATTGTAATGGCATGCCATTGTTGAACAGTGGTAGAAAAATTGACCTTTGGTGGTTGTGGTGCTGGTGCCACAACACTATAAGTCCTCACCGTAACTCTGGGTGGGCACAGGAAGGGGCCCTCCTGTGAAATATTATATCAAGAATTGTAATTACATGTCCCTGTTAAACAGGGGCAGAAAAATTTGGCCTTAGGCACTGGTGCTGGTGCCACCACACTGCAACCTCTCCCATATACTCTAGTTTTATTGCAGGAATTAGCCCTGCTGCAAAGCATTGCATCAAAAATTGTACTTAAACGCCCCTGTTAAACAGGGGCAGAAAAATTGGGCCTTAGGCACTGGTGCTGGTGCCACCACACTGCAACCTCTGCCATATACTCTAGTTTTATTGCAGGAATTAGCCCTGCTGCAAAGCATTGCATCAAAAATTGTAATTAAACGCCCCTGTTAAACAGGGGCAGAAAAATTGGGCCTTAGGCACTGGTGCTGGTGCCACCACACTGCAACCTCTACCATATACTCTTGTTTTATTGCAGGAAATAGCCCTGCTGCAAAGCATTGCATCAAAAATTGTACTTAAACGCCCCTGTTAAACAGGGGCAG
Source organism: Lithobates pipiens (assembly GCF_037356315.1). NCBI lineage: Eukaryota > Metazoa > Chordata > Amphibia > Anura > Ranidae > Lithobates > Lithobates pipiens. The sequence continues at coordinate 159,117,082 of NW_027507748.1, read as the reverse complement.
AAAAATTGGGCCTTAGGCACTGGTGGTGGTGCCACTACACTGCAACCTCTCCCATATACTCTTGTTTGATTGCAGGAATTAGCCCTGCTGCAAAGCATTGCATCAAAAATTGTACTTAAACGCCCCTGTTAAACAGGGGCAGAAAAATTGGGCTGATGGCATCACCCAGAACCAGAAATGTTCTTCCAACATATCAGCGGAGGAGGAAGAGGATAGACAATCAACATAACAGGACAGTCACTCAGCATCAGCATAGGCAGTCTTGAAGGGATGTGATATTTCAAAAAAAATTATTCTGTTACATCAGCTTCAGGTGCTTGGTAGCTGTGGGTGATCCAAGACTGATTCATCTTGATGAAGGTCAGTCGATCAACTGATTCGGTGGACAGGCGCACCCTGTGATCGGTAACAAAGCCACCAGCAGCACTGAAGGTGCGTTCCGAAAGAACGCTGGATGCAGGACAGGCCAGTAGCTCAATTGCATACTGTGCAAGCTCTGGCCAGTGATCCATCCTCAAACCCAGTAAGCCAGAGGATTTTCGGTGGGAAAGGTGTCCAAGTCTGACCTTGCCCCTAGGTATTCCTGCACCATGTAAATCAGACGCTGGCGATGGGTGCTGTAACCGATCATACCTTGGGGCTGCGGACTAAAAAATTGTCTGAAAGCATCAGTCAGACGGCCACCTTCTCCACCGCTCCTTCTGACCGATGCCTCAGCAACATGTTGTCCAGGACCAGGAGTTTGTAACCTCCCAGTCTCTGGGAACGCGTTGCACAGACCTTTCTGCAAGGCCTCCAGGAGATGTCTCATCCTCTGCTCCCTCTGCGATGGCAAGATAAGGTCGGCAACCTTACCCTTGTACCGTGGATCAAGGAGAGTGGCCAGCCAGTAATGGTCCCTCTCCTTGATCCGAAGAATACGAGGATCCTTCCGCAGGCTTTGCAGGATCAGGGAGGCCATGCAGCGTAGGTTAGCTGAGGCATTCGGTCCGGAGTCCTCTGGGTCACTAAGGACAACATGATCCGCAGCTACCTCCTCCCAGCCACGTACAAGTCCACGTGTTTCTTGGGACTGTAAATCATCCCTACAAGACTGCTGCTGCTGCTGCTGTTGCTGAGTGCCAGCCTCCACCTCCATGCTGACACAATCATCCTTCTCCTCCTCTTCCTCCTCCTCATCCTCTTCCTGTGTGATGGGTGGCACAGCAGGAACACTGTCTGGATAAAGGGGGCCTTGAGAGGCAAGGAAGTCCTCCTCTTCCTGCCTCTGTTCTGCCTCAAGTGCCCTGTCCATTATTCCACGCAGCGTATGCTCCAAGAGGTGGACAAGAGGTACAGTGTCACTGATGCATGCACTGTCACTGCTCACCATCCTTGTGGCCTCCTCAAACGGTGACAGGACAGTGCATGCATCCCTGATCATGCCCCACTGGCGTGGTGAGAAAAAACCGAGCTCCCCTGACCCTGTCCTGGTGCCGTAGTCGCACAGGTACTCATTGATGGCCCTCTGCTGTGTGTGCAGCCGCTGCAGCATGACCAACGTTGAGTTCCACCTGGTGGGCATGTCACATATAAGGCGGTTCTTGGGCAGGTTCAACTCCTTTAGGAGCTCAGCCAGCCGAGCACAGGCATTAAATGATCGGCGGAAATGCACACAGACTTTCCTGGCCTGCTTCAGGACATCCTGTAAGCCGGGGTACCTGCCCAAGAACCGCTGCACCACCAGGTTAAGGACGTGAGCTACACAGGGCACATGGGTCAGTTGTCCCTGTCGGAGGGCGGAGAGGAGGTTGGTGCCATTGTCACAAACCACCATTCCTGGCTTAAGCTGGCATGGCGTCAACCACCTCTCGGCCTGCCCCTGCAGAGCTGACAAAACATCCGCCCCAGTGTGGCTCCTGTCCCCCAAACAAACCAGCGCAAGCACGGAATGGCATGGTTTTGCCTGCGTACTTGCGTAGCCCCTGGAACGCCTACGAAGCACCGCTGGTTCTGAGGACAGAGCACTGGAAGAGGCCATGGAGGAAGAAGAAGAGGAGGGGGTGGAGGAGAGAGGTGTGTCACAAGCAATAGTAGCATTTTGGAGGCGTGGTGGCGGAACAACCTCCAACACTACTGCACCTTGTCCTGCATCCTTCCCAGCTGCCAGAAGAGTGACCCAATGGGCCGTGAAAGACAGGTAACGTCCCTGTCCATGCCTGCTGGACCATGTGTCAGTGGTAATATGCACCTTACCGCTGACCGCCCTGTCCAGCGAGGCAAGGACATTGCCTTCCACATGCCGGTAGAGAGCCGGAATCGCCTTCCATGAGAAAAAGTGGCGTTTGGGGACCTGCCACTGAGGAACCGCACATTGTACAAACTCACGGAAGGGGGCCGAGTCTACCAACTGAAAAGGCAGCAGTTGAAGTGCTAGCAATTTAGCCAAGCTAGCATTCAACCGCTGGGCATGTGGATGGCTGGGAGTGAACTTCTTTCGCCGGTCCAGCAGCTGGGGCAGGGACATTTGCCTGCTATAATCGGACGTGGGTGTACCGCTAGCAGAGTTCCCGGAAGCACTTGGCTGTGACACACCTTCATTCCTCTCAGAGAAGGTTTCAGAGAGGACTGAAGGTCTAGTGGGGTTGGAGATGCCAGCTGATGAGGAGCAAGGAGAGGTCCGCTTTGTTCTTTGGTGTGGGTCTTTGAGGTACGCTTGCCAACGAGCTGCATGGCAGGTCAACATATGTCTGGTCAAGCATGTGGTGCCCAAGCGGCTGATGTTTTGGCCACGCGAGATACGCTTGAGACATATGTTGCAAATAGCAGCGGTGCGATCTGATGCACTCGTCTCAAAAAAGGCCCACACCAAAGAACTTTTAGAATAACGCGCAGAGGCAGCGCCCTGCACAGGCGGAGCTCTGCGGTGTGATTCAGTCAGTGTGCTGCCCCTAAGCTGGCCCCCGGAGGGCATCCTGCCTCGTTGGACATGTGCCTCCTCCTCCTCCTCCTCTCGCCTTCCAGGCACCCACGTGGAGTCAGTGCCCTCATCATCCCCTCCCTCTTCATCGCTGTAGCAAACCTGGCAGTATGCTGCAGCTTGTGGAACGTGACTGCCAGATTGCTGTCCTTCTTGAGCATCCCCTCTCTCTGCGCTCACGCTACTGCCTTCCTCTAGCTGAGTGTCATCATCAGAGCCCACAAAACACTGGGCATCCTCCTGGAGCATGTACCCAACACTGTGCTCAAAGAGTTCAGGAGACTCCTCAGGAGGACGTGGTGGGTCTAGGGAAGGAGTCACTGATGATGACATTGAGAGGAGGGAAGACGATGCGTTGGCAGCAGCTTTGCTAGTACCCTGAGACTGGGTGAGAGAGGATGAGGAGGATGAAGAGGGCTTGGTCATCCACTCTACCAAGTCGTTGGCATGTTGCGGTTCAACATGTCCAGCTGCCGAAAAGAAGGACAAGCGTGACCCATGGCCACGTGCTGATGACAATGCACCGCGTCCACGACCAGCACTGTTGTCTCTAGACACAGAGCCTGCTTGCCATCTTTTATCGGCTTGCGCCTGTCTGCCTCTCCTTGCTGGCCTTCCAGACATGGTAATGGCCTGAAGGGAGTTGGGTAAAACAGCAGTGTAATGGAGTCACACAACACCCACTAAGCCCTGCAGATGGCTCTATTAGAGAACAGCAATAAAGGGTAGATACAGGTGTATATTGTGCTGGAGTCACACAACACCCACTAACTCCTGCAGATGCCTTTATTATAGAACACCAGAGATAAAGGGGTATACTGTAATTGAGTCACACAACACCCACTAAGCCCTGCAGATGGCTCTATTAGAGAACAGCAATAAAGGGTAGATACAGGTGTATATTGTGCTGGAGGCACAAAAAACCCACTAACTCCTGCAGATGCCTTTTTTATAGAACACCAGAGATAAAGGGGTATATACAGATGTATACTGTGCTGTGCTGGAGGCACACACAACTTCCAATAACTCCTGCAGATGACAAGTGGGCTCAAATAGAGAAGAGCTATGTAGGTGGATATAGCGGTGTGTACTGGGTACAGAGCACGCAGACAGCACGCACAAGCTCCTAACACTACTGACTGCAAGCTCTATTATAAAAGATAGATCACTAGCTATATAGGTGAGGTGAATATAGCGGTGTATACTGCGGTCAGGGCACACAGACAACAACCACTACACAACAGCAAGATCGAAAATCGGCCCGAAAACGATCGGTGTGTACTGTGTTGAAGGTACACAGAACACTCACTAACTGCTTCAGACGCCAACACACTACACTAGGCCGTCGCGCTGGCGGCCTTATATAGTGTGGGGCGTGTACTACACAGCCTGAGCTATGATTGGCCACAGGCATCCTGTCTGTGGCCAATCATGGCTCTCCTCGCTGCTGGCGCTGTGATTGGCCAAGCATGCGGGGTCACAGTGCATGCTTGGCCAATCATGAGCCAGCAATGCACTGCGATGACGCAGTGCATTGTGGGCCGTGAGCGCCACACGAATTTGGTGCCAACGGCCCATAACGTTCAGAATTCGCAGAACGGGCGAACAGCCGATGTTCGAGTCGAACGTATGTTCGACTCGAACACGAAGCTCATCCCTAGTGAGTGTTGTCACCCTAGGACAGGAAATGTGTTACTGGCAGGATCAGCAGGTGAAAAGAAAAGAAAAAAAGCTTAAAAACATAATGCAACCACGAAATCTTAGGTAAGCTGTAGAACATACATTTTTGTTCTTTGGTGTAGAAAATCAGAGCTTACAATTTTATGCAGCTTTCTACTCTACAGCCATAGACTAAACAGAAGATGCCATCAATGGTGAATTTGTATTGCTAATTATTTGACAACAGCAACATGAATTCAAAAATGAAAAGTGATTTCTGCATAAGATGCATTTTTAGAGAGTATGGAGAAAGTATTTATCTGTAATACAGAACTGTTAACTTTCTTAACCACTACAATACAGGGCACTTTCACCCCCTTCCTTCCCAGCCCAATTTTCAGCTTTCAGCGCTCTAGCGCTTTCAGTGACAATTGCGCGGTCATGCTACACTGTACCCAAATGAAATTGTTATCATTTTGTTCGCACAAATAGAGCTTTAATTTGGTGTTATTTATTCACGACTCCGTTTTTTTTTTTTTGCGATATAAGCGCAAAAATAGCGGAAATTTGGAAAAAAAAACAATATTTTCTTTTTTCTATTTGAAAAGAAATCCAATAAAATCAAATTTTGTCATAAATTTAAGCCAAAATGTATTCTGCTACATGTTTTTGGTAAAAAAAATTCCGTTAAGTGTATAATAATTGGTTTGTGTGATCACGGACATATGTACGCAAATGATCATGTACATATGTGTGCAGGTGATCACGTACATATGTGTGCAGATAATCATTGGGACATGTGATTTTAGTGGGACATATGTGGGGGACATGTTTTTATTATTAGGGACATGTGTTTTTATTATTTGGGGACATGTGTTTTTATTATTTGGGGACATGTATGTTTTGGGGACATGTGTGTTTTGGGGACATGTGTGGGGACTGTGTGGTGTGTTGTGTGTTGACACTACCCTGATGATCAGTGAGTAAAAAGCTGTAAAAAGCAGCCCATACTCACTGATCATCAGCCGGCTGCAGCGTTCTGCTCTCCTCTCCTCAGCGGTGACTTCCGTGTGAGGAGAGGAGAGCCGATTGCCTAGCAACAGGCTGTTTGTTTACATCACATGACGGCCGTGATTGGACACGGCCGTCATGTGATCAGGATGGTCAATCACAGAGCCCTCCTGCCGATCTGAGATGTGCCGTGTCCGGGTGACACGAGCACATCGGGATCGCGCCGCTGCGCGAGCGCGCGCGCGCGCGATCCCGCTATTCCTGAAGGACGTTCCTGAACGGCCTGTCAGGAATAGACGGCTCCCACCCAGCCGTATATATGCATTGGCCGGGTGGGAAGTGGTTAACATGTGGACAAACCCACATAAAAATATACATGTCATACTAGAATGATGTTAAGGGTACTTTCACACTGGGGCGTTGGGGGCTATTTTTATCATCGATTTACCATCGTTTTAGCTGTGCTTTTCAGCCGCTAGCAGATCGCTTTTAAATCCAGCTAGTGGCCGAAAAAGGGTTAAAAGTGTCGGCAAAGCGCTGCTGCAGCTTCAGCGGCACTACCCATTGATTTCAATGGGCAGGGCCGCTTTAGGAGTGGTGTATACACTGCTTCTAAAGAGCCTCAAAGAAGCTACTTGAAGGACCTTTTTTGATGTCCTGCTAGCGCACCGCTCCAGTGTGAAAGGCCTCGGGCTTTCACATTGGAGTGACAGGAGAGGTGCTTTACAGGCAGTTTGCAGGCACTATTTTTAGCGCTATATCGCATGTAAAGCACCTCAGTGTTAAAGGGGTCTAATGGTAGGTGTTGATCTAATTTCCTAGGCCAGTGATGGCGAACCTTGGCACTCCAGATGTTTTGGAACTACATTTCCCATGATGCTCATGCACTCTGTAGTGTAGTTGAGCATCATGGGAAATATAGTACCAAAACATCTGGGGTGCCAAGGTTCACCATCACTGTCCTAGGCTATAGCTGACCCTGCACTTTGCATAAAATTAAGTAGCATGTATCACATGCGTAGCTGGAAACTCTTTAGCTTTTACTTGGACACTCTGGCTAATCAGTTTGATTATGGTGTCTCAGGGCCACTAATACGTATCAGGGCTGCCAATATGTATCATGATTGCTCATGTGTTACCTTCATATTGTACCGATTGTCAATTTGTTGCTCCTATATTGTAAGTATTACTCATTTGCTGCCTGCATATTGCACCGATTGCCCATTTCATGCACACATACTTTCATTATTGCTCATGTGTTCACTACATATTGTAATGATTGGCCAATTGTTGCATAGGTATTGTAACAAATGTCCTTAATTGTAACGATCACCCATCTTTTGCATACATATAGTATATAATAATTGCCTATATGTAGCACATGTATTGCCAGGAATTAAATTATTTCTATGTACTGTCAAGTCAGTGCTGAAGATTTAAAAGACCATATTACATGTCACAATCAAACTGTTCTTATTTTAAGCTATTTGTTTCAGGTTTAAGTGGGAGATCTTGAAATGGTCGATATACAATGAACCCCCAATACATTTAAATAAATAAACAATATTTTCCTGTCCTTTAACCACTTTAGCCCCGGACCATTTTGCTGGCCAAAGACCAGACCCCTTTTTGCGATTCGGCACTGCGTTGCTTTAACTGACAATTGCGAGGTTGTGCGACGTGGCTCCCAAACAAAATTGACGTCCTTTTTTTCCCACAAATAGTTTTCTTTTGGTGGTATTTGATCACCCCTGCGTTTTTTTTTTGCGCTATAAACAAAAATAGAGTGACAATTTTGAAAAAAACGCATTATTTTTTACTTTTTGTTATAATAAATATCCCCCAAAAATATATATAAAAAAAAAAATTTCCCTCAGTTTAGGCCGATACGTATTCTTCTACATATTTTTGGTAAAAAATCGCAATAAGCAATTATTGATTGGTTTGCGCAAAAGTTATACAAAATAGAGGATAGTTTTATGGCATTTTTATTAATATATATATTTTTTACTAGTAATGTCGGCGATCAGCGATTTTTATTGTGACTGCGACATTATGGCGGACACATTGGACATTTTTGACACATTTTTGGGACCATTGTCATTTATACAGCAATCACTGCTATATAAATGCAGTGATTCCTGTGTAAATGACACTGGCATTGAAGGGGTTAACCAGTGAGTGGCAGTGTCGGGGTTAAGTGTTCCTAGGGGTGTGTTACTAACTGTTGGGGGCTGGGCTTTCATTTAGTAAACACTGATCTCTGCTCCAATCACATGGAGCAGAGATCAGTGTCACTAGTTGCTAGGCAGAACGGGGAGATGCTGTTTACAACGGCATATCTCCATTCAGCCGCCCCGTGAGACGATCGCGGGTATGCCCACGGCGATCGAGTCCACGGGACCCGCGACCGGACTCACAGTGGTCCCGACCAGTACGCGAGCGCGCCGCCGGCGGTGCACTCGCGATGGCAGGGCGGCATTAAAGATTGGACATACCTGTATGCCAATATGCCTGCCCGTGCCATTCTGCCGACATACATCGGTGTGCGCTGGTCGGGAACTGGTTAAAGCATATGTTAACTCAAAAAAATAAAATAAAAAGTTGATCCTGCTTTATTAAAGCATGTTATATGACACAGTGTTTGTGCTGTGTCATTTGGCCCCCTGTAACACCTACAAAACCTGTCTGATCCTGCCAGTTTCTACACTCCTATGTAAACTGACCATGGCTGCTGAGCCCTGACACTGTGGTCAGTTTATTTGCCTCCGTCATCTGCAGATTTCCTCTCCCCTCCCTGCCTGTCAGCTAATGACAGCGCCCGCCCCCTCCACTCCTACTGCTTGAATAACTGTAACATGTATGCACCATCCATGCTGTAAATACCTAATTTCAGGGAGGAGATTAATGATCACATGACCTCTCTCCTCCACTACTTCTCTCCTCCTCCCCTCCCGACTAATGTCAACGGGGAAATCTCGGCCCCGCCTGCTGCATCTGTCTGACGTGGAGAGGAGAGAGCCAGATGGTCATGTGATCTCTGCTCTAAAATTAGGTATTTACAGTATTTATTTTTATAAATCACACACAGAGGGGAAAACTGCAATAGGAGACAATGCAGATGGTGTATACATGTTAGAGTGGCTTTGCATCCACTTTAACACCCCTACCCTCATATTTACTATTCACTACCTGATCACTAGATAGTTTGAATGGATGAATTCCAGTGGACATGAACTTTTAATCACTTCAATACCGGACACTTTACCCCCTTCCTGCCCATGCCAATTCTCAGCTTTCGGCATGTTGCACTTTGAATGACAATTTCCTGGTCATGTAACTGTACCCTAACTACATTTTTATCATTTTGTTCACACAGATAGAGCTTTCTTTTGGAGTTATTTAATCACCACTGGGTTTTTAATGGTTTGCTTATTAAACAAAAAAAGACTGGAAATTAAAAAAATAAGTTTTTCTCAGTTTCTGTGATAAAATTTTGCAAACAAAAAATCGTTCTTCATAAATTTACCCAAAATGGATTCTGCTACATTTCTTTGATGAAAATAATCCAAATCAGTGTATATTATTCAGTCTGTAGGAATGTTCTAAAGTCCACAAACTATGGTATATATCTGAAAATTGATCAATCCTGATGTACTGACGGACTGACTATCTAATTTCCTGAGGCTCGAAAATACCAGGACAGTACAAATTTCCCCAAATGACCAAATGAAGGTATTTAGTAAGAGGCATGGTGGGTTTTTAAACGTATTATTTTTTTTAAATGTAACTTCTTATTACATTTTTTTCTTATTTTTTTTTTAATTTTTCTTTTTAACACACTGCTCAGAGCAATATAATGTTACCATGGTAACACTGTACTGCTTTAAACACTTCTGGACCGCCCACCGTGGATATACATCGCTACTTTCATGTTAACTACCGTAGTTATGGCAGCAGGTAGCTGCTATAACCTTTGTATTTTTTATTCACTGCTGGTGGTCCTCTTTCACATCAGTGGCGGATTCGCCACAAGATCACTTTTATGTGCAACAGGAGAGGTGCCACCCACCACCTCTGCTGCTTCCAACAAATCTGGTAACTATACGATTGCCGGGATGGATGGGCAGGAAGTCGAGTGAGGGCATGATTAGCCCTTGGAGGACTGGAGCAACATCAAACGTCAATTCCACCCTTCAGCCTTAAAGGGACAATTTTTTTATCAGAAAAAAATGACTTTTTTTTAAATTGCTTTTAATTGTAAATATGAGATCTGGGGTCTATTTGACCCCAGGTCTCAAATTAAAGAAGCCCTGTCATGCTTTTTTTCTATTACAAGGGATGTTGTAATAGGAATAAAAGGGATCCAACATTTCTTTTAAAAGGACAGTGTAAAAATAAAAAATAAAAAGTAAAATTAAAAAGAAAACCAAAAAAACATTTTAAAGCCTCCTGTCCCTCCGAACTTGCACGCAGATGCGAACAGATATCAAGTCGCACCCACATATGTAAACGGTGTTCAAACCACACATGTAAGGTATTGCCACGATCGCTAGAGTGAGAGAAATAATTCAAGCCCAAAACCTCCTCTGTAACTCAAAATGTTTGTAGGACCACTGCGCAAATACTGTATGACATAAAGTATTGTAACAATCTCCATTTTATTCTCTAGGGTGTCTGCTAAAGAAAAATATATAATGTTTGGGGGTTCAAAGCAATCTCCTAGCAAAAAAAATGATTTTAACTTGTAAACAACAAGTGTCAGAAATAGGCCTGGTCCTTCTAAGTGGCTAGGGAAGTACCGTATTTATCGGTGTATAACGTGCACCCCAAGTTTAGGAGGGAATTTTAAGGAAAAAAACATTTAGGAGGGAAGTTTAAGGAAAAAAAACTTACATTTAAATGCCCATCAATGCAGCCTTATCAGTGTCCATCTGCAGCCTTGTCCATCATTGCAGAATGATCAGTGTCCATCTGCAGCCTTGTCCAGTCTCATTGCAGCCTTTCCCAGTCTCATTGCAGCCTTGCCCTGACTCATTGAAGCCTGAATTAGCGCCACCGAGATACACAGAGCCGGATGTCCTGTGTACTCGGCTCCTCTTGGCTCATCTTGCAGTCCCGCCCAGTCCCACCCAGTCCCGCCCCTTGGCCTGGCTCCTATGATGGACATAACACAGGTCCAATGGCAGGACTGGGCATGACTGCGAGCGGAGCCGAGCCTAGCCGAGTGCACAGTACACTCTATGTGTATTTCGGCGGTGCTCGCTTCTCTCCCTCTCTCAGTCAGTGGGGGATCGGCGGAGATCGGCATATAACACGCACCCACAATTTTCCCCTGATTTTACGGGGAGAAAGGTGCATGTTATACGCCGATAAATATGGTAATCAGTATTATTATTTTTTTTTTTACACATTATGTTTGCTTATAGCAGTGAATTACATTGTGATAAGCAAGTCTTTTACTGAATGAAACTGATTCAGTCTGTTTTGTTGTGGTTAGCTGTGATTGGACAAAACTATTCATATTGTACAGAAGGGCTGTGATTGGCCCTGTCTGTACCATGAGATAACATTGATTGATCACAGCTAGCAACAAAATGGACAGACTGGATGGCTTGAAAGGAAGTCATCCATTGTGTACAACTGTCATGTGATCTACTGTGATTTGTCACGGTGGTCACATGGTAACCGCAGCAAGCCGGTACTCTGATTGGTCATCAGTCATATCCATGACAGAACGTTCAGCTGCACGACCCCGTATCCCGCTATTGTTGCATCCTGACAGAATGTCATATGATGTCCAGACAGGATGAGAAAGCACCCGCCCAGCCATCAATCTGCTATTGGCCTGGCAGGAACTGGTTAAAATAATCTTTAACATTTTGAAGACATTTTGAAACAATGTACCGTTTCCTTGTTCTGGACTCCATTGTCTTTTTAAAACTGAAATCCAGGCAGCCAAAAATGGCACTTAATGTTACATGCATGTTTAAACACAGTTGTCATGGACCAATGAAAGACTGTTGTAATGCATTTTCTCCTTTTGACCACAAGACGGAGACAGAGAGATGCTGACTGGTCCTTCCAGAAAACTGAAGGAGAGAGAGAACACTGGAAAAAAGGGGAGTTTCAGGAAGTGCTGAGAGGCGAGAGAGAGGGATGTACTGAGGTAAAAGAGACAGAGAGTGCTGACAGGAGACAGAGGTGATTGCTTAAAAGAGAGGGAGATACCAATGCTGAAAAGTCCTTTGCTGGGGCACAGTGACACTTAACAGTGAGGAGAGGAGGAGTGTGTGAGGGGAAGGAAATGAGGTGCCAGAGTGAGGAGAGAGACACACACTGACACCAGGGACTGTGTGCCCCAACAGTGGAGGAGGGATATCCTGAAGCCCGGAAAAAAAGAGTCTGAGGAAAATAAGGTGAGCGGTCTGAGGAGAGAGAGAGAGAGAGAGAGAGTCTAGGAGCCCATGGAAAAGAAAAGGCTCTGACATGACAGTGCAGAGACAGTGAGGAGAGAACAACTGTGTCCAAGATTGTCAGCCAGAGAAAGACAGAGCCTGAGTTGGCAGAAATCCACAGCCATTTGGGGAATCTCCAAAGTCTGCAGCGAGTTATCAGGGCGTGTGGAGAGAGGACGAAGTTCCATTGGAAGCAACTACAGTGTGGGGAAGCAGTTCATTCCTTATTCACTTATTGGACGGAGGAAAGAAACAACCACTGCACTGATGTGTTTGCATGATAACACCAACACTTGAGTTGAAACAAAATTGAACTTTTATTTTGCAGAATTTTGCACGTCTATTTTTAATATTTCAGGACTAATCAATTTGTATCATTAGCACTTTATTTTTCCTTTTTGCCACTTTGCAACGTTTACACAAAACTATGCACTGGTTTTTTTTTCTTCTCTTTTTTGCTACCACTACTTCTTCTTAGTTAATGTATTTAATTTATTTAGATTTGGTCTATATTTTGCACATTCACTTGGCACGTTATATTGCATTTTTTGCACAGTTGTGTTTACTACTATTAGAGTGTACGTATATGGATTTCTGTTGTCCAGATACTAGCCTATGATTGCTACTATATATTTATTTACATAGCTCATTACGCAACATATAAGGTAAAAGGTTATTTTTTACATCTAGTCCATATCCATTTATATAGTTCTCTTTCACTACCTTTCATCTATAGCTCCATTATCTACCCCCCTATTTGCTCTCCCCCCCCCCCCCACCCCTTCCCTTCCTTTTTTTTTTCTTTCTCCCTATTTTTTTCTTGTCTCATACTGCGCGACACTATTATCTATAATTGGCAAAACTTTTGGGGTAGGAAAACCCCTTTTCTAGTGTACGCAGCAGTTTTCTTTTTCTTTTTCTTTGTTTGGTTGGTTGGCGCAGAGGTATTTTATACATCAAGTTCTGGGACCAGATTGTGGAGAGACAGAGCCACTCCTAGGATGCTGTTTTTGCCGTGCTGCCTGCCGGAGTCACCCTAAGCCAACTAAGCGAGTTGATGCCTGATCGGTGGGCCAACTAAATCAGTTGAGCGGGCCTAGTAGCCAATATTTGCTACCACTTCTAGGGAATAAAGTCACTAGGAACTACTTAATCAGTGACCCCATAGCTCTAATACTGCCTGCAAGCCTTACTGGTGGCCGCAACGTGCGCCAACGAGCTCCAACGAAACTTAGGACTAAGGACTGTCCCTAGTTGTAACTACCCTGAAGCTCTATCTGCTGGCCAGTTTAACCACTTCGGGACCGCCGTATTGCCAATGTACGTCAACACAATGGCACAGGCAGGCAGAATCACGTAAATGTACGTGATTGCCTTCTAGCGGGTGGGGGGTCCGATCGGACCCCCTCCCGCTAGATACGGCGGTCCCTTTCGGTGCCGGAGCGATCGGCGATGAGGGGATGGCCGTTGGTTTCCGCCCATCCCCTCTCGATCGCTCCTGGCCAGTGACGAACTTCCTCCCCTGTGAAAATGTAAACACAGGAGGAGGAAGTGATGTCACACTCCTCGTGGCGGTCTTTTTGAACCGGACAGCGAGGAGTGAAGACGCAAGTAAGTGCACCAACAGTCCACTGACACATAGGTACACACAGGCACACATTTCACCCCAGTCACCCCCCGATCACCCCCCCGATCGGCCCCCCGCCCCCCCCCAGTCACAGTGTCACTAATGCAGTGTTCATTTATTTATTGATCACTACATTTAGTGTCAGTTGTGACTGTAAAAAGTGTCAGGGCAGCTAGTGTTAGGCCCCTTTAGGTCCAGGGTAGCCCCCTACCCCCCCCTAATAAAGGTTTAACCCTTTGATTGCCCTCCCAGTTAACCCTTTCACCCTCTTTTACCAGTGTCACTAAGCGATCGTTTTTCTGATCGCTGCAATAGTGTCACTGGTCCCGCTAGGAAGCTAGTTTTTTTTTAGGTTCAACGCCAGGTTTTTATACCGTTAGGTACCCCGATATATAACCTAATAAAGGTTTTAACCCTTTGATTGCCCCTAGAGTTAACCCTTTCACCAGCGATCGCTGCATAAGTGTCACTGGTGACGCTGGTTAGCCAGTTAGTTATTTAGTTATTTAGGTTCCCCGTCAGCTTTTTATAAAGCTTCAGGTACCCCCATATAAATACCCAATAAAGGTTTTAACCCCTGATTGCCCTTAGTTAACCCTTTCACCAGTGATCACCGTATAAGTGTTACGGGTGACGCTGGTTTGGTAGTTCGCTTTTTATAGCATCAGGGCACCCGCCATTTATTACCTAATAAAGGTTTAACCCCCTGATCACCCGGCGGGTGATATAAATTTGGTTTTAGGGTCAGAAAGGGTCTGCGTCGCCCCAGGCAGTGCTAGGTTAGTGCCAGCACCGCTAACACCCACGCGCAAAGCATACACCTCCCTTAGTGGTATAGTATCCGAACAGATCAATATCTGATCTGATCAGATCTATACTAGCGTGCCCAGCAATTTAGGGTTCTAAAAAAACGCATTGTTAGCAGGATCAGCCCAGATACCTGCTAGCACCTGCGTTTTGCCCCTCTGCCCAGCCCAGCCCAGCCCAGCCCACCCAAGTGCAGTATCGATCGATCACTGTCACTTACAAAACACAACACACATAACTGCAGCGTTCGCAGAGTCAGGCCTGATCCCTGCGATCGCTAACAGTTTTTTTTGGTAGCGTTTTATACAGTCGCTGACAGGCTAGGTGCTTTTTTACCTGTGAGTCTCACTACTGTACCCCTAAATTTAGAGCCCAAAATGGCAAAGCGAAGGTACACTAGTGAAGAGGCCTACACGTTTCTGAGCATGACAGATAGTGAAGAGGAAGACACTGATCTGTCAGAATCAGGCTCAGAATACGAACCTGTAGAGGACAGCGCCTCCATGTCAGATAGCTCTGACGACGAAGAAGAGGTCCCTGCTATTGTCAGGCGTACCCGGCCCCGATTTTCTGATGTTGTTGAGGTGCAGGAACCGGAAGTCCCTCGTATGGAGTATAGAGCCAGTACTAGCGCCGCTCATCCTTTTGGTGAACTGGCAAGCACCAGCGGCCTAGTACACCCTGGGCGTACATCCAGCACTGCAGTATCACGTGGTGACGTGGCGAGTCCCATAAGTGCAGTTCAAGCTGGCGAGGTGGCAAGCACAAGTAGTGTCCCGCTGCCACCAAGAAGAAGAAGACAAAGACAGGCCCGTCGTACCCATAGTGCCCTTCCTGCAGAATTCGCCTATCCCAATTGGGTGCCCACCACTTCTGCAGAACCCGTACTTCCCCCATTCACTGCCCAACCCGGTATTCAGGTGGATACAGATGATTTTACGCCACTCGATTTTTATTCTCTGTATCTCACGGAAGATCTCTATAGATCTATTGTGGACCAAACCAATTTATATGCTGGTCAACGCATCGCCGCTAATCCCCAGTTGCCGTCTCTTGCCAGAGATTGGAAACCAGTTACGGTTTCCGAATTTAAGTCGTTTCTGGGCCTTTCCCTCAACATGGGCACACACAAATTTATGCGGATGCGGGCTTATTGGTCCACGCATCCGGCTGACCACATGCCCCTGTTCTCTAACTCCATGCCCAGGGCACGATACGAGCAGATCTTGCGGTTCTTGCACTTCAGTGACAATGAACTTTGTCGTCCACGTGGAGACCCTGAATACGATCGGCTCTACAAAATTCGGCCCCTCATAAACCACTTCAACCAACGTTTTGCAGACTTGTTTATTCCCCAAAAAGTTGTCTGCGTTGATGAGTCCCTGGTTAAGTTTACTGGTCGCTTGTCATTCAAACAGTACATTCCCAACAAGCGTACCAGGTACGGGGTCAAGCTCTATAAGTGCTGTGACAGGGCCACAGGCTATGCATGGAGCTTTATGGTTTATGAGGGTAAAGATAGTTACGTAGAGCCGGAGAACTGCCCTGATTACATAGGAAGCGCTGGCAAGATAGTGTGGAAATTGGTGTCACCCTTATTCGGAAAGGGGTACCACTTGTACGTGGACAACTATTACACCAGCGTGCCACTGTTTAGTCATTTATTTGATAATCAGATTGGAGCATGTGGCACCGTGCGACCTAATCGCCGGGGCTTTCCCCAGCGGCTTGTAGATTCCCGTCTTAGGCTGGGGGAGAGAGCCTGCTATCGGTGTAATAATTTGCTCGCTATGAAGTGGAGGCATAATAAGAATGTTTTCGTTCTTACCTCCCTTCATGCAGACACGACGGTCCAAATTTCTACGGCGACTGGTATTGTGGAGAAACCCCTCTGTGTCCACGAATATAACAAAAATATGGGAGGGGTGGACCTCAATGACCAGATGTTAGCGCCGTATCTAACTTCCCGTAAGACCAGACGCTGGTACAAAAAAGTGTCTGCTTACTTATTTCAATTGGCTTTGCTGAATGCTTTTGTGCTATACAAAGCTTCAGGCGGAACATTAACCTTTCTTTTCTTCCAAAGAGAGGTTGTCACAGAGCTTCTGTTTCCAGACGGTTCTGTACCTCACCATTCCCAACCAAATGCAGTAAGCCGGCTGTATGAGAGGCATTATTCTTATGTCCTCCCGAGTACCCCTACCCAACGAGCCCCCCAAAAAAGATGTCGTGTCTGTAGCAAGCGCGGATATAGGCGTGACACCCGTTCTTATTGTCCACGCTGTCCTGGCCAGCCTGGTCTTTGTCAGGGTGAGTGTTTTGAACGCTACCACACACTAGTGAAGTATTAGCGTAGGGTACAGCATTTCACAGGCTAGGCACACTAACACAGGGTCTCCCAAGATGCCATCGCATTTTGAGAGACCCGAACCGTTACAGTTACAGTTTACAGTTCAAAAAAAAGTGTATAAAAAAAAAAAAAAAAAGTAAAATAAAAAAACCAAAAAAAATATAAAATATAAAAACCAAAAATAGTTGTCGTTTTATTGTTCTCTCTCTCTCTCTCTCTCTCTCTCTCTCTCTCTCTCTCTTCTCTCAAATTTTTTATACTTTACTGTTTACTGTGTTATTGTTAACCATTTTTCATGTTTTCAGGTACGCCATTCAGCTGCAGCGTGGATTTATTTATCTTGACAGCAACAGCGTTTGCTCCCACGATACATAAAGCCGCGACTCCAGTGCTGTAGGAGGTGATTTCACCACCACAGTTAAAAAAGAGCATATATGCCGAAGCATGGGGGCATAAGGGGTGGAGGAGCGATTTTGCTCCTAATGCCGCGTACATACGGTCAAAATTCCGACGGAGGGCTTGCCCGTGGAAAAGTTTGAACGTATGTACGCAGCATAACTTTTTTGCGGGAGGATGCCCCCATGCTTCGGCATATATATATTTTAGGCACAGGTTGTGTTAAAAAATGTTTTATTTTTTACTGTTTTTTTTGGCAATTGCTTTGCAGGTATGGTATGGTAAGGTTTTACTGGGATGTTACTTTGTTTTAACGTTAACCATAATTTGCTTAGCAGGTACGCCATTCAGCTGCAGCGCGGATTTATTTATCTTGACAGCAACAGCGTTTGCTCCCACGATACATAAAGCCGTGACTCCAGTGCTGTAGGCGGTGATTTCACCACCACAGTTAAAAAAGAGCATATATGCCGAAGCATGGGGGCATAAGGGGTGGAGGAGTGATTTTGCTCCTAATGCCGCGTACATACGGTCAAAATTCCGACAGGGGGCTTGCCCATGGAAAAGTTTGAACGTATGTACGCGGCATAACTTTTTTGCGGGAGGATGCCCCCATGCTTCGGCATATATATATTTTAGGCACAGGTTGTGTTAAAAAATGTTTTATTTTTTACTGTTTTTTTTGGCAATTGCTTTGCAGGTATGGTATGGTAAGGTTTTACTGGGATGTTACTTTGTTTTAACGTTAACCATAATTTGCTTAGCAGGTACGCCATTCAGCTGCAGCGCGGATTTATTTATCTTGACAGCAACAGCGTTTGCTCCCACGATACATAAAGCCGTGACTCCAGTGCTGTAGGCGGTGATTTCACCACCACAGTTAAAAAAGAGCATATATGCCGAAGCATGGGGGCATAAGGGGTGGAGGAGTGATTTTGCTCCTAATGCCGCGTACATACGGTCAAAATTCCGACAGGGGGCTTGCCCATGGAAAAGTTTGAACGTATGTACGCGGCATAACTTTTTTGCGGGAGGATGCCCCCATGCTTCGGCATATATAAATGGTGCATGTATGTCCATCATTAGAAGTGGGTGGATGAAGGGAGGTATCTAATGGTGGGCATACCCACCGATCAATCTCTTTTTTTTCGTTCAGACAACATGACTCTCAGTAAATAGCTTGGGGTGTCTACTTTCCAAAATGGGGTAATTTGGGGGGATTTTGTGCTATTTTGGCATTTTATGGCCTTTGCACCCTTAGAAATCCTGAAGGTGGTGATTGGTTTTCGGGGTGCCGTACGCGACTAGACTCCCAAAAAGTCCCACTCATGTGGTATCCCCATACTCGGGAGAAGTAGCCGAATATATTTTGGGGTGCAATTCCACATATAACCATAGCATGTGTGAGCAATATATCATTTAGTGACTACTTTGTGCAAAAAAAAAAAAGTTTGTAATATTCCCGCAACTTGTGGCAAAATATAAAATATTCCATGGACTCAACATGCCTCTCAGTAAATAGCTTGGGGTGTCTACTTTCCAAAATGGGGTCATTTTGGGGGGTTTTGTGCTATTTTGGCTTTTTATGGCCTTCGAAACTGTGATAGGTAGTGAGGGGTAAAATCAAAAATTTGCACCCTTAGAAATCCTGAAGGTGGTGATTGGTTTTCGGGATGCCGTGCGCGACTATACTCCCAAAAAGTCCCACACATGTGGTATCCCCGTACTCGGGAGAAGTAGCGGAATATATTTTGGGGTGCAATTCCACATATAACCATGGCATGTGTGAGCAATATATCATTTAGTGACAACTTTTTGTACATTTTTTTTTTTTTTTTTTTTTTAGTCATTATTCAATCCCTTAGGACAAAAAAAATAAATATTCAATGGGCTCAACATACCCATCAGCAGTTTCCTTGGGGTGTCTACTTTCCAAAATGGGGTCATTTGGGGGGGTTTTGTGCCATCTTGGCATTTTATGGCCGTCAAAACTGTGATAGGTAGTGATAGGTAGTGAGGAGTAAAATAAAAAAATTATGCCCTTAGAAATCCTGAAGGCGGTGCTTGGATTTCGGGGTCCCGTACGCGGCTAGGCTCCCAAAAAGTCCCACACATGTGGTATCCCTGTACTCAGGAGAAGCAGCAGAATGTATTTTGGGGTGTCATTTCACATATGCCCATAGCATGTGTGAGCAATATATCATTTAGTGACAACTTTGTGCAAAAAAAAAAAAGTTTGTAATATTCCCGCAACTTGTGGCAAAATATAAAATATTCCATGGACTCAACATGCCTCTCAGTAAATAGCTTGGGGTGTCTACTTTCCAAAATGGGGTCATTTTGGGGGGTTTTGTGCTATTTTGGCTTTTTATGGCCTTCGAAACTGTGATAGGTAGTGAGGGGTAAAATCAAAAATTTGCACCCTTAGAAATCCTGAAGGTGGTGATTGGTTTTCGGGATGCCGTGCGCGACTATACTCCCAAAAAGTCCCACACATGTGGTATCCCCGTACTCGGGAGAAGTAGCGGAATATATTTTGGGGTGCAATTCCACATATAACCATGGCATGTGTGAGCAATATATCATTTAGTGACAACTTTTTGTACATTTTTTTTTTTTTTTTTTTTTTAGTCATTATTCAATCCCTTAGGACAAAAAAAATAAATATTCAATGGGCTCAACATACCCATCAGCAGTTTCCTTGGGGTGTCTACTTTCCAAAATGGGGTCATTTGGGGGGGTTTTGTGCCATCTTGGCATTTTATGGCCGTCAAAACTGTGATAGGTAGTGATAGGTAGTGAGGAGTAAAATAAAAAAATTATGCCCTTAGAAATCCTGAAGGCGGTGCTTGGATTTCGGGGTCCCGTACGCGGCTAGGCTCCCAAAAAGTCCCACACATGTGGTATCCCTGTACTCAGGAGAAGCAGCAGAATGTATTTTGGGGTGTCATTTCACATATGCCCATAGCATGTGTGAGCAATATATCATTTAGTGACAACTTTGTGCAAAAAAAAAAAAGTTTGTAATATTCCCGCAACTTGTGGCAAAATATAAAATATTCCATGGACTCAACATGCCTCTCAGTAAATAGCTTGGGGTGTCTACTTTCCAAAATGGGGTCATTTTGGGGGGTTTTGTGCTATTTTGGCTTTTTATGGCCTTCGAAACTGTGATAGGTAGTGAGGGGTAAAATCAAAAATTTGCACCCTTAGAAATCCTGAAGGTGGTGATTGGTTTTCGGGATGCCGTGCGCGACTATACTCCCAAAAAGTCCCACACATGTGGTATCCCCGTACTCGGGAGAAGTAGCGGAATATATTTTGGGGTGCAATTCCACATATAACCATGGCATGTGTGAGCAATATATCATTTAGTGACAACTTTTTGTACTTTTTTTTTTTTTTTTTGTCATTATTCAATCCCTTAGGACAAAAAAAATAAATATTCAATGGGCTCAACATACCCATCAGCAGTTTCCTTGGGGTGTCTACTTTCCAAAATGGGGTCATTTGGGGGGGTTTTGTGCCATCTTGGCATTTTATGGCCGTCAAAACTGTGATAGGTAGTGATAGGTAGTGAGGAGTAAAATAAAAAAATTATGCCCTTAGAAATCCTGAAGGCGGTGCTTGGATTTCGGGGTCCCGTACGCGGCTAGGCTCCCAAAAAGTCCCACACATGTGGTATCCCTGTACTCAGGAGAAGCAGCAGAATGTATTTTGGGGTGTCATTTCACATATGCCCATAGCATGTGTGAGCAATATATCATTTAGTGACAACTTTGTGCAAAAAAAAAAAAGTTTGTAATATTCCCGCAACTTGTGGCAAAATATAAAATATTCCATGGACTCAACATGCCTCTCAGTAAATAGCTTGGGGTGTCTACTTTCCAAAATGGGGTCATTTTGGGGGGTTTTGTGCTATTTTGGCTTTTTATGGCCTTCGAAACTGTGATAGGTAGTGAGGGGTAAAATCAAAAATTTGCACCCTTAGAAATCCTGAAGGTGGTGATTGGTTTTCGGGATGCCGTGCGCGACTATACTCCCAAAAAGTCCCACACATGTGGTATCCCCGTACTCGGGAGAAGTAGCGGAATATATTTTGGGGTGCAATTCCACATATAACCATGGCATGTGTGAGCAATATATCATTTAGTGACAACTTTTTGTACTTTTTTTTTTTTTTTGTCATTATTCAATCCCTTAGGACAAAAAAAATAAATATTCAATGGGCTCAACATACCCATCAGCAGTTTCCTTGGGGTGTCTACTTTCCAAAATGGGGTCATTTGGGGGGGGTTTGTACTGCCCTGCCATTTTAGCACCTCAAGAAATGAGATAGGCAGTCATAAATTAAAAGCTGTGTAAATTCCAGAAAATGTACTCTAGTTTGTAGACGCTATAACTTTTGCGCAAACCAAAAAATATACGCTTATTGACATTTTTTTTACTAAAGACATGTGGCTGAATAAATTTTGCCCTCAATGTATGACTAAAATTTAGTTTATTCGATTTTTCTTATAACAAAAAGAAGAAAATATCATTTTTTTTCAAAATTTTCGCTCTTTTTCCATTTATATCGCAAAAAATAAAAATCGCAGAGGCAATCAAATACCATCAAAAGAAAGCTCTATTTGTGGGAAGAAAAGGACGCAAATTTCGTTTGGGTGCAATATTGCATGACCGCGCAATTACCAGTTAAAGCAGCGCAGTGCGAAATTGCAAAAACACCTCTGGTCCTTAAGGTATTTATTGGTCCGAGGCTGAAGTGGTTAAAGGGGTACTATGAAAAGTTATTCAATGCCTCCCGAGGACGTGTAAACTAAATGTATGTCAAGGCGTGCCTGGTTACTCAATCATACCTCACTTCCGGGCCCTTTTGTTGTTGGTGATCAGCGATGGAACGCATGCCCAGCAACCATCATACACAGAGTGGATTCTCCATTGTAACTACGAGTTCACTAGCCCCAGTGCCCGCCACAGGCAATACAGAATGTAAGCAGCCACTTGGCTTTTTGTTTTTATATCTTTTATTAAAAATGGGATTACACTATTTTGCTGTTTGCATCTTTGCTGCATAATACTCCGGCTGTTATTACTAGACTTGTGCACAACGGAAAATTTTGTTTAGTTTCGGTTCGTTGTCATTCGTAAAATACATCATTTTGTTCTGTTATATTCGTTATGTTACGCTAATACGTTTTCGAATAATTCGTTATTATTCATAGAGTGTCAAATTAATTTGTTCGTATTCGTTGAAATTCGCTATTTATGTATGTATAGACATTCGTGATAATGATTCGTAGTTTGGAAAGTCATTTGTTTATTGAATCTTTTAACACACACAATGACAACGTCTCTTCTCCTCGGCTCAAATACAATACAACACCCTTCTAACTCAGTTCTCAGGGATGCACTTTGCCAGTAATCCATCCTCGGGCACAAAATTAATTCGCTGATTTAACTATAAGATTTACTTTGAGCTGACCTTTTGTTTCATTAGATCTTTAAAGAATTACCAAATCATGTCAAATTCATTCGAATTCATTCGTTATATTTCATTCGTATTCGTTGTTATTCGTTATTTTTTTATTTGGACATTCAGATGCATCTGAATGTCCGAAAGATGCAAAATTCGGCTGAATTTCGATTCGTTACGAAACGAATTGCACAAGCCTAGTTATTACTGATGGAGAGGAGGTGACTATTCCCTACATGGTCTACTTTGGTTATGCTAGCAAGCAATTCCTTGCACAAGGCGCATTTGACCTTTTTCTAACCAGTAAGGTCAACATCTTCTGGTAAGGAGACATCCATTATTTGAGCACATTCAGGGGTCCGGTACAGCTGGTGGAGGTGGTTTATTTGCACATGTTTATTTATAATCCGGATTGGAATTTGCACAGAGGACATATATTTCTTTCCAGGATCGCACAAATTTCATGTATGGGACTTTATTTATATTTTATATGATTGGACTTTAAGTATTGCCAACAGCACCATTTTATGTTTGATGTTTATGAGATAATTTGGGTGGTTATAGTTTATTATTTTTAATCATTTCATTCTTTTTTTGGCACTTACAAATAATTGCAATCACCATGGTTATAGATTATTAGTGGCAACACATACTCATTTTAGCGCCCCTCACCACATTTATCACATAAAGGGGTACTATACCTCTGTCTATTCGTTTGAGTGCACTCAAAACCTAGTGTGGATTTATAAGTACCCTTGTTGCATTTAAAGTTTATATGCATTGTTTATTGCTAACCTGCCTGTTGGTTTAACTGCTACTTATTGTAGTAAATCATTAGAATAAGCGTATTTATCACTAAACAGATGTGTGTTTATTTATTGCCATATCACACGGCCAGGTATTTCTCACTTGTGTTGTAAATTGTGCTTGCAGTCATTTTATTCAACCAGGTGTACCAGGGGGGCTGAGGTTGTTCTTGGAGTTGAGGCGCAGAACAGAGTACCCAAAATGTAACCAGCAGCTCCTTAGGGGGTGGCACTAGATTTACGGTATTTTAAAAAAAAATTTGCACTGGCTTCCTTTATTTCCCTTTACCACAAGCTTCAGTCTGAAAGCTGGCACTATTTGTTAAATATTGGTAGCTGCTGACAAAATAAATGAGCAGAGTGAATAGAGTGGTGACCTACATTAACCACTTCAGCCCCAGAAGAATTTACCCCCTTCCTGACCAGGGTACTTTTTGCGATTCGGCACTTTAATTGATTGCGTGGTCGTGCAACGTTGTACCCAAACAAAATTAATGTCCTTTTTTCCCCACAAATAGAGCTTTCTTTTGGTGGTATTTGATCACCCCTGCATTTTTTAATTTTTGTGCAATAAACAAAAAAAGAGTGACAAATTTGAAAAAAATGCATTACTTTTTACTTTTTGCTATAATAAATATCCCCGAAAAATATATAAAAAAAAATATTTTTTCCTCAGTTTAGGCTGATACGTATTCTTCTACATATTTTTGGTAAAACAATTTGCAATAAGCAATTATTGATTGGTTTGCACAAAAGTTATAGTGTTTACAAAATAGGGGATAGTTTTATGGCATTTTTATTAATATATATATATATATATTTTTTTTTTTTTTTAAATGGTTTTTATTAGGATTTTACAGGAAAGAAACAGAAGAACAACTTTTAAATACTTGCCCATAATAGGCAGCAATATACATACACATCAGATACATAACAGTATGTGTACAAGAAATCAAGGCCTACTATACATATGTACGGAGCTATACAATAGTCTCCACTGCACATCCATCACTTACTTGCATAGTATGCCACATACAATCTACTACTCTCCAGTTTAGGCACTGACACAATTATTACTGACCACGGAGAGCAAGAGTTAAACAGAATGGGAATAAAGCAGAAAATAGAATAATAGAGAATAGAGTAGAATAACAAAGATAAAAGGAGAAGAGAAACTAGAATACTGATAGATGGCCCAGCTTATACCAGACTTTTACGAAGCTCAATTCTTGGCAGAGGTATTCCATTCAGACCAGTTATTCAGATATTTCTTAATTGACCCATCTCTATACGCTAAAATTTTCTCAAATTCTGAGATAATGTTTACTTTCCTAATCAATTCTGATATGCTAGGAATGTTGTTCGTTTTCCAGTTATATACTATTAGAGTTCTGGCCGCGAAGATAACATGCATTGCTATCGTTCTCTTGTTAACTGGATAAGACGACATACCAATACTGAGTAGGGCTTTTTCCGGGGAGGGCTCAATGAGAACGCCAGTGATACGGGCAATCAGTTTAAATACCTCGTTCCAGAAGCTCCGCAGGTGCGGACATCTCCACCACATGTGTAGTAACGTCCCCACCTGTCCACATCCCCTCCAACACTCGCTTGAGCTGTCACCTGAAAATTTGGCTAAAACATAAGGGGTAAGGTGCCATCTTGCCGTAATCTTCGCAGCCAGTTCCTCATAGTTAGCACATCTCGAAAAACTAACATTAGTCCTAAAGGCCTGCAACCATTGTAACTCAGTAAATTTCTGACCTAGGTCTTTTTCCCATTTCTCCAGGTGACCAAATCTGGAAAACTGAGATTTCGTACCTAATACGTTGTACATTAATGAAATACCCTTATTTTTTGTATGAGGCGAGGTCAGGAAATCCCACACTTCCGTAATAAATTGAGTACCTGAGGTTTTCTTAGTTTGAAGCCAAGACACAACTTGGCAATGCGGCAAAAATGCATTCTGAGATAGCCGATACTTGGTTTGAAATGTCGGGAAGTCCATGGGGCGGTTATTTACCATAAGATCCTGAACCGTAGATATCCCGCTCTGTCGCCACCCGACCAGTGATAAGTTCGGGATCAACCACAGGAGCGACTCCACTGGAATAAGAGTCCGTGTAAATGTGTTTGTGGCTTGGTACGATGCCAGGAGGGATCTCCAGGCCCCAAGGGAAGCCTGCACAGTTGGTAGATCAGTATTAACATGAAATTGTTCAATATTATATGCAATTAGGAGGGAGCGTAGTGACCCATAACGAACCTCTGCCTGTTCCAATTGGCACCAGGGTTTCAGCTCCCGGGAAGAGAACCACTCCCGGAGCTGATCTAGAACCGCTGCCGTAGCGTAGTCCTTTAATATGGGTACACCCAGGCCCCCAACCCATTTCTTCTTGCCCTGTACCATGGTGGAAAATCTAGCTCTCTTCCCCGCCCAAATAAATGTTAACATTTGTTTTTGTAATGCTTTAAAAAATTGGTCAGGTATGAGGATAGGGAGAGCCCTAAATAAATATGTCAATTTTGGGAGGAGCAACATTTTGTAAGCCGCTAGTCTTCCATGCCATGTAATATAATGTTTCTTAAGTCTATTCATATCCATTTGCAGTGATTCAAATAAGGGGGGAAAATTAGCTTGAAACAGCTGTTTGATTGAAGGAGTAAGATTTGTGCCCAGGTACTTAATGGAATTGGAGGCCCATGGGTATGGGAGGGCTGCTTGAATTTGAGATTGCATGTGGGCATCTACACCAATGCCTAAAATGCAGGACTTGTTTTCGTTTATTTTATAATATGAGGCTTCCCCAAATTGTACGATAACGTTATGCGCTGCCATGATAGAGTTAAAGGGATCAGATAGAGTCAAAATGACCTCATCCGCAAACAATGACAGTTTGTGTTGAGTTGTCTGAGAGATAATGCCCTTCACTGCCAACTGTTTCCTAATGGTTTCGGCAAAGGGTTCCATTACCAAAGCAAAAATAATGGGGGATAACGGGCAGCCCTGCCTAGTGCCGTTTGAGATAATGAATTTTTTGGAGAACATACCTTCAGTGTACACATAGGCAGATGGGGATGAGTACAAAGCTAGAATGGCCTGGTAAATGTTTCCCGTCAATCCAAACTTTTTTAGAACTTCGGCTAGATAACCCCAATGTATTCTATCGAAGGCCTTCTCTGCATCCAAAGAGAGGAGCAGAGAAGGCCTTCCCGACCTTTCAGCCGTATAAATTAGATTTATCAATCTTCTAGTTGCGTCATTAGCCTGTCGGCCTAGCACAAAGCCAACCTGATCATGGTTGACAAGACCCGGTAGTAATCTCGCCAATCTCCCAGCAATGAGCTTCGCATAGATTTTGATATCTACGTTTAGTAACGATATCGGTCTGTAACTTTGTGGAAGTGTGGGATCCTTACCTTCTTTGGGTAACGTAATAATGGAAGCTGTAAGCATCTCGCACGGAAATGAGGCAGCGGACATTGCGGCCCCAAAGATCTGTTGCATATATGGTGACAATTCATCTTGGAATAGTTGATAGTACTCAGCCGAGTAACCATCCGGGCCCGGCGCTTTATTATGTGGCATACTGCCAATGATTTTTTGAATTTCTGTAATTGTACAAGGCGCGTTCAATGCCTCTAAATCACTTTGAGAGACCTTGGGTAAATTTAGTGAACTTAGAAAATCCGAAATCGATCGCTCGGATGGTTGGAGTGTATCCGGGTCATTCTTAAGATTATAAAGAGATTCATAATAGTCGCTGAAAGCGTCCGCGATTTCCTTAGGGTTGTGCACTGTACGCTTCGTAATGGGGTTAACCATGCAGCCAATTTTTTCCTGTATCAACCTTTCACGAAGCTGGCTCGCTAGCAGTTTCCCCGCCTTGTTGCCATATCTGTAGTTGTGAGCTTTGAGAAAACGAAGGCGGTTCTCCTGCTGCGAGACCAGCAACGCACGCAAATCTTGTCGCAACCCGAACAGTTCTTCCCTAAGTTTTAGTGTTGAGGTTTGTTTGTTTATAGTCTCCAAAGCCTCTATTTTCTCTAACAGACCATTAAGCCTTTCTGTCCGCTGCCTCCTAACCCTAGCACTCAACTGCAACAATAATCCCCTCATATACACCTTGTGCGTATTCCATAGGGAAAAGGGATCCGACACCGACGGAGCATTTATCTGAAAAAATTCTGTTAATGCCATCTTTAAGTGATTTGCATTCTCCGGTTGGGAAATGACAGATACCTCATTTCGCCACCTGTTAGCTCTCGTCGTGGTGCCACGATCCCCCACCCTAATTGAAATTGGCGCATGGTCTGACCAAGTTATTGTGTGTATCTCAGATTTAATAACTTTTTGCAGTAAGAATTTATCAACATGAAACCTGTCAATGCGTGAATATGAATGGTGTACACTTGAAAAAAACGTATAGTCCTTTTCGGACGCGTGTTGACACCGCCACACATCAAAGAGATCCCCAGATGAGAAAATTTTTGAGAGAGTTTGCCTGCGTGACTTACGGATGTGCGGGTTAGAAACATCCATTTCACTGTGCATAACAGCATTAAAATCCCCACACATAATTACATGCCCTTTTTTCATGGTTGAAACTTTTTTCAAAATTCTTTGTAGGAATCCCCCCTGGTTGGAATTCGGGAGATATACATTTACTAGAGTGTAAGTCACCCGGGCAATCTCGCAAATAATAATAATAAAGCGACCCGACCCATCCAGGTGAGAGTCCATAAGACGGAAAGGAATAGTGTTCTTAACTGCTATAATCACTCCAGCCTTCTTCTTGGGGCCATTCGCTAAGAACACCTGTGGAAACTTGCGATTGGAAAATGAGGGGTGATTTCCTGCCATGAAATGAGATTCCTGAAAACAAATTATGTCACTGTGCAGTTTGTTCGCCTCCTTCCACGCCATTTGACGTTTGAAGGGGCTATTAAGTCCTTTAACATTAAGCGACGAAATGGTAAAAGCCATATTGAAAAAAAAGGTAAGCAAACCAGATCAAAACTCAGCCTTCGATGGTATGTGCAAATAAAACCTTCAACAGTATTCTGGAAAAGGCCAGGCACTGAATACAAAAAAGGAAAAAAAAAAGAAAAAAAAACAAGAGAAAAAAAAAGAAATACAAAAAAGGAATAGACAAGAAAGAAAATAAAAAGTAACGATTCCCTATGGAATCTGTGCTGGCTAAAAGCCGCTAGATTTTGGGGGTATAGAAGGGTGTCTGTGACGACAACCGATCGGTGGAGAGATAACACTCTTCAAAAAACGAACAGCCAAAAAAACAACAAAACAGAAGTTAAACTCTTCATAACAATTCCTGAGCGTAAAGGCGAATGAGGTATTACCGTCAAAGTATGCTTTCAGCCGGTTTCAGCATCCGAACTTGTTCGAGTAGAGGGAGGTGATTCCGTTCTCTGTGGACCAGCGGATTGTGGTGATAGAATTTGCCACTCTTCCAGGAGGCGGATGCCCTCTGCGACCTTGGCCACGACGTGCGACTTCCCTTCAAATGTGATTAGCAGCTTGGCCGGATATATCCATCTGTATGGGATTCGATGGTTATTTAGAGGTTTCGTTATGGTGACCAGTTGTTTTCGCCGTTGCATAGTGTACGCCGAAAAGTCGGCGAAAAAAGACAGATCTTTAAATTCCGGAGGTAGTTCCTCCCGCTTTCTTGTCGCACGGACGAAATTTTCTTTGATATGATAGAAATGAATCCTCACTATCGTATCTCTGGGCAGATGCGAGGGAATGCTCTTAGGTCTGGGCAACCTGTGAATGCGGTCCACCACTAATTCTTCCACAGGAATGTCTGGAAGCGCAGCTTTCATTAAATTGATAAAAAACTCCCGCAACTCCTGAAGCTGTACAGTCTCTGGAATTCCACGGATTCTGATATTATTGCGCCGTGAGCGGTCCTCGAGGTCCGCTAATTTAGCCTGAATGGCCGCCATGTCCTCTTCTCTATCATTGTGGGCATCCACAAGCTCATTAAAGGTTTGGGCAAATTCCCCCATTTTCGTTTCAACATGGGACACTCTGCTAGTTACTGCCTGCACTTCAGATTTAAACTGCTGAGTGATAGCTAGTATGTCCGCATGCAAAGTGGACCTTAGTGAAACTAACATGTCCTTTAGAGTAGTATCCAGCACAGGTTGATTTAATGTGGGAAATTCAGTGATAGAGTCCTGCAGCTCTCTGGTATCCTCCAAGGAAGAATTAAGAGCACTCACCTCCCCTGTATCATTCAATCGCTCCTCTGTTCTCTGCTTGTTTTTCGCCGGGCTGGTGGATGCAGAGGAGGAGGCAGAGTGGAAAGCCTGCATCGCTGCATGTTGGGCGCCCTGTTCTGTGTGACGGGCCGTCCATTCCCGCTGTGACTGTAGGCCTCGTGCGCCGCCGCCATCTTGGACGGGCCTCTGCCGCTGCTGGACAAAGAAATCCAGCATTTTGTTCGGTTTGGTATGTCCCTTTCTTTTCCTCGATGGCATCAGGGATGTTGCCCGCAGGTTCTGGCAGCAATTTCGGCCGAAAACGAGGGCTGGAAACGCTGTTATTCGCCTTTTTAGCTCAGGGTACAGCGGAGCTTCTCACTCACACGTCCATCCGCTCCGCTCGTTGGCCACGCCCCCAATATATATATATTTTTTAAATGGCGGCGAGTAGCGATTTTTATCGTGACTGCAACATTATGGCAGACATATCAGACATTTTTGACACATTTTTGGGACCATTGTCATTTATACATCAATCAGTGCTATACAAATGCATGGATTCCTGTGTAAATGACACTGGCAGTGAAGGGGCTAACCACTAGGTGGCAGTGTAGGGGTTAAGTGTGTCCTAGGGGCGTGTTTTACAGATCACTGATCTCTGCTTCAATCACCTCTCTGTGAGGCGATCATGGGTATCCCCGCGGTGATCGAGTCCGCAGGACCCGCGATCGGACTCACGTAGCTTCCCGCGAGCGCGCCCCCACACCTCTTAAAGGGCAATGTACAGGTACGTGATTTTGCCTGTACGTGCCCTTCTGCCAACGTATATCGGCGTGAGGCAGTCGGGAAGCGGTTAAAGTGGAACTTTACCCATTAGACCCCTTTTACACTGGGGCGTTTTTCAGGTACTTTTGGGCTAAAAAAATAGTGCCTGTAAAGAGCCTGAAAACTGCCTCCCCTGCAGCTCCAGTGGGAGAGCCCGAGTGCTCTCCACTATCCAGTCCCAAAAGTTCTTCCCCACACTGTAGTAGCTTCCAATGGCACCCCGTCCTCTCTCCATAATGGCCCGATAACTCCACTTGCAGGACTTTAGAAAAAGTCCTGCAAGCAGCATCTTTCAGGCGCCTCCTGCCATTTATATAAATGGGTACCACTGCCGAAGTGCCTGTAAACTCTTTATTTGGCCGATAGCGGCTGAAAAGCGCTGTTATAACAGCAGTAAAGCAGCGCTATCCCCCGCCCCAGTGTGAAAGTAGCCTTACAACTTGATAGTGAGGAACATAAATTTCACATTAATAATTATGCTGCTAAAATTTGTGTGTGCTGTAAATTGCCTCCAGCATTGTTCTTGTTTCTTCTTCCTGGAGGCTGACATTTTGCAGAAGCCCAGAGCCTCCGAGCAGCAGTAAATATCTTCCTAGCTATGGCCTTTTTTACACATTTAGTAAGAAGAATTCATTAATTGTAATTTTATTATGAATAACAATATTCGATTCAATATAAGATTTTTTGGGGACCATTGCATGGCTTTTAAATGAATATCCAATCAGTTTATGTGAGCCTATAAATGAATTTGCACACATACCTATTTAATTATAATTCTTATTATGTATTTTTAATTGTATATTTTGTCTCTGTGGATAGGGCTTACTAAGCTGAGGATTTTATCTGACTCTACATGATTTTTAGTTGCCATTAATCTAATTTATTTATTTTTGTTTATTTATGTGACCTTTTTGGATTTATTTATACAGTAACCTTTGCTCTTATGGATGGGGCACACAAGGGGTTTATTGACCATATTGACAATTCTCTCTTCGGGTCCGTATGGTATGGCCAATTGATCTAATTGGGACAGGAAGGAAGAGCTATCAGAGTGCCAGCCAGGCACATAGCGCTGTCATATTGTTAACTGCACACAGTGCTCCACGGAGCACTTTTGACAAAGGAGGAGTGATCCTCTGATACCTGTTACTGCTCCCCCAGTACCCTCCCCCACTAAGTTCTCACTAACACGAAGGGGTGGCCACAAAGCAGAAATTTATAGTGCAGGATGCTGGGTTTTGCAGGTTTTCTGACAGCTGTGAAGACCTGGTTTCTCCCGAGCCGGCTAGAGATATATGAACTGCCGATCCACGCTGACAGCCCTGTAGTCTTCTTATCTTCTGTACTGCCAATATACACTAACAGCTCTGCTGTGTTCTCATGAGTGTATGTGGGCTCCATGCTGCTTTGCACCTGCTCTTCACAGCCTAAGTCTTAAGTTACTAACAAAACCAGTAAAAATCGAATGCAGAGGAAATAATTTAATATGATAAAAACAGTTTAATGTGATAATCTGATGCAGCCTGCAATGAAATTGACCCTTGTATAGACACTTACAATATTGGCGTAAAACACGCTCCGGTGTGTAACACGCGCCCCAAGTTTAGGAGGGAAGTTTAAGGAAAAAAACTTACATTTTAAATGCCCATCAATGCAGCCTTATCAGCGTCCATCTGCAGCCTTGCACACTCTCCATCTGCAGCCTTCCCCAGTGACAATCTGCAGACTTGCAGTGACCATCTGTAGCCTTCCCCAGTGTCCATCTGCAGCTTTCCAGTGTCCATCTGCAACCTTCCCCAGTGTCCATCTGTAGCCTTCCCCAGTGTCCATCTGCAGCCTTCCCCAGTGTCCGTCTGCAGCCTTGCAGTGTCCATCTGTAGACTTCCCCAGTGTCCGTCTGCAGCCTTGCAGTGTCCATCTGCAGCCTTCCCCGGGGTCCATCTGCAGCCTTGCAGTGTCCATCTGCAGCCTTCCCCGGTGTCCATCTGCAGCCTTGCAGTGTCCATCTGTAGCCTTCCTCGGTGTCTGTCTATAGCCTTCCCCAGTGTCCATCTGCAGCCTTCCCCAGTGTCCGTCTGCAGCCTTGCAGTGTCTATCTGTAGACTTCCCCAGTGTCCATCTGCAGCCTTGCAGTGTCCATCTGCAGCCTTCCCCGGGGTCCATCTGCAGCCTTGCAGTGTCCATCTGCAGCCTTCCCCAGTGTCCATCTGCAGCCTTGCAGTGTCCATCTGTAGCCTTCCTCAGTGTCTGTCTATAGCCTTCCCCAGTGTCCATCTGCAGCCTTCCCCAGTGTCCGTCTGCAGCCTTGCAGTGTCTATCTGTAGACTTCCCCAGTGTCCATCTGCAGCCTTGCAGTGTCCATCTGCAGCCTTCCCCGGGGTCCATCTGCAGCCTTGCAGTGTCCATCTGCAGCCTTCCCCAGTGTCCATCTGCAGCCTTGCAGTGTCCATCTGTAGCCTTCCTCAGTGTCTGTCTATAGCCTTCCCCAGTGTCCATCTGCAGCCTTCCCCAGTGACAATCTGCAGACTTGCAGTGACCATCTGTAGCCTTCCCCAGTGTCCATCTGCAGCTTTCCAGTGTCCATCTGCAACCTTCCCCAGTGTCCATCTGTAGCCTTCCCCAGTGTCCATCTGCAGCCTTCCCCAGTGTCCGTCTGCAGCCTTGCAGTGTCCATCTGTAGACTTCCCCAGTGTCCGTCTGCAGCCTTGCAGTGTCCATCTGCAGCCTTCCCCGGGGTCCATCTGCAGCCTTGCAGTGTCCATCTGCAGCCTTCCCCGGTGTCCATCTGCAGCCTTGCAGTGTCCATCTGTAGCCTTCCTCAGTGTCTGTCTATAGCCTTCCCCAGTGTCCATCTGCAGCCTTCCCCAGTGTCCGTCTGCAGCCTTGCAGTGTCTATCTGTAGACTTCCCCAGTGTCCATCTGCAGCCTTGCAGTGTCCATCTGCAGCCTTCCCCGGGGTCCATCTTCAGCCTTGCAGTGTCCATCTGCAGCCTTCCCCAGTGTCCATCTGCAGCCTTGCAGTGTCCATCTGTAGCCTTCCTCAGTGTCTGTCTATAGCCTTCCCCAGTGTCCATCTGCAGCCTTCCCCATTGTCCGTCTGCAGCCTTGCAGTGTCCATCTGTAGACTTCCCCAGTGTCCATCTGCAGCCTTGCAGTGTCCATCTACAGCCTTCCCCGGGGTCCATCTGCAGCCTTGCAGTGTCCATCTGCAGCCTTCCCCAGTGTCCATCTGCAGCCTTGCAGTGTCCATCTGTAGCCTTCCTCAGTGTCTGTCTATAGCCTTCCCCAGTGTCCATCTGCAGCCTTCCCCAGTGTCCATCTGCAGCCTTGTAGTGTCCATCTGTAGACTTCCCCAGTGTCCGTCTGCAGCCTTCTCCAGTGTCCATCTGCAGCCTTCCCCAGTGTCCATCTGCAGCCTTGCAGTGTCCATCTGCAGCTTTCCCCAGTGTCCATCTGCAGCCTTGCAGTGTCCATCTGCAGCCTTCCCCGGTGTCCATCTGCAGCCTTGCAGTGTCCATCTGTAGCCTTCCTCAGTGTCTGTCTATAGCCTTCCCCAGTGTCCATCTGCAGCCTTCCCCAGTGTCCGTCTGCAGCCTTGCAGTGTCCATCTGTAGCCTTCCCCAGTGTCCGTCTGCAGCCTTGCCCAAAATTGCAGCATGTTTGGTTTTTTAATTTTCCGCCGCCGCCGAGATATTCAGCTCCTCTCACCGCCAACATAGAGTGAGCCAACCCGAGTGTACTGTGTATTCGGCTACTTGGCTCCACTCGCAGTAACGCCCCCATCCTGCCCCTTGGCCCGGCTCCTATGATGGACACAACACCAGGCCAATGGTGGTACGTGAAGGCTAGGTGGTGGGACTGGGCATCACTGTGAGTGGAGCCGAGTCTAGCCGAGTACACAGTACACTTGGCTCGGCTCCGCCAATGTCGGCGGCGCTCCTGTTGCCCACACAGACAGTGGGGATCAGCATATAACACGTACCCGTGATTTCCCCTGGTTTTAAGGGAAAAAAGGTATGTGCTATACGCAGATAAATACGGTATTTTTAATGTTTTACTTTAACTAGCTATAACTGCAAATGGGCCACCCTGAAGTGATCTAGCTGGACTTGATTTTCTGGCTAAAGTTCCACTTTAATCTTTCATTGTCCATTCAGCAGGGCTTATAACCAAGCCTTACTGCTTAATTGCAATGGAACAAAATAGCCATTTATCTTGACTATGCTGTTCATGCAAGGGTGCCAATTTCACAAGATTGGTTTAACAGAAAGTCTGGAAGGTGAAACAGTTCACATACAGTATACGTAGCTTAAAGTGTTACTAAACTCAGGACCCTGCATTCACTATATCTGGTTTCCACAGTACACAGTGGAAATGCAATAGTTTTAGTAAATGTAAACAGCTAAATATATTTTCTCATCAGCAGTTAGAGCAGTCTTGTGACTTCTATCAGTGTCTGATTAAAGCTTGTAGGAGGGGTTTTCATTCTCTCATGATTGTTCTATGAGCCTGCAGGACCCCTGGCCCTTTGTCTAAACAGTACTGATGGTCTCTGTGCTGATCACATGCACCTAAGAAAAAAACCTCTCTAAAAATACACACCAAACTGAGCATGTGCAGCTTATCCCTTAGCCTCTGTACTATCTGGAGATGGATTGGAGACTCTGGAAGGAGGGGAGGATTAGAGGAGACAGGATAAAACAGCCAGTTTACACAATGCAGAGGATTAACCCCTTAGGTTTCACAGTGACTATGACAAGCATGCTTAATTCATATACAGCACACACTGATTTTACTGTTGTGGGTTTAGTAACACTTTAATCATGTATGTAGCTATTTTCCTGGATTTCAGTTTTGAGCTGAATTGTCAAGGGTTCAGTCAGAGATGTTTCATGGGAAATATTGCACTTTGTCATGCCTAATAAATGCATTATACCCTTTTTTAACTCAATGGTGTGGAAACATTTTGAATTGCAGTAATTTTGTTATCAGGCTTTACGCCCTCTGAAGTTATGATGTGTACCATGTATTTTCCCTATTTCACAAAATCCTTTCTGAAATTGATGGTACGTTTTTGGCTTTTCCATAACTTTCAACAGACTATCATCTTGTTTTCATTTGTTCAAGACTGCTTTGACCAATATAACCTAATATTTTGTGGATACTTTCAATATCTCCCAACGCCTTCACATTTTATTTTCTTGCGGAAACACTTTCAATGTCAAAGTGATTCCACATGCTTATCCAACTGGGAAAAAAAATATATCTCAAGTACACAGCAGTAATGACTGATGTAGACGTAGCCATCTTTCTCATCAATAATGATAAAGAATGGATATGAGCAGTTTAAGGATCACAGCAAAACATATATATATATATATATATATTAAATAACGAGACTGATTAAACAGCTCACCTTTATTTATATGTATTAAAAATGTAATGTTTGTCCTTTGTCCCTTCAATATATACCCCATTTGCACTAATACATTGATCATTGAACTTCCAGTGACCAGTATGAGAGAGTGAGAGTGATAACACTAAATTTAACACACTTGCTCCCTATTCACACCTGAGACCTTGAAACACTAATGAGTCACTTGACACCAGGGAGGAAAAATGGTTAATTGGAAATTTTCACTTAGGGATGTACTTACTTTTGTTGTCAGCTGTTTAGACGTTAATGGCTGAGTTGAGTTATTTTGAGGGGACAGCAAATTTATACTGTTAATACAAGCTAGACACTACTTTACATTGTAGAAAAGTGTCATTTCTTTAGTGTTGTGACATGAAAAGATATAATAAAATATTAAAAAAATGTGAGGGTTGTACACTCCTTTGTGAGATACTGTGTGTGTGTATATATATATATATATATATATATATATATATAATATATATATTGTGACGGTATGCGAGGTGAGGTAATGGACAATCAATGTAATTCACCTCACAAGAGACTGAAGCGGAATCCGTCCCGGGTTTTTCCAGGCTCTGTGGCAGGCTTGGTTCCGGTCCGGATGTTGTGGTCCACTTGAGTCCACTCTCAGGTGGACTTTAAATGAGCTGGTAGGGAGCACAGGATAGCTCTGGCCAAAGGAAATATGAAAGAGAGAGCTCTGTTTGGATTTAAAAAAGGTTGGTTTTACCACATGTCACCCTCATTAGAGCCTGAAAAAATGAATCAGTGGATCCTAACTGGGGGGTGCCTTTCTCCTACATGGCCCTTAAAATTTTTTACTATATCATGTGGCAAAATGCTTGGAGGACAAGGTAGAATAGCTACTGGTTCCCAAACCCTTCCGCAGAATGGTGCTAGACCTGGCCTATGGTCTTGTAATGGGGGGGATATCTCGGTATCGAAAAGACCAGGGAGAGAATCGCCCAGAGATTTTTCTGGCCCGGGTTGCATGCAGATGTCAGGTAGTAGTGTAAATCGTGCCCCGAGTGCCAAATGTCTGCACCAGTGCCCCATTTTCTCAGTCCTCTTGTCCCTCTACCAATAATCAAGGTTTAGTTGAGCGGGGATCCCAAAAACCATCTTAACTGATCAGGGTACCCTATTTATGTCCAGGGTTACCAAGGAACTGTGTAAATTATAAAAAAAACTCTCATCTCCGTACCTTTGTCTACCATCCCCAAATGGATGGTCTTGTGGAAAGATTTAATAACACTTTGAAAAGTATGCTGAAAACGGTGGTCGACAAAGATGGTAAAAATTGGGATTTTTTGTTACCATGTCTCATGTTTGCCATACGAGAGGTTCCGCAGGCATTCACAGGCTATTGCCTCTTTGAGCTCTTGTCGCCAAATAAAAGTAAGATGGAGAGGCCATCCCATATAGAAGCATCATAGAGCATATCTCCTTAATGCAGGATTGAATCACAGCTGTACTGCCTCTGGTATGAGAACATATGGAGTGAGCGCAGGAGGCCCAGAGGAGGGTCTATGATCAGGGGGCCAAGGTCCTTACTTTCAGCCCTGGGGACAGAGTGTTGGTACTGGTTCCCATGGTTCAAAGTAAGTTCCTAACCAAATGGCAGGGTCCCTTTGAGGTTGTTGAAGGGTGGGGGAGGTAAACTATAAAGTCTACCAACCAGGGAAAAGGAAAACACAACAAATTTATCTATTGAATCTCTTAAAGCCCTGGAAGGACAGAGAGACTTTATTGGCCACATCCTGCCCCCAACAGACCGGGTACCAGTGACATCTGATGTCCCCATAACGGATTCCCTGTCCATGGCACAGCAAGTGACGCTAGGGGGTTTGTGTAAAAAAATAGAGACTTTTTTTCCCCTTTACCCAGACTGACCAACATGATCCAGCATGATATAGTGACGAAACCAGGGGTTCTCATAAATATAAAGCCATATAGAATCTCAGAGGCCAGGCAAGAGGCATTCGTGAAGGAAATAAAAAATGTTAGAGTTGGACATGATAGAAGAATCCCACAGTGATTGGTCGAGCCCCATAGTGCTGGTCCCAAAACCCGATGGCACTATCAGGTTCTGTAACGACTTTAGGAAACTAAACAGCGGGTCCCACTTGGATGCAGTCCCGCTATGTAACAACCCTAGACCTAATGAAAGGCTATTGACAAATACCCCTAACTGAATCGGCCAAGGAGGAAGACTGCATTTTCCACTCCTGGGGGCTCTTTTCAGTACAAGCGAATGGCTTTTGGTCTGAATGGAGGCCCTACATCATTCCAGCGAATGATGGACACAAGTTTGAGACCACATCGCCCATATACAGATGCTTAATTGTACGATGTGGTCATCCACAGCCCCGGTTGGGAATTGCACCTGTTGTAGATTCCCTTGGGAAAGCAGGTCGCATGGCCAACCCAGAAAAGTGTGCCTTAGGCATGGAGGAGGCCAAATACCTTGGGTACATTATTGGCCAGGGACTGGTCAAGCCTCAGACCAATAAGATTGCCCTTTGGGCCTTCCTGTGCATTACTGGGTATTACAGATGTTTTATACCTGACTTTGCCACCATTGCCACCCCTCTGACCGACCTCACGAAGGGTAGAAGGTCGGTCATGGTTAAATGGAATCCTGAAGCCAAGGAGGCGTTTCAGAAGTTAAAGTGTGTGTACTACCGGTGCTGGTGACCCCCAACTTCACAAAGGGGTTTGTGGTACAGACAGATGCCTCTGAGGTGGACCTAGGTGCTGTACTATCCCAGAACAGAGATGGTGAGGAGCACCCGATTGTATACCTGAGCCAAAACCTGAACAGGCATCAAAAAAAGTATGCCATTGTCGAAGGTGCTTCTCGCTATTAAATGGGTCTTAGACTCCCTGAAGTATTATTTGTTAGGGAGGCCATTTAAGCTGGTCACTGGACCATACTCCCCTAAAGTGGATGTGTGACAACAGGGAGAAAATGGCCACGTGACAAGATGGTTCCTGGCTTTACAGCCCTTTAAGTTTACAGTAGAGCATAGGCCGGGCAAGCTCCAAAGCAATGAGGATGCCCTCTCCCACATGCACTGTATGCTTGGGACAATTGCTCAGCCGCAGGGGCTTGAGAAGAGGGGGAGGCTATGTGACGATATGCGAGGTGAGGTAATAGGCAATTGATATATATTTTACCTTTCATGCGTTCTGTTGCAAAAGACTGAAGCAAAATCTGGCCCGAGTTTTTCCAGCCCCTGTGACAGGCTTGGTTCTGGTCTAGATGTTGTGGTCAACTTGAGTCCATGCTAAGGTGGACTTTAAATGAGCAGGAAGAGAGCACAGGATAGCTCTGACTTGAGACTCAGAAGGGAAACTGAGAGAGAGAGCTCTGTTTAGATTTAAAAAAAGAAGGTTTGCTTTACCATATGTTTTGTGGGTGACGGGGACAAGCCCCACACCGCGTAGAGAGGAGATGTAAGAGTCCAGGGCTTACTACGCATTCACCAATGGTGCGTTGCTGCAAGAGCAAATCCGTGACTGAGCATGCACCAAAGACCCCTCAGGGTGCCAACCCACACTTGTGCACAAGACTTGATGGAAAAGGGCAGGAAAATGCCCAGGACGTGAACAAGAAGTGACCTCAAACTTCCCTATATAAGCCCAGCCCAGACACTGCCAAATTGATGCATTATCTTCAGTCCCCCCTTGTTTCTGTGCTAGTGTGTGATCTCTCTGAACCTGTTGTGACCTGGAAACCTATTTGACTACTCTTGATTGGTGCTTGCCATTGACCTCGGATTTTTACCTTAACCATTCTACTTCTTTGCCCCTTTTGTACTCAGCTGCCAGATTGGAACCGATCCTGGCTTGGATCTCGACCATTCTTCTTTGGATTAACCCTCTTATGCTTCCTTGCCCAACTGGACTTGATCTCGGCTCAGATCAGACTAAGGCTTGCCTGGTGCCCCGCACTGCTGCCACTCAGTGTCCACCAAGTCTCTCTCTCCATCTCCAGTGGCTTTAAGGACTCAAGGTGCAAAGGAGGCCCCCCCACTACTTCAGTCTCACATCAGGTATGTGGCCCTCGTGACAGGAGATTACTGTATAGTTTAGCGCCGGATGGCAAGGATTTGTTTTACTGATTTTTTTGTTTTCATTGCTTTGCAAACCTCTGCTAAATAAACCTGGCAACCAGACCGATTTTAAAGAAATTGCCTGCACGCAGACCTTGTTTTCCAGAAAAGGTGATCCCCACAAGCTAATCTCCCACAATATGTATATACATACCACACACAGTTTTTGTTGTGCCTGTTTGAAATTTTGTGATGACACGCATGAACTTTGCAAATAAAGATTTTATATATCATTCTAAGCCCTTGTACACACGGCCGGACATTCCGACAACATAATCCGTCGGATTTTGTCTAACAGATTTTGTCCGAAACTGGTGTTGCATACACATGGTTGGACAAAGTTGTCGGGAAATATCCGATAGTTCGGAACGTGATGACATTATTTCATTACGACGGGACTACGTTCAGACTAGTAGCCAATAGCTTTGGTCTCCTAATTTGATCTGAGCAAGCGTGGCACTTTGTCCGATCGGAATTCTCTACAAATGATCGGATCATGTTGTCAGAAAATTTTATAGCCCAGCTCTAAAACTTTGTCGGTCAGATATTCCAATGGAAACAGTCCGATGGAGCCCACACACGGTCGGATTATCCGACAACATGGTCCGATCAGACATTTTCCGTCAGAATGTCGGACCGTGTGTACAAGGGCTAACACTTATTGGTATTTTGGCAAATAGCCTATTGTTCTTTGAGTTGAATAGATAAAGCTAAAATTACGCATGCAATTGAATAAGTCAGAGGAGTGACTCATGTCCATCCCTACTTGCTTTGTGCAACTCCATTAAGTTAAAATTAAAGAGAGACATTCGTAAAGGGAGAAGTAAAAATAGAAAACTCTGAAAATCAATTGTCATGCGGAACTAGTACACCAGAAAATAAGACGGTTGCTTGCCGATGATGTAGGGTTGGGATTTCCAGTAGTCAGCTGGCTTGTGCTTTGCAGAGACCTCCAAATTTCACTTGATCACCTGGCTGTAGATCCTGGACTCTAATGGTCAAGTGAAAGTTTCTCTTTTTTGATGACCTTGGACACCTCAAGTTCTTTCTGTGACAATTCACAAACCCGCTGTGGGACATAACCGATGTGTGATCCAGTGAGGGGCCAAATGCTAAGTCAACAGGCAGTTGGGCTTCTCTTCCAAACATTAGAATGTATGAAGAATAACCTGTGGTATCTTCCTCATTGATGTCGTATACATGCACAACTGCTGAGATTTGTCTATGCCAATGTTGCTTCTTTTCTGTGGTCAGGGTCCCAAGCATGTTAAGAAAGGTGCAGTTGAAGCTCTCAGGCTGCAGGTCCCCTTGTGGGAGTAGTTTTGGACTTCTGAACACCAAAGAGATACAGCAGTTTTTTTTTTTTGATGAATTGTGTCTCAAAG
Organism: Lithobates pipiens; assembly: GCF_037356315.1. Classification (NCBI taxonomy): domain Eukaryota; kingdom Metazoa; phylum Chordata; class Amphibia; order Anura; family Ranidae; genus Lithobates; species Lithobates pipiens. The sequence continues at coordinate 159,075,555 of NW_027507748.1, read as the reverse complement.
TGTCTTCCCTGATCATAGTGGATTTGTGGATGGAAGTCCATAGGAATTGACGAACTTCTCCACCAAGACTTTGGATACTGAGGATGCTCATTGGTCTTTTGCTGTAAATGTCTGGGCATAGTGGGAGATCATGATGGTCTTTCATCACTAGTACATTTCGATGTCTACACAAATCCAGTTCTAAACACAGGAAATAATGCACACCAACTCCATGGGTGTTTGTTTTTGGAGGTGGTCCACTGAGGGAAAAGTCTTTCTCTGTACGCAGCATATGCAGGAGTGACAGTAACTCCTAATGTTGGTTTATCACTAATTTGAAAGTTCTCTCTGGCCCTAAGTGACCAGAGTCATCATGCAAGGCAGCTAACACAGTTTCCCTATGCTTCTCTACTAAAAAACAATAACTATTTATCTTTGGGATTGTCCAAGTGGCCTCTTCAGTAGACTATCCAGTCATGTCTCTGTAGTCAACCCCACTCCTTGTGAACCAGATATACTTCCTTAGGAGAGTTCACTAGCAACAGCTCTGAGCCCCCACTCCCCAGGACTTATAGGATCAGACTACTTAAAGGAACTTCTGCCTGACCCTCTCTTAGGTCTTCTTGATAGGGTGTCAGTGTCTCTGTTTCCGACCCTTGATACTTCAGGCTGAAGAGAAAGTCAGATAGGGCAGCCACCCATTGATGTTCCTTCATTTCCAGCTTGGCTGTGGTAAGTATGTATGCAAGTGGATTATTATCTGTATTAAACTTGAAGTCCGTCCCATACAGATAATCTTTCAAATTGCTTTAAAACATGTGAACAGTGCTCTGCTCAGGTCTCAATAAATGTAGTGTTTCTAAAAAACTTAAATATATTCAACACAATGTGTTCATATATAACTGTGTCAAAGTAATCCCTCTTTGCCTGAAAGGGTATAGCAGTGTGCAGAGGGTCCATCCAGTATTTTTAGCATTAATATGTGGTCAAACTCCTTTAGAACCTCGTAGATTATATGCATGTAGAAGCTATTGGGATCTGAGCACAGGCATATCTTGTTTCCATATACAGAGTACTTTACCAAAGGCTTGTGCAAACAATGCAAATAAACACACGTGTAAACAACATATGTGCAAGCCAATGCTAGTGCAATCACAAACCAAAAAGATAAAATTGTTCTGTGTCTTACATATATCCATAAAGTGCACTAAATTAATGTCCACAATGTTCACAGTTCACTAGTTAGTCCCATTTATGATCACAAGGAATGAAGTTATCACTCTCAAGTGTGCATTCACTGGAATAGTTTGACACTTTTTACTTAGATAAGTCGTTGTTCACTGTATTTTGTGCTCGACTTTCCCAGGCTCTCCTCCAACTGTCACCATTGCCTCTATGAATATATGTGATTGGAGCTGACTGATGAAAGTGGGCATCTGGCTAGCTCCTTCGCCAGGGACCTCTGAAGCTTCTTACCAGTTTTGCATGTAGCAGCTTCCATAGCACGTCCATAATTTCTCCTGCAGCATCAGGCAGTGTCATTGGGCATTGTGCTCTAAAGTGTCCAGTTTCCCCAAAGCTGTAACATCTCTTTCCAGAAGGAAGCACTGTGGGTCCTTAATCCACTTGCCTGGACTTATTATTTCCTAAGAAAAAAACAGTCATTGCCTATTGCACATCAGTGATGGAATTCTGCATATTCGCATAGGTCTCCCCCACTTGCATAACTGTCTTTTGCATCTCAAGATGTGCCTCCGTCATCTCTGCCAGTAAATCCTGCACTGTTGAATTAATGAGCACTTGGGATGTGGTCTCTAATGGAAACCTGACTCATCATAATCACCCTCCGAGATCTATACTCCTACCTGAGCAGGACACATGAGAACCTCCTCTTTCATGGGAGTTTATCCTTGTCATGGTGTTTGCATTGATTCTTCTCCTCCAACAAACTTCCTCCTCCCTGACATTCTTTGCCAACTCTGGACATGTGAGAATGTTTCTGGAGCCCTTCAAGGGACATTTTAGAACAATGGAATGGTTTGGACAGACTCCCTGTAGAATTTGAATGATTTAGGACAGTGATGGCGAACCTTGGCACCCCAGATGTTTTGGAACTACATTTCCAATGATGCTCATGCATTCTTCTGAGTGGTCGAGCATCATGGGAAATGTAGTTCCAAAACATCTGGGGTGCCAAGGTTCGCCATCACTGATCTAGGGCAAAATATTGTCCACTTGAGTTACATAGTCAGATAGCTTCTCCCCTCCATATTGATGGGAGTGTTAAAACTTATATAAAAAATCAGAAAAGTTAAAGTTTTAGGTTGTACAGTCCTGTTTTCCTAACTTAAAGTTGTGAACCACTTAAAGCTGGAAAATTTGCTTCTTTAGGACCTCAGGGATATTCTAGTCCTCTAATGCCACGTAAACACAATTGGACTTTCCGGCACATTAGGTCCGACGGTCTTCCCAACAGACTTTCAGCGGAGGTCCGACGGACTTTCCGAATGAGGGGACTTGCACACACATGAACAAACTTTCCGGCAGACTAGGTCTGACGGACTTCCCGATGGACTTTCGGCGGAGTTAAGACTGACTTTCAGAATGAACGGGCTTGCCCACACACAGACTAAAGTCCATTCATTTTGAACGTGACTTCAGGTACGACAGGACTAGAAAGGGAAGTCAATCTCGCAGCTTTCATCGGCGAGATTGACACCTTGCAAGCCCCGTCGCCTGGTATGGATTTTAAGGGGAATCCCCTATGCCAAAAAAACGGCGTGGGGTCCCCCCAAAGTCCATACCAGACCCTTATCTGAGCATGCAGCCCAGCCGGTCAGGAAAAGGGGTGGGGTCGAGCGAGCGCCCCCCCCCCCCCCTGAACCGTACCAGGCCCCGCATGCCCTCAACATGGGGGGGTGGGTGCTTTGGGGAAGGGGGGCGCTCTGCCTAATAAACTACTTTAAAAACCTGTGTAGTGTGTTTTTTTTTTACACTTTTTCCCCCAGATAATTGTACCCGATACTTAATCACATTGGGTGGGGGGCTGGGATCTGGGGGCCCCCTTATTAAAGGGGGCTCCTGGATTCCGATAAGCCCCCCGCCTGCCCGATAGGATCGCTCTGGAAACATTCTTGTGGGCAGGTGCTGTAGCTTCCCTTGCATTGTACTTGGTCCGTTGGACCAGCATACAGACAAATGGGCTTCTCGATAGGAACTGGGTCCAGCGGACTTTCGGAGGGAAGATTCAAAACATGTTTTATTTCTAGGTCCGTCTGACTTTTAAGAAGAAAAAGTCAGACGGAGCCCACACACGATTGAATTGTTCGATGGATTCTGGTCCGCTGGACCAAGTCTGCCGGAAAGTCACATAGTGTATACGGGGCATAATGCTTGAGGGGCTTGATCCATCAAAGTTTCAAAGTCCACCTCTCCTGATGTGACAGATGCTCTCCTTGAAAAGATCCACAGCTTCAAAAACCCAAGGTTAATGGAAGCGAAAATGTTTTTTACTAAGCTTTTCACCAGCATTTCCACATCTGTGAAGACGGAAGCAGGAGGGGTACCTGGGGTTGATGCAGAGACTGTAGCAACTACTGCAGGCTCTGATACTGCCTGGCTGGGACTTTCTGGGTGACTTGTTAAAGAGTTCAGGTGGATTAGCCATGCCTTGACACTACCTTCAAGGTACACACTCTCGTCCCAAAAGCAGACAGGAATTTCTTTCCTCCACTCTATCAGTGTATTGGCATGAGAGGGGGTTTTATCTATCTTCATGTCCAGTACAAACCCTTGCTGGTCAGGAGCTAAGGCTGTCACTGCTTGCCAGATCTGCTCTTCCGTCCAGGCATCTTTAGCAATGTCAGTCACTATGCTTGACTCTACTCAGCTTATTTTGCTTCTTACAACACTTGTAATGTGCACAGGCTGGAATCCACTGACAAGGCTGGAATCGACTGACAAAGCTGCAATGCAAGGCTGCAATGCAAGGCTGCAATGAAAGGCTGCAATGCAAGGCTGCAATGAAAGGCTGCAATGCAAGGCTGCAATGCAAGGCTGCATACGACTGACAAGGCTGCAAATGACTGACAAGGCTGCAATGCAAGGCTGCAAATGACACTGATAAGGCTGCATTGATGGGCATTTAAATGTAAGTTTTTTTTCCTTAAACTTCCCTCCTAAAAGTTTTTTTCTTTTAAATTCCCTCCTAAACTTGGGGTGCATGTTATATGCCGGCACGTGTTATACGCCAATAAATACGGTACTCAACGATCTACCTTTAGTTGTGTGGGTGCAGTGCACATTCTTTTTTACACTGCCCTGAGCTCAGTGCCAGAGAAAATATAACTTTTATCCGTCTGGTAGGTTGGCATCGGCAGGCATTTTATGCAAGCTCAGTGCACCAGCACTGCATATGTCACTGTGAGATACACCCTTTAGATACTGTTGCTCTATTCTGCTATTCTAAAAAAAAACATTTGTGCTATTCAAAAAAATAATAATTTAGGGCAAAACATTTTTTTTTAATAGCATTTTCTGCATATCTGTACGTGTGAGATACACCATTTAGATACTGTTGCTCTATTCTGCTGTTCTAAAAACACCCATTTAGGGCCAAAATAAATATTTTACAGTGTTTCCTGCATATTTGTACATGTGAGATACACACTTTAGATACTGTTGTTTTATTCTGCTATTCCAAATTTTTTTTTATTTAGAGCAAAATTATTTTTTTTGAATAGCATTTTCTGCATATCTGTACGTGTGAGATACACTGTTTAGATACTGTTGCTCTATTCTGCTATTCTAAAAAACAATATTTAGGGCAAATTTTTTTTTGGTGCCTTTTCTGCATATCTGTATGTGTGAGATACACTGTTTAGATACTGTTGCTCTATTCTGCTATTCTAAAAACACCAATTTAGGGCAAAAACAGCTGTGCGGAACAGCACCACTTCACCACCAATAACTGGGCCTCCATGCGAGACCTGTGTGCCTTTTTGCACTGTTTTGAATACTCCACCAACATGGCCAGTTCTGATGATGCCATTCTCAGCGTTACTATCCCTGTTCTATGCCTCCTTGAAAAAATGCTTCAGTCGATGATGGAAGAGGATGTGGCACAGGAGGAGGAGGAGGAAGAGGGATCATTTCAAAGGCTTTCAAGGCAGTCCTTCACAAGTGGGTCTGAGGGTGGGTTCCTGCACCAACAAACGCCAGGTACACAATTGTCCAACAAGGGCACAATTCTGGAAGATGACAAGGTGGAGGATGAGGAGGAGGAGATGGAGGAGGAGGAACCATGTTCACAGCAGGTTGGCACCCAGACCAGCTCATTGCCATCACTGGTGCTTGGCTGGGGGGACACAGCAGACACAGACGATACACCTCCCACAGAGGACAGCTTTTCATTGCCTCTGGGCAGCCTGGCACAACTGAGCGATTACATGCTGCAGTGGCTCCGCAAGGACCACCGAGTTTCCTACATTCTAACTGGTGCTGATTACTGGGTGGCCACGCTGCTGGATCCCCGTTACAATGACAAAGTATCATCCTTAATTCTCTCACTGGAGCATGATCGTAAGATGTGCAAGTATAAGCGCACGCTAGTAGACGTGCTGCTGGTGGCATTCCCACCTGACAGCGGGGGCACAGTGGAAGCAAAAGGCGAAGGCAGAGGAGGAGGAAGAGATTGCCAATGCAGCCGGGGCACCACCAGCACCTCAGAAGGCAGGGTTAGCATGGCTGAAATGTGGAAAAGCTTTGTCAGCAAGCCAAAAGAACCAGCACCACCAGCTGATATGGAACCTGTTAGCAGGAGCCAGCATTTCACCAACATGGTGGGGCATTATGTGTGCATACGCCTACACGTACTGAATGACGGGTCTGCCCCTTCAACTTCTGGGTCTCCAAATTGGGCACATGGCCTGAGCTTGCCCTTTATGCCTTGGAGGTGCTGGGGGGGCGTTATCACAGACAAGCTCAGCCGTCTGTCCAGAGCCAATGTGGACAAGCTCACGTTCATTAAAATGAACCAGGCATGGATCCCACAGGACTTGTCCATACCTTGTGCAGAATAGACATGTATACCAGCCTTCCCCAGCCATTGTTGTATTTTTGATCTTTCTCACTTATTTGGGGTGTACCCTAATTAAAAAAAAAAAATTAAAAACAAAAACCAGTGTTGGCTACCTTGTCCTCCTCCACCACCACTTCCGCCTACACCGCCACATCCAACGCCATCTCAACCTCCTACTTTATATGGACCTCGTCCTCCTAGGTCAGGATTATTATTTTTTATTTTTTTATTTCAAAGTATTTTATTTTGTATCACAACAAGAATAATACATTTGGAAGTGACATTCAGAATATGGATTCAGTCAAAACATAGAAAGGTTAGAGGCAGCACAACAAGATGAATCGAGTGTAACACGTCAGAGATATAAAATGTGAAATTATTTTAGACAGACATGGTAGTGTTAGAGTGAAGGGTTGGTATTCCTGTTAATGGTCAGAGGTGTACCTCCTCCCTGGACACCCCCAATGGGAGCTAGCTGTGCCCAAAAGGAGGAACTTAACCACCGACCTCTAAGTTTGAATGTAAGGAGAGGGACAGAAATGACCATGTGTCTTTTTCTCTAAGATAGGAATCCGTGACTAGGCATCAGTGTTTGTCGTCTGCAAACAGGCCACATTTGTGAACCTGAGAGCCACATTGAACGCCTTGTATGTTGGGGTCCCGGCGAATGGAGATGGTGAGTAGGGATGAGCTGAACACCCCCCGGTTCGGTTCGCACCAGAACTTTCGAACGGACCCCAAATTCGTACGAACGTTAGAACCCCATTGAAGTCTATGGGACTCGAACGTTCGAAATTAAAAGTGCTAATTTTAACGGCTAATATGCAAGATGCTGTCCTAAAAAGGATTTGGGGACCTGGCTTCTGCCCCAGGGGACATGGGTCAATGCCTAAAATGTTTTTAAAAATGGCCGTTTTGGCGGGAGCACTGATTTTAATGACGATTAAAGTGAAAAAAAAGTGAAATATTCCTTTAAGGTGCCTGGGGGGTGTCTATAGTATGCCTGTGAAGTGCCACGTGTTTCCCGTGTTTAGAACAGTCCCTGCACAAAATGACAAATAACGTCATTTCAAACTCCTTGCGGTTTTAATGTTATATCTGATTCCTGCAATATGGTTGAAAATCATTGAGAAAAATGGCATGGGTAGCCCTCCCTGCCCATTACCAGCCCCTTTGGGTCTTGTACGGATATTAAGGGGAACCCCGTACCCATATTAAAAAAAGGAAATACGTGTGGCCCCCAGGCCCTATATACTCAGAACAGCAGTATACAGGCGGTGCAAACAAGACAGGGACTGTGTAGATTTGTTGTGTTAAGTTGAATCTGTTTGTAATTTTCAACTGGTACATTTTTAAAATGTAGCTCCAGTTAAAAAAACTATTTTTAAGTTTTTTGGAAAACATAGGGAAGGGTTATCACCCCTGTATAATTTGTTTTGCCGTCCGTCTTTTTTCATCTCACTTGCTGTTGTCTCCTTCCGTTTGCAAGTAGGAGATGTTTGTAAGTTGGATGTTTGAAAGTAGGGGCCTGCCCTATATGCTCTGCAGAAATGGCAGAACAAGGTGTTGGTTTTGCCACAACATTGTAAGCCCTCAAAGTGACTCTTGGTGGGCGCTGGAGCGCCCTGCTGTGAACGATTATATCAAGAATTGTAATTACATGTCATTGTTGAACAGTGGTAGAAAAATTGACCTTTGGTGGTTGTGGTGCTGGTGCCACAACACTATAAGTCCTCACAGTTACTCTGGGTGGGCACAGGAACGGGCCCTCCTGTGAAATATTATATCAAGAATAGTAATTACATGTCCCTGTTAAACAGGAGCAGAAAAATTGGGCCTTAGGCACTGGTGCTGGTGCCACCACACTGCAACCTCTCCCATATACTCTAGTTTTATTGCAGGAATTAGCCCTGCTGCAAAGCATTGCATCAAAAATTGTAATTAAACGGCCCTGTTAAACAGGGGCAGAAAAATTGGGCCTTAGGCACTGGTGCTGGTGCCACAACACTGCAACCTCTCCCATATACTCTAGTTGTAATGCAGGAATCAGCCCTGCTGCAAAGCATTGCATCAAAAATTGTAATTAAACGCCCCTGTTAAACAGGGGCAGAAAAATTGGGCCTTAGGCACTGGTGCTGGTGCCACGACACTGCAACCTCTCCCATATACTCTAGTTTTAGTGCAGGAATTAGCCCTGCTGCAAAGCATTGCATCAAAAATTGTAATTAAACGCCCCTGTTAAACAGGGGCAGAAAAATTGGGCCTTAGGCACTGATGCTGGTGCCACGACACTGCAACCTCTCCCATATACTCTAGTTTTAGTGCAGGAATTAGCTTTGCTGCAAAACATTGCATCAAAAATTGTAATTAAACGCCCCTGTTAAACAGGGGCAGAAAAATTGGGCTGATGGCATCACCCAGAACCAAAAATGTTCTTCCAACATATCAGCGGAGGAGGAAGAGGATAGACAATCAACATAACAGGACAGTCACTCAGCATCAGCATAGGCAGTCTTGAAGGGATGTGATATTTAAAAAATAAATATTCGGTTACATCAGCTTCAGGTGCTTGGTAGCTGTGGGTGATCCAAGACTGATTCATCTTGATGAAGGTCAGTCGATCAACTGATTCGGTGCACAGGCGCACCCTGTGATCGGTAACAAAGCCACCAGCAGCACTGAAGGTGCGTTCCGAAAGAACACTGGATGCAGGACAGACCAGTAGCTCAATTGCATGCTGTGCAAGCTCTGGCCAGTGATCCATCCTCAAGACCCAGTAAGCCAGAGAATTTTCGGTGGGAAAGGTGTCCAAGTCTGACCTTGCCCCTAGGTATTCCTGCACCATGTAAATCAGACGCTGGCTATGGTTGCTGGAACCGATCATACCTTGGGGCTGCGGACTAAAAAATTGCCTGAAAGTATCGGTCAGACGGCCACCTTCTCCACCGCTCCTTCTGACCGATGCCTCAGCAACACGTTGTCCAGGACCAGGAGTTTGTAACCTCCCAGTCTCTGGAAACGCGTTGCACAGACCTTTTTGCAAGGCCTCCCGGAGATGTCTCATCCTCTGCTCCCTCTGCGACGGCAAGATAAGGTCGGCAACCTTACCCTTGTACCGTGGATCAAGGAGAGTGGCCAGCCAGTAATGGTCCCTCTCCTTGATCCGAAGAATACGAGGATCCTTCCGCAGGCTTTACAGGATCAGGGAGGCCATGCAGCGTAGGTTAGCTGAGGCATTCAGTCCGGAGTCCTCTGGGTCACTAAGGACAACATGATCCGCAGCTACCTCCTCCCAGCCACGTACAAGTCCACGGGTTTCTTGGGACTGTAAATCATCCCTACAAGACTGCTGCTGCTGCTGATGCTGAGTGCCAGCCTCCACCTCCATGCTGACACAATCATCCTCCTCCTCCTCCTCCTCCTCATCCTCTTCCTGTGTGATGAGTGGCACAGCAGGAACACTGTCTGGATAAAGGGGGCCTTGAGAGGCAAGGAAGTCCTCCTCTTCCTGCCTCTGTTCTGCCTCAAGTGCCATTATTCCACACAGCGTATGCTCCAAGAGGTGGACAAGAGGTACAGTGTCACTGATGCATGCACTGTCACTGTTCACCATCCTTGTGGCCTCCTCAAACGGTGACAGGACAGTGCATGCATCCCTGATCATGTCCCACTGGCGTGGTGAGAAAAAACCGAGCTCCCCTGACCCTGTCCTGGTGCCGTAGTCGCACAGGTACTCATTGATGGCCCTCTGCTGCATGTGCAGCCGCTGCAGCATGGCCAACGTTGAGTTCCACCTGGTGGGCATGTCACATATAAGGTGGTTCTTGGGCAGGTTCAACTCCTTTTGGAGCTCAGCCAGCCGAGCACAGGCATTAAATGATCGGTGGAAATGCACACAGACTTTCCTGGCCTGCTTCAGGACATCCTGTAAGCCCGGGTACCTGCCCAAGAACCGCTGCACCACCGGGTTAAGGACGTGAGCCACACAGGGCACATGGGTCAGTTGTCCCTGTCAGAGGGCTGAGAGGAGGTTGGTGCCATTGTCGCAAACCACCATTCCTGGCTTAAGCTGGCATGGCGTCAACCACCTCTCGGCCTGCCCCTGCAGAGCTGACAAAACATCCTCCCCAGTGTGGCTCCTTTCCCCCAAACAAACCAGCGCAAGCATGGCATGGAATTATTTTGCCTGCGTACTTGCGTAGCCCCTGGAACGCCTACAGAGCACCGTTGGTTCTAAGGACAGAGCACTGGAAGAGGCCATGGAGGAAGAAAAAGAGGAGGGGGTGGAGGAGAGAGGTGTGTCACAAGCAATAGTAGCATTTTGGAGGCGTGGTGGCGGAACAACCTCCAACACTACTGCACCTTGTCCTGCATCCTTCCCAGCTGCCAGAAGAGTGACCCAATGGGCCGTGAAAGACAGGTAACGTCCCTGTCCATGCCTGCTGGACCATGAGTCAGCGTTAATATGCACCTTACTGCTGACCGCCCTGTCCAGCGAGGCAAGGACATTGCTTTCCACATGCCGGTAGAGAGCCAGAATCGCCTTCCGTGAGAAAAAGTGGCGTTTGGGGACCTGCCTCTGAGGAACTGTACATTGTACAAACTCACGGAAGGGGGCCGAGTCTACCAACTGAAAAGACAGCAGTTGAAGTGCTAGCAATTTAGCCAAGCTAGCATTCAACCGCTGGGCATGTGGATGGCTGGGAGTGAACTTCTTTCGTCGGTCCAGCAGCTGGGGCAGGGACATTTGCCTGCTGTAATTGGACGTGGGTGTACTGCTAGCAGAGTGCCCGGAAGCACTTGGCTGTGACACACCTAATTGTACACCTTCATTCCTCTCAGAGCAGGTTTCAGGGAGGACTGAAGGTCTAGTGGGGTTGGAGATCCTAGCTGATGAGGAGCAAGGAGAGGTCCGCTTTGTTCTTTGGTGTGGGTCTTTGAGGCATGCTTGCCAACGAGCTGCATGGCAGGTCAACATATGTCTGGTCAAGAGAAGAAGATAGCTTAGAAATATGATAGTTATATAACTACGTGTGTGCACCCTCATCCCGGTAGTTTGAATCAAAGAGGTATGTAGATATCTCCTATCTCCCAATGGAGATATCAACAAGGAAAAATGAGCATAGGGACTGTTACGGGGCACATAGAATATTTGTTATTCAAGAGAATTTGATACCAAAACAATAAATCATGTTTAAAAGAAGGGATTTATTTGAAAAAGACATATAAAAATAAATACATAAAATATCACAAAATTCCGTTGGTAGAGACGAATGAGGTAATTATTCAACTAGATTCGCTGTCATAGCTTCATCAGGATATTACCTGAGTCTGAAAATATACAATTATTAATGTAACAATTCATTAATGTCAATAGTTACAATATAAACATGACAAGTGAATAAAATCATTTAGACATGGGAGACATTGTCACTACAATATTTTAACATGGGAGTGGAGTTCCTACCTCTCTCTGCCAACCCTATTCCAGCTCCTGGTCGGGTTCAATGATGTAGAAAGGGAGGAAAGAATCTTTCCCGGCGACTGGGAGAGGAATATTTCACAACAGCGATAGTGGATCCACATATAAGGGATATTAACTAGATGTGTAAAAAATATATAGAATAGTGATGTTTGATTCATCAAGTAGATAACAGAAAAAAGTGAATAAGAACCACCAGAGAAGAAAAAGGGAAGTGTGTGACTACAGTGGATAAGACTGAATATTAATAATCCAGAATTTGTGAAAAGACTAAAGAGTCCTTAATCCCCAGTCCAACAGTAAAAAGTTTCCGTGATATAAGAGCAAGTATACCAATGATGAACAAATTGGTAAACGGATAAGGAAGAAAGACCCATAAAGCCATGAAGTATAAAAATATGTGATATATCAGAAGAGTATCAAAAAAATATACATATATATAATATAATTACCCCTTGTTTAAAAGAAGGGGAAAGGATTTGAAGGATCCCGGAGGTGCCAGGGGAGCCGGCTTAACTAGAGGTTTCATATATCAAAGGTGTAGATAGTAGATACGATACAGGGTCCAATTTGATTAATTAGATGGTCTATTACTATCCGGTCTGCGCTAATAGGAAAAATAAGCATATTCAAAGCCATGTCTAAAGAAAAGACTGTACGCTGAGTATAATGTCCTATAGAATAAGTTTTTAACTCACCCTTGTGCCATGTACCCTTTGTTCCCACCGGGTCCCGTCGCTGCTGCGAGCTGGCGTGTAAATCGCCATTTTTAAACCCCCCAACCCCGCCGTAATCACAACGCCGTGTCGCCAGCGTGTGACGTCGGCGGGGTCAATGGTCCGGACATAGCGCGTATCCATGTCCGTCACGCGCATGCGCCCATCCCCGCCGGACACCAAAAATATGGCCGCGTATCTAAGATAGACGCCAGGCTCACGTGGCCCGTCCGGTCAACGGCGCATGCGCGTCGACTAGACGCAGCGCGCAGGTGCACCTTGGCAAAGAAGGGGGAGCAAACAAACCCGCCCCACATTGCGTCAGTAAAACAGAAGGAGGGACGTCCACCCAGCACCAATACTGAATATGGGCGGATACCTCTCTCCGTTCCCGGACCATACCAGCCGCCGGGAAGAGAATCTCCCCCACATCAAAGAGCGCCAAGAACGATCCAGAAACAGGGGTCATATGTCAGAGAGAGCCAGAGTCCACATCCATATCTAAAAACAGACATACAAAATGTTTGCAAAGGATTAGTAGCACATACCATAAATCTAATGAGTACGAAACAGAAATAAGTTTTTTGTAACAATTGATAAAGAAAAACAATATAAATTTAAAACAAAAACCAAAAGGCAATTTTACCTCGATATTATTAAGACACAATTAACTATTGTATCAAAAGAGTCTGCACAGGAGTGGAGATAGCAATGAGGGCGGCATATCCAGTGTCCCTGCAACAATTTATTAAGGAGTCATATTAAAGTCAATGAATGAGTTTAGGGCGGGGTAAAGGCAGCGGCTGGGAGACCACACTTTAGATATCATATGTAACGTAACTACTTATAAAAAGGCTTTAAAGGAATTGGTTTCGTTGAGTCCAGGGGGGACAAGTGCGTTTAGTTTTTCTATCCATAGGGCCTCTTTCTGTAGTAATAATTTGTCCCTATTGCCGCCCCTGATATCAGCTGGAACCACTTCCAGTGCCACAAATTTAATGGTTCCTACTTCATATCGATGATACAGTACAATATGTCATCCAATGGATGTTAGTTTTCCATTGGTTGTGTAATAAATGTGGTCTCCCACTCTCTGCCTGAACTCACGGATGGTTTTGCCAATATAATATGCACCGCAATGGCACAGCATTAAGTATATAATCCCGGTAGTGCCGCAATTGGCTCGAGATTGTAGTTTATACTTTTCTCCATTTGGGAGAGTCACTGATGTTCCAGAATGGACACATGGAACGTTGGCCACAGGGAAAAGTGCCTTTCTGGCTAGGTTTCTGAGTGGATTTCATCTGAAAGTGGCAACTAGTGAGCCGATCTCTAAGTGATCTAGCCTTTCGGAAGACTATTTCAGGAGTGTCTTTTATGTATTGTGTAAGTATATGATTTTCTGTAAGTAGATGCCAATGTTTAGAAAGTATAGTTCTGAGTGTGTCATGATGAGCCAAGAATTGTGTGATGACCCTAACAGTCTCTGTTCCAGTTTTTTTTCTTTTTGGGATATAATAGGGATGTTCTCTTATGGCCAATGGCCCGATTAAAAGCCTTTCGAAAAATTAGTAGAAGAATAACCTCTGAGGCCGCGTACACACGGGCGGATTGTCTGTCCAACTTAGTCCGCTGAACAGTGTTTCAGCGGACAATCCGCTCGTGTGTGGGCTTCAGCGGACTTTTTCAGCGGACAGTCTGACGAACAAAGTCTTACGGAATTTCCGTAAGACAGTCCGTTCAAACTTGGTTTTGTCCGTCCAAACTTGGTTTCAGCGGACAGTCCGCTCGTGTGTAGGCAAGTTGGACGGACTAAGTATGGCGCATGCTCAGAAAGGGTTTACACGGCCGAAGGTTGCATTGCAGTGTATAGGACGTCGTTTTTCTAGTCCCGTCGTACGTGCTGTACACGTCATCACGCACGCTTTCAGCGGACTGTCTGCTCATCATGTGTGGTCAAGTCCGTTCATGCAAATTTTGAACGGACTGTCTGTCGCATTGTCTGCCGAACTTAGTTGGGCAGACAATCCGCCCATGTGTACGCGGCCTAAGTAAGTATGTCTGGTCAAGCATGTGGTGCCCAAGCGGCTGATGTTTTGGCCACACGAGATACGCTTGAGACATATGTTGCAAATAGCAGCGGTGCGATCTGATGCACTCATCTCAAAAAAGGCCCACACCAAAGAACTTTTAGAATAATGCGCAGACGCATCGCCCTGCACAGGCGGAGCTCTGTGGTGTGATTCAGTCGCTGTGCTGCCCCTAAGCTGGCCCCCGGAGGGCATCCTGCCTCGTTGGACATGTGCCTCCTCATCCTCCTCTCTCCTACCAGGCACCCACGTGGAGTCAGTGCCCTCATCATCCCCTCCCTCTTCATCGCTGGAGCAAACCTGGCAGTATGCTGCAGCTTGTGGAACATGACTCATCATCAGAGCCTACAAAACACTGGGCATCCTCCTGGAGCATGTACCCAACACTGTGCTCAAAGAGTTCAGGAGACTCCTCAGGAGGACGTGATGGGTCTAGGGAAGGAGTCACTGATGATGACATTGAGAGGAGGGAAGATGATGCATTGGCAGCTGCTTTGCTAGTACCCTGAGCCTGGGTGAAAGAGGATGAGGAGGATGAAGAGGGCTTGGTCATCCACTCTACCAAGTCGTTGGCATGTTGCGGCTCAACATGTCCAGCTGCCGAAAAGAAGGACAAGTGTGTCCCATGGCCACGTGCTGATGATGATGATGCTCTGCGTCCACGACCAGCATGCACGGGAGTGACGTCATCGCTGCTCCGGCGAATCACAGCGCTGGAGCAGCGAGACCCACGGAGACCCACCAAGAAGATGGATGCTCGGAACTACAGGGGACAGCGGTGACTTCGCTGGCTCCTGTGTCAGGTAAGTGACACATAATGGACTACTATGCGATGCACAGTAGTCTATTATGCTTTGCCTTTACAGGGAATGAAAGAGGAAATAAACTCATCAGGGTTTACTTCCTCTTTAAACCGTGTAACTCTACCACGACGTCCCAACATAATAACCTTGCACCTTCCGCATGAGATCAAGCACTTGATCTCATGCATGCCGACAATTTAGTGATAAATTTTGTGATTTAGTGATAAAATCTGCCGATAAAGGAGGAGGAATCGTACTCCTAGATAGGACAGATTACCTAAAGGAAGCTTTTCGACTCCTCTCAGATGAAGCCACCTACACCAAGCTTAAAAAGGATCCCATGGCCGTTTTCTCGAGAGAAGCCAATGTTTTTATTATGCACTCCAGGAAAGTATTATCACAAAACTCGAAAATTCGTTTTACTACTTGCCCAAGATCCACAAAAGTTTACAAAATCCCCCAGGAAGGCCGATCGTGGCAGTTATGGACAGTGTCAACAATGGTTTTAGCCTCTACAGATCCCCAGTGCCCTTCCTGCAGCAGAGAGGTTCAAAAAACTCTGTGCTAGAGAAACGTATTGGATCTATATTTTACTTTCCTCTGGTGGTATAAATGACAGCATAGAAATTTCCACCATCATCTAATATGTTTACTATTATTATTATTATATATTCCTTATTTATACAGTCCATCTTTATCCCTTCCCCCCCCCTCTTTTTCTACATCCCCCCTTTTTAATATAATATTATCTTCATGCATATGTATTTATATATTATATATATATATGTTTTTTAGCAAAAAATATTTTTTATATATATCATTTTCATAAATTTGACTCAAAATAGTTAAATATATGTCTAAACATTTTAAATCTCCTTCTCAAAATAATCCCATAAGATTTCCTTTCATATAACACTATTATCTTTCACATGTGCATATCCTACAGGTCCCCCTTCACATGTCAATATAATCACAATTTGCATTGTTTTAACATTGTTACGTTTTTATTGTTCATAGTTTTTTCCTTTTATAATTTTTTTAAATTTTTGTATATTTTGTATGTTGCGTCTGTTACATATTCCTATATGCTGTCATGCCCTTGCTCTCAGTCACAAAATGTATCACCTTAATTTGTCCATGTATATCAGCTGCTGTGTACTTCGCATGATCCTTTCTTTATATTTATCCATTATCGTGCAGTCTCCTGTTTTGACCACTCCCCTCTTCCCCATGCTTAGCCTTTATCAACCAGTCTCTAAACTCCCCCTATCAGCTTGATGAAGGAGCGTGGCTGTCATGTCATCTCAGCCTGTACACTCACAAAACCGGTCGCGCCTACCAGTGACGTCATCACCCTTTGCTGCGCTTCAGACCTTGCTTTGCTTCCAGCTCACTGCGGCCGGCAGCTCCATTTCTTGACCCAGCAGATACAGTGTCCCATTCAGCAGGAGGGTTTGACAAACCTGACGATTATCCCCATTAGAGAAGAGCTTCTAGTTTGAGTCGAACTTATGTTCGACTCGAACATTGCCTGTTCGCCTGTTCAGCGAACAGTGAACAATTTAGGCTGTTCGTGGCAAATTAGAAAAGCCGGAACACCCTGTACAAGTCTATGGGAGAAATCTAAAGTGCTAATTTTAAAGGCTAATATGCAAGTTACTGTCCTAAAACGTGTTTGGGGACCTAGGTCCTGCCCCAGGGGACATGGATCAATGCAAAAAAAAGGAATGCTCTCTCGTCCCCCCTCTTTTCCTGTGGCCTGCCAGGTTGCATGCTCAGATAAAGGGTCTGGTATGGATTTTTAGGGGGACCCCACGTCAATTTTTTTTTTAATTTGACGCGGGGTTCCCCTTAATATCCATACCAGATCTGAAGGGTCTGGTATGGATATTTAGGGGGAACCCCGCGTCAATTTTTTTTTTCTTAAATTGACGCGGGGTTCCCCTTAGTATCTATACCAGACCTGAAGGGCCTGGTAATTGAATTTAGGGGAACCCCACACTTTTTTTTTTTTTATCAATGAATGAATTGTCGGCTCCCATAATACAGAGAACACTCATTGAGTGTTCTCTGTATTACGGAGCCGACAATTCATTATAGCTGCGAGTGATTTTAAAAGACTTTTTTTCCTGCAAAAATTACACTTTGTGCAGGGACAGTTCTAAGCATGGGAAACATGCGCCCCTTCACAGGCATACTATAGACACCCCCAGGTACGAAATTTAAAGGAATATTACACTTTTATTGTTTCACTTTAATCATTATTAAAATCTCTGCTCCTGAAAAAATTGCAGTTTTTAAAACTTTTTTTTGCATTGATCCATGTCCCCTGGGACAGGACCCAAGCCCCCAAACACTTTTTAGGACAGTAACTTGCATATTAGCCTTTAAAATTAGCACTTTAGATTTTGAAAGTTCGAGTCTCATAGACTTTAATAGGGTTCTAAAGTTCACACCAAGTTTAGGTCTGTTCGCAGGTTCTGGTGCGAACCGAACGGGGGGGGGGGGGGGGTGTTCGGCTCATCCTTAATCCCCATGTTCAGGATCAATTTTATTCAGGGCTTACCTATAACTCCCTAAATGTGAGTTGCCTGTGTATACATATTTTTGTGATTAAAATTTCTTTTATTTCTACATCCAGAGGCGCCTCTTTCCTTGTACTTTTCTGCAGATTTTGGAACACGGTTTCTGTTCCTGTTTGAAGGCAGCCTTGTGTGTGTAAATTCTCTGCATTGGATCCCTTTCCATTTTTTACCTTGACAATTGGATCTTCTATACAGACTTTGTATGGACTATTAATGGTATGGGCTTTGTTTTGATTGATTGTTCTAATTTATACAGATTCATGTCATCTAGCACTGTGGGAAATTTTTGATCTAGTTTTTTTGCGCATTTACTTGTACATTGAGAATGTCCTTCTTGGTGTGTGGGCGGGGCGAGAGCCACAGCTCTTTTGTGACTGATTGTCCTTTCACCATGAGACAAAGTGAAACCAAGATATTGAACTGACTGATTTTTCTGACACCATTGTAACTTTTTTTTAAACGCTTTGTGACCTAGTTGTTCTAACAACAGAACAGAATCTTTCTGACAGGAAGGGACTACACAACAGTAGGTCATTGACACACTGAAGAAGGACGGAACCATGGCTGGGTGCCCAAGACTGTAAGGTGGCCTGGAGAGCTATTATGTAGAATGCAGGTGAGTCTATATACCCTTGTGGAAGATGATTCCAGGTTATCTGGCGCACTCCATAGGAAAAAGCAAGTATTAGTTGTGTCTCTTTGTCAACCGGGAGGGAGAAAAAGGCACTACTTAAATCAATAACTGAAAAACATACTGCCAAAGCAGGTATGGCGGTGATGAGGGATGGCACATTGGGTACAATAGGGGCAATATGAACTACAAGGTTATTAATGGCTTTAAGGTCTTGCACAAATCTGTATGATCCATCACTCTTTTTAATTGGATTTATAGGGGTGTTATAGGGCGATATGATGGGTCTAAAAATTCCTTGTTTTAGAAATTGTTCTATAACGGGTTTATTTCCTTCCTCTTTTTTTTTGGAGAGATGGTATTGTTTATGGTAAACTGAGGGTGCTCCTTGCTTTAACCGGGTCTTATAGGGGGTGCAAGGGATGTAGCCCACATCAAGGCTGTCCTTAGCCCAGAGGGGATGATCCTGTGGGAATGGGGAAGGAACATCAGCATGGAAAAACAGTGGTGACTCCATAGCTACACCCCATCTTTGAAAATTTCAATTTCAAGATTTACTGAGCATGAGGGTATTATTCTGAATGGGTAATGCAAGAGCACTGTCCCTGTGCCAAAATCAGTAATTGGGAGTGGAGGTGTTTTGTAATTTTGGTTGGTATCCCATTAAATCCTATTGAAGGATCAGCATCCATTCTCTCACCTCTATACATCTCCTCAGATATGGTCAATTTTGTCGCCCCTGTGTCCAGGAGATATGGGAAGATCCTGCCATTATCCTCCAAAGAGATAATGGGATATTTCTTGTAATTGTCAGTGAGAAGACATGAATAGGAGAGCGGGGATGAAGACATTGACTCCTCTAATGCCCCTCTGTCCACAATTGAAACAATGGGTACATTTTTGGGGTCCAGAGTGGTTGTTAAAATTACCCTGCACTCCTCAGACTCTGCCTCTACCTCTCCCTACACGGCCCCACTGTCTAAATTCACCTGTATAATCCTGGGGTCTAGCATCCAGGGGGTTACAGTGTGGTAATCCCTTTTGATAATGCATTGTAGTGACCCCTTTGAGATCAAAACATCCTGCTGCATCCCTCTCCATTATTTTCACAGTGAATTGTTTCACTGTTAATCTGGGCAGGATCTGAAATCAATTTTTTCACTACTAAACTGGAAATGAAGGTCTGGATAAACAAAGATTTGTTTCCTCTGTGCCTAAACCTGCTTCTTCCTTCCACACATAAACCTCTTGTAGAACTCTGCTATTTCTTCCTTTGGCTTTGGTTTATAAGCTATGGCTGTGGGGAGGGAAGATTGTTCCTTAAAAACATTCTTAATTTCTGCCTCTAATTGTGTCCACATTTCAGTATGGCCATCTTCTGTGTTAAGCTTATAAGCACTGGCTGCCATGCCAGCGGGCTGAATATTGTGTATGCTGTCAACATTTCTCCAGTCCCAGCTACCCTCTTGATCGTAACCCATAATACCATCTATCATCAGCTTCATATCCTCCTGCTTGTAATTTCTACCTTTGCATGCTCTCTTTAAGAAAGAAATGCAAGCCATAGGTTAGCTTGAGGTTTGAGGGCTCTTTTTATTATAGTATTAAGTTCCTCAAAATCTAATGGTTTCATTATCATCTGGTCTCCCATAATGAGGAATGGTAGGGTCAGGTTCACTTCATCTGGCTTGGGCTCATCCACATCCAGGCACTGATGCGCCTAGCATGGATGAGTCTTCCTCATCATCCTCATCACCAGAAACTATGCCTTCCCGGGACGTGGCTCCTTCAGATAATGTTGGAGCAATAGGGAGACCCTTTTTCGGATATTTATTTTGCCCTTTGGTTTGAGATTTGATGGTGGTGAGTTTATGCATCACTGTAACTTTTGTGGCTCTGGGTTCTAGTTTTAGTTCTGGTGGTGCCTCCTCCTAGGTTACACCAGAGTCGGTTTGTTTTTTTCATAATTCAGTAACTTGATCTGACATATCTTCTACTCTTTGCATAACGGTTTCTAACGTCTTCTTTTCAACAATTTTTTTCTGACCTTGCCTCACTTACATCAGAGTCTGGAGCTTCTTTGACTTGCACTACCATGAGTATCTGTTGTTGGAGTACCTGTGGTGGCGGAGCCGCTGTCACCAAAGGAGGGCGGTTTACTGGGTTTCCTATGTTTCCTATGGCCAGGGTGGCTATTTGGATCAACTTATCATCTCCTGAAGCCTTGCACACAGGTATGCTGGGATACAGGGGTGTGTAGGCAGGTGGTGGTGGTGGCTATTGGGGTGCATCAGGCAGTATGGTGAGGAACGGGTTAGTGGGCAAAGGGCCGGGGGCAGCTGCCTGTATGTAGAGTTGCTTTACTTTTGTTTCCACTAAGTGCAATTGTTCTGCCGTAAAAGGCAGCAAGGTTTTGTATTCAAACTCTTTTTGCCCCACTTATTCTTTGTATTCCCTTCTGGCTGCTTATCGCACCAATAAGGGGCTATATTTACCCAGTTCTCCTCTGCCTCTCTCATGTACTTTATGTCCCACTCGAGGCCACTCATATACCATGGGAAAGCCTTTTTGTGCTGCCGGGCAGAGTCCTCTGATCATGTCCATATGGAATTAATCGTTGGCACCCGCCTGTGGGAAAGGGGAACTGCTATGCAAACTCTCTTTCCATCCTGCCAGATCATCTACAAAAGGATTTATTAAAGAATAATCCTTTCCACATACTCTAGCTACATAATCTTTGCATGTTTCCCCAAGATTGGAAGGGGGGGGGGGGGTACTGTTTGCTACTCATTTCTCCCATTCTTAATTAGACCAAAAACAATCCATATGGGTGGGCAGTAGCCATTGTCTTAACATACAAGGCTCTACCAATCAATTAAATATCATGCAACTTATACTCTAAAATCAAACTTATACTCTATTATTCAGTATGCAGCGATAGAAAGAAAAGAAGCAAAAGAAAGGTAGGGAATCACTGGTTGTCCACAAGTCCTTCCCAAAAGGACTTCTAAAATATGAGTCTACCAAAGACAATCTACCATAAACAAATTTTTGGTGTTTACAAAAAGCACAATGATCCTGCAAGAATTTCCCCTTATATTATTATTTATTATTATACAGGATTTATATAGTGCCAACAGTTTGCACAGCGCTTTACAACATGAGGGCAGACAGTAGACTTACAATACAAATCAATACAGGAGGGATCAGGTCTCTGCTTGTTAGAGCTTACAATCTAGAAGGGAGGGTCAAGTGGAAACAAAAGGTAAAGGTAATAACTGTGGGAGATAAGCTAATGGAGAAAATTAAAATACAGTTGTTAGGTGTGGGTAGGGTACGCTTCTCTGAAGAGAAGGAATTTCAGGGATCATCTAAAAGCTAATAAAATAGGAAATAAGCAGACAGATTGGGGTAGGGCATTCCATAAGTTTGGAGAGGCTTTGGAAAAGTCCTGGAGGCGAGCATGGGAGGAGGTGACAAGGGAGCTTGAGAGCAGAAGGTCTTGAGAGGAATGAAGAGAACAAGTAGGTTGGTATTTAGAGACTAAACTAGTGATGTAGCTGGGGGATAAATTGTGGATGGCTTTGTACGTAGTTGTAGTATTTTGAATTAAATTCTTTGGCCGAGCGGAAGCCAGTGGAGTGATTGGTAAGGTGGTTGAGTCTGGTAGCAGCATTCATGAAGGATTGAAGAAGTGATAGACTATGTAGAGGTAAGCCAATGAGAAGGGAGTTGCAGTAGTCGAGGCGAGAGATGACCAGCGAGTGAATTAAGAGCTTTGTTGTGTCTTTGGTTAGAAAGGGGCGTATTTTGGAGATGTTGCGGAGGTTGAGGCGGCAGGATTTGGACAGTGATTGAACGTGTTGCTTGAAGGAGAGTTCAGAATCCAGGACTACACCTAGAACCTTGGCATGTGGAGATGGGCTTATAGTTGTGCCATTAATTTTGACAGAGCGATCAGGGGAATGGGCATATGGGGGAGGAAAAAAAGTTCGGTTTTGGATAGATTGAGTTTTAGGAAGTGGTGTGACATCCAGACATATATCTGATAGTAAATTAGTGATACATGAGGAGAAAGAGGGAGTGAGCTGAGGGGTAGAGAAAAAAGAGATTTGGGTGTCATCAGCATAGATGTGGTATTGGAAGCCATGGGAGGCTATCAGTTGACCCAGGGAGGAGGTGTAGATTAAAAATAAGAGAGGTCCAAGAACAGAACCTTGGGGGACCAGAGCAGAGAAAGGAAGAGGAAGGTCAGGTTGGATAAGTAGATTGAGAACCAGCAAAGAGTATAGTCATGGAGACCAAACGGGGAGATTTTGAGGAGGAGGGTATGGTCAGTCGTATCAAAAGCAGCAGAGAGGTCTAGGAGTAGGAGTACAGAATAGTGTTGATTGGTTTTGGCTGTTAGTAGAGCAGTTTCTGCGAAGTGTTGAGCACAACATTCAGACTGAAGGGGATCAAGAAGGCTGTTATCGGTGATGTGAATGCTCAGTCGGTTGTAAACCAGACATTCGAGGAGTTTTAATAAGAAGCAAGGAGATGGGGCATAATTTGTTAAGATTGGATGGGTCTAGTGAGGGCTTTTTAAGTATGGGTCTGACAAGTGCATGTTTTAGATAGTTAGGGAAGATGCCAGAAGAGAGGGAGAGATTGAAGCTATGGGTTAGAGCGTGTAGAATTGAGCCAGAGGGTGAACGTAGCATTTGTGAGGGAACAGGACCCAGAGGGCAGGTGGTAAGATGGACATTACCAAGTAGTTTAGCAACCTCATCTATAGTGGTGGGGTTGAAAGAGAGAAGTAATGATTGTGCCTGTGGGCATGAAGTGTAAAGCGTGGAGGGTATCAGAACAGTAGAGCTCTCCTTGCAAATGGTATCAATCTTCTGTTTGAAGTGATTGTAGATCTCCTGAGCAGTGAGTGAGTCGGCGGGTGGAGGCGGTGGAGGACGAAGTAGAGAGTTGATGGGATGATAAGTTGCTAATGAGAGTGATAAAATAGGTCTGCTTGGAAACACAGCATACACATGCAGTTTTGTCTGAGCCGCAGCAAGGAGAAAAGCGTCAGTAAAATAGACAGAATCCACTTACCTTTGGATAAACACTGCTGCCACTGTTAACTGAAAGGGTTAATTCAGCCTGGTTATTATGAACAACCAGTAGATTCCTTACAGAGCTCTCTCCAATGGAGGCTCTTTACCTCGTGATTGGCTGTATCCAATCACAGCTGATCACGATGCAAACAGGAAAAGATGCGTATTGGCTTTTCCTCATCCAGTGCCACCAGGGATTCCACCCAGGACCACCAGGTATGTATGCCCACCCATGACAGCAGGGTTGTCAAATCAGTGCAGAATGTAGATGCCAATCATTGCCCAGCAATAAAGCCTGCAAGTGCCTCCTCATCAGGGGCTGGGGGTCTGGTGAGTGCAAAACCATTACTTGGCTTACACTGTGAAGGCGCTTTTACCCCTGCAGGGGCAGAGGGTCTGGTGAGTGCAAAACCATTACTTGCACGGATGAACACACCGGGTTTACGTTTCCAGACACTAAGAAAATTGCACAAGTCACTTTTATCACGCATTGGACTTTTATATGTTTTTTTTTTTTCTCACTAGTCACTATTGTTTTTAGATTTATAATAGCTTTATCTACCTATTCACTTGCTGCTATTGGAAGTCTTTTTTGATGTGGATTTTTGTGTGGAGATTAACACATCTAAACATTCACTGAACACTTAATATTGCCAGGGGGACCCAACACTATACAGAGGGTCAAATACATAATAAGGTTCACCCTTCATCATTTTAAAAGTGATTTTTTTACTTTATTATTTATATTTGTATTCACTTTACCCATAAATGTAATTTATTTATTTAATCTTTTCTTGCACTTTAGCAATCAATAGGTTATATTATATTTAAGGTTCAGGCACCACACAGATCCTATTACGGTTAACCTCGTTATTCTTGGGCAAATCCCACAAGTAAATCCTCGCATTTCTTTCTTTATTTTCCAACATTTGAAGTATAGCGCCACTCCTACCTATATCCTTTTTTCATTATCTTAATCCATCCCTTTTGGGCTGGAATTATCTGGTAGAGGCAGCTTTCCCTTTTAATTTGCATCCAGTCTCCATAGCGCAACCCCACCTCCACTTTTTTCCTCCTCATCAGTGCTGCCTATCAGAGCCATCTATCGGTGCCCATCAGTACCACCTATCAATGCCCATTTGGGGCCTATCAGTGCTCCCTATCAGTGCCCATCAGTGTTGCTTATCAGTGACCAGTGCCACTTATGAGTGCCCATCAGTGCCACCTATCAGTGCCCATCAGTGCTGCATATCAGTGCCACCTAACAGTGCCTATCAGTGCCCCCATCAATACCCATAAGTGCTGCATATCAGTGTAACCTCACCAGTACCACCTCATCAGTGCCACCTCACCAGAGCCCATCAGGGCCACCTTATCAGTGTCCGTCAGTGCAGCCTAAAACGCTTTCTGTCAGTGAAGGAGACAAATTACTTATTTACAAAATGTTATAACAAAAACAAAAAAAAAATATATTCTTCACAATTTTCGGTCTTTTTTTATTTGTTTAGCAAAAATAAAAATAAAACCCAGTGGTGATCAAATAGCACCAAAAGAAAGCTTTATTTGTGGGAACAAAATGATAAAAATTGTGTTTGGGTACAGTGTAGCATGACTGTGCAATTGTCATTCAAAGTGTGAAAGTGCTGAAATCTGAAAATTGTTCTGGGCAGGAAGGGGGGAAAATGGCCTGTATTGAAGTGGTTAACTTGAACTTTCCTAAACAGGTGGAGAGTAGGGTTAACAATACAAACGTTGTCAGAATGGCAAAAAGGTGTGAATACAGTACAAATCAATTTGTAACCGATTATGATTACAGTTCATAGTGCAGCGCAGTCTCTATAAAGCTTTGTAGCCATAGATACTAGAGAATTAGCACTATTTCAGTAAACATTTCATTTCATTAACAGCTACTTGTACATAACCTCTATGACATCAGCTCTCACAGTGAAGTCACTTGGAGGGCAGTACTTTGTAGCTATTGGAGCATTGCTCACTGCAGGGGCTAGATCTTCCTTTATTTGCTGCATGCTATTGGGCTACTACTTGCAAACTCTGATTAACAGTGGAGGAAAATAAACTGGGCTACAGCTAACATGCCCAGTCAGCTTTGCCTCATCAGGTGTGGTCTCTCTGAGTTGCAGAGGGTGAATTTATATTCCCTGGGCCTGCCCAGGAGCTCAGCGGCTTATGGAAACCCAATGGATAGTGAGAACTCAAGGGATTATTGAAAATGAAGTTAAATGAGGCCACAAGCATCTAAACCTGGTGAGGAAAAGGGCACGTGTACACATTTCTCTACAAATGCACTGGACATTTATTACTTCCCCAGTACAGCTCATCCCTATTTTGAACTATCTCTATATGTATGTATATACATAAAAATACAGCTTTACTATATACTGTACTTTAACAGGCTAGCTAGAAAGTTTTGCATCTGAGAGTAAGAGTTAACCTCTGCACAGAGGATATTTAGGACCATCATGATACTTGTCATGCTTATGGAACAGACATACCACTGAAGCATGAAAAATTGCCACGGGGGAAGACTTGCTAACCTCCAGGCAGCAGAGAAGATGCATAAACAACCATGCTATGGTTTCATTAATCATGAATTTCATCTAATTATATCCAGACAGAACTGTGCTGGCTGACAAAAACAAATTTTTAGCAAACATAAAGTTTTCACTAAATATTGCTTAACATAGAGCTCCTGATTACAGTACACATCTATGTGCACCGTTAAACCATTTGCTCTTTTTAGAACATATCTAAGTAAATTAAAGTGGAAGTAAACCCATGGATTTAAACAGTTAAAAAAAAAGGCATGCCGGGAATGCTAACTGCACATTGGCTGTGCTCTCAGCCAAACTATCAAACCATCCAATGGCTGGTGTCATAACAAATCACATGTGCAGCACCATAGCAGTTGAAGATTAACCACTTGCAGACCGGACCAATTTGCTGGTCAAAGACCAGACCCCTTTTTGCGATTCGGCACTGCGTTGCTTTAACTGACAATTGCACGGTCGTGCGACGTGGCTCCCAAACAAAATTGACGTCCTTTTTTTCCCACAAATAGAGCTTTCTTTTGGTGGTATTTGATCACCCCTTCAGTTTTTATTTTTTGCGCTATAACCAAAAATAGAGCGACAATTTTGAAAAAAACACATTATTTTTTACTTTTTGTTATAATAAATATCCCCCAAAAATATATAAAAAAACATTTTTTTCCCTCAGTTTAGGCCGATATGTATTCTTCTACATATTTTTGGTAAAAAAATCGCAATAAGCGATTATTGATTGGTTTGCGCAAAAGTTATAGCGTTTACAAAATAGGGATAGTTTTATAGCATTTTTATTAATCATTTTTTATTATTTTTTTTTTACTAGTAATGGCGGCGATCAGTGATTTTTATTGTGACTGCGACATTGTGGGGGACCCATCGGACATTTTTGACACATTTTTGGGACCATTGTCATTTATACAGTAATCACTGCTATATAAATGCAGTGATTCCTGTGTAAATGACACTGGCAGTGAAAGGGTTAACCAGTGGATGGCAGTGTAGGGGTTAAGTGTTCCTAGGGGTGTGTTACTAACTGTGGGGGGGTTGGGCTTTCATTTAGTGAACACTGATCTCTGCTCCAATCACATGGAGCAGAGATCAGCGTCAATAGTTGCTAGGCAGAATGGAGAAATGTTGTTTACACAGCATTTCCTCCATTCGGCCGCTCCATGAGACGATCGCGGGGATGCCCGTGGCGATCGAATCCGCGGGTCCCGCGACCGGTCTCACGGGGTCGCCGACCAGCGCGGGAGCGCGCCGCCGCTGGCGTGGTCCCGATGGCAGGGCGGCATTGAATATTGTGTCCTATGTTCTTTCAATTTGTTAGCAAGTAATTTCCCGGCTCTATTGCCATATGCATAATGATTAAGTCGTAAAGCTTTGATATATTTGTCGTGAAAACTTATAAGTAGTCCCCTCAGTTCATAACGGAGAGCCGTCAACCTGTCCGCCAAAGAAGCCCCAGGAGTGACCTTGTTTTGAGCCTCAAGATTTTTAATTTCTTGAAGCAGAGAGTCTAATTTGGCTGATCTTTGTTTTTTCAATTTTGAGCTAAGTTGTAAGAGTATACCTCTCATATATGCCTTATGGGCACACCACAACGTCATAGGGTCAGAAACAGAATTGGTGTTAATATCGAAAAATTCCTGTAATGTTTTTGTTAAAGAGGTCACAAGACTGGGTATCCGAAGCAGACTGGAGTCGGCCCTCCACACAAAATCACCCATCGGGGCATCCCTCTCCGCTACCACAATTGAAACTGGAGCGTGGTCGGACCAAGAGATATCATGGATAGCGGAGGAGGATGCTGCCCTTAACAAATTTCTATCCCCAATAATCATGTCAATACGCGAATATGTGTTATGCCTGGCTGAGCGGAAGGAAAAGTCTTTTTCGCCAGGGTGTTGACACCTCCAAATGTCATAAAGTTCTTCTGAATGTAGAGTGGACTGCAGTGTGGGTAGAGGCCTTTTGGATTTGGAAGTAGTGTCGATAGTGTAGTCCGAAGTGATATTGAAGTCGCCCCCAATTAGTAGGGTACCTTGTTTTACTGCGGCCACTTTTTTCAACAGCCTTTTAAGGAATCTCAACTGATGAGAATTAGGGGCATAGAGGCTGACTATTGTATAGAGCTTACTGTTAAATTCTCCAATAACAATAACATAACGGCCTTCTGGATCGGCGATAAGAGACTGAAGGGTGAATGTTACCGAGGCACCAATAACAATAGCAACACCTTTATGTTTATGTGGCACCGAAGCTTGAAAAACATGGGGGTAGTTCCTGTGTTTAAGTCTATGCTGGTCCTGTGGTGTGAGATGCGACTCCTGTATGCATAAGATGTCAGCTCTCAATTTACTGGCCTCTTTCCAAAGAGCAGCCCTTTTAGCTGGGTGGTTAAGCCCATGTGCATTGAAGGTAACAACTTTCATCATTTGTAAAAATCACAAGGGGAAGATAGGAGTAGGCATACCCGTGTACTAGTGCGCGGATAGAGGTCATCCGATGTCCAGTTGTGGAGGTGGTCTTCAGAGACAAGACGAAAAATCCGGAAGAAACGGCAAAGTCCATCCTGGGAAGAAGAGGTGAAAGAGAGGGAGCAGGAGGGAAAAGAAAAAAAAAAACCTGCGTACAGAGAAAATAAGAAAAAACTTAGAGCTACAACATGCTCAATATTAAGAAAAGGGCCTTGTGCATGGGCCCGTGGCAGAATTACTGCACTAAATGTCATGGGGTGTGTAAGCACTCGGTGGCATACGTGCTGTTAGAGCCGGGTGATCACATTCTTAGTGGAATTTAACAAGGGAGAGATCAAGTGTGTCTCCTAGAGGAGGCAGCCTTGTGTTTTCTGGACACGACCTGCCAGGTCTTGCTGATATCCAGTGAAGGCGGAGAGGAAGCGTGTGTCTCAGGTGGAGCTGGGAGGATGTCCCAAGTGCGGAGAAGCTGTAGCCCTTCTTCCAGCGAATTCACTACAGACACTCGTTCGTCTTTGGTAATGAGCAGTTTAGCAGGGTATCCCCAGCGGTATATAATGGCATGATTGCGCAGGGCCTTAGTAATGGTTACCAGGGCTTTGCGTTTTTGCATGGTATACTGAGACAAGTCCGCAAAAAGTTGAACATTTGCATAGCATTCAGGCGGTTGCTTGTTTTTGCGGTATGCAGACATAAAACTTTCCTTGATATGGTAAAAGTGTACTCTCATGAGGACATCTCTAGGGATGTTGTCTGGTAGGTGGGACGGCTTGGGGATACGATGGATCCTATCGATTACCAAGTCAGAAGCAGATGCGTCCGGAAGAAAGGAGTGCATCATATCTTGTGCGTATTGCAGTAGCTGACCTGAGGTGATCACTTCGGGGACCCCTCTCAACTTGAGATTGTTGCGGCGGGATCGGTCCTCGAGGTCGGCGACCTTTGACCTAAGCCATGCTACCTCGTCGGCCTGTTCATTGTGGGCATCTACCAGTGAATTATATGAAGAGGCATAGTCTCCCATTTTCTCCTCTACATGTGACACTCTTTCGCCCAGCTCCCCCATGTCTGCTCTAAAGCTTCTCATACAGTCCATTAGGTCTGCGTGGAGGGAGCTGCGAAGGGACACTAACATGTCTTTCAATGTGGTGTCAGACACCGGTTGGTTTGTGGTAGGAAAGGATTGAAGCGTTTCTGCTAGCTCCCTGGTGTCGTCTAGGCCGTCACGGTCAGCGCTCACCTTTTCGTCGTTTGCATCCACCGACAGTCTGGGTTTAGACTTCGCCGGGCTTCGGGACATAGGAGTGGAGACATCTGGGGGATCGCGGCGAGCGGATGCCCGGGATCCTGGGCTAGGCGTGGAGGTGGAGGAGCCGCTGGATGTGGGCGACGGAGCGTCTCCGGCGCCATCTTGGAGTAGGCCTCGGTCTTTTTGCGGGAAGAAGTGTTGTAGTTTCTGCAATTGCGAGACTCCTTTTCTCTTCTTGGCCATGGCTAAGGAGTGAGGGATGTTTCCCAAGCAGGTGGTACCGGAGTGGAGTTGAATCGCTCTCCTTTAAGGGTTGTTTTCCCGGACTCTAGCACGGAGCTAACTGCCTACGCGTCCATGCAGTAGCTCGGTAGCCACGCCCCCCCCGGGCGGCATTGAATATTGGACGTACCTGTACGCCAATATGCCTGCCCGTGCCATTCTGTCGACGTACATCGTCGTGCGCTGGTCGGGAAGTGGTTAAACAGAGGCAAAAATGGCAGCTTCCTTGGCTGAAAACGATAGGGGAGTTTACTTCCACTTTAATTTAGAGTACCACTGTGATTAAAGTAAAAACTAAACTAACTAAACTAAGGTATAGTTATGACTGATTAGGATTCAGAACACTATTTTCTATCCAGCTCTACTTTAGTAGATAGGCAAAATCTAAACAAGATCCTATCCTTAAAGCTGAACGTCATTCAAAAAGTGAAGTCTCCCTGGTTCGCTCCCTCCCCTCAACCTGTAAGTGAATTACAGTTTTTTTTGGAGGGGGGGGGGGGAGGAGCGAGTATTGATTTTAATTGGTACCCACTACCAAAATCTTCACCTAGATGAAAAGGAGATCCCTTGCCCCATCCCCTTCTGCAACCTCCTGGGACATTTCACACGTTCCAGGATTCTGCAGGATCATTTGCAGTGGGAAGCTCTCTGTGGTTCTGCAGAAAGCCACAGCAAACTCTTGTATCCAGAATGGTGGTGCCAGTGACCCACAGCAGTAAGAAGAACCAGCTATGGGAATATGGTGATGGACCCCAGGCACTGGTAAGCACCTGATTTTTTTTTGTAATTGATGAATTAAAAAAAAAACAATGCCGAAGTTCCTCTTTAAGGCGACATTTAATAGACACCAAATCCGCTTATGGTTTGTGAGAAAATTGAGCACAGATCATGCTTAGCTAAAAAGTTTTCAAAATAAGCCTGAGTTAAACTATTATGTGTAGGGAGTTTGTCTGCTGTGATATTTTTATTTGTGTGTGGTCAGTTTTGCTGAATTTTTATATCAGAACTCAGAAGCAGAGATGGATGAATTGATCTACATGAACCAGACTTTACTTTGGATTACACTGATTTGTCAGCTGTGATATCTGTTATAGCTGTTCGAAGTTTGTATGATATATATACAGTGGGTAAAATAAGTATTGAACACATCACCATTTTTCTGAGTACAGTAAATATATTTCTAAAGGTGCTATTAAAATGTTCATGTTGGTAACAACCCATGCAACCCATACATACAATGGAACCAAAACAAATCAGTTCAGAAGTTAAGTTATGTGTAATAAAATATAATGACACAGGGCAAAAGTATTGAACACATGAAGAAAGGGAGGTGCAAAAAGGCATGGAAAGCCAAGATATCAGCTGAAATCTATCAGTAATTAGAAAGCAATCCTTCCCTTTGTCAGTGAAAATTAATATCAGCTGGTTCAGTCTCAACTAATGGCCTATAAAAGGTGTCTCATTACCAAGGTGTCACACAAGAAACTTCTCATGATGGGTAAAAGCAAAGAGCTCTCTCATACTGATAGCATTGGTTACAGAATGAACTTGTGAATGTTTCAGTGAGCACTGTTGGGGCCATAATCTGAAGGGGGAAAGAACATAATTTTCCCATAAACCAGCCACGATCAAGTGCATCTCACAACTTTTCTGACAGAGGAGGGAAAATAATTATCAGAAGAGTTGTCCAAGAGCCAATGAACACTTGTGGTGAGCTTCAGAAAGACCTGGAATTAGCAGGTACAATTGTTTCAAATAAAACAATAATGCCACGTACACACGACCAGACTTTTCGAGGGACTAGGTCTGTTGGAATTTCAGCGGAGTTCTGACGGAGTTCTGACAGAGTTCTGACGGACTTTCCGAATGAATGGACTTGGCCACACACAATCACACCAAAGTCCGATGGATTCGAAACGTGATGACGTACAACCGGACTAGAATAAGGAAGTTCATAGCCAGTAGCCAATAGCTGCCCTCGCGTCGGTTTTTGTCCGTCAAAATTTGAAACATGTTCCATTTCTAAAGTCTGACGGATTTTTGCAAATCAAAAGTCTGCTGCAGCCCACACACAATCAAATGGTCTGCCGGAATTGTTCCGTCGGACCTTTGATGTCGAAAAGTCCACTTGTGTGTACGCGGCATAAGTAATTCACTCAGGCCATGGCCTGTATGCACGCTCACCACACAAGACTTCATTGCTGAAGAAAAAGCATGTAGAAGCTTGTTTAAAGTTTGCTGCACAACATTTAGATAAGCCTGTAAAATACTGGGAGATTATAGTCTGGTCAGATGTGTCCAAAATTTAACTCTTTGGATGCCATAATACACAACATGTTTGGAGGCCAAATGGTACCGCACGTCACCCCAAAAACACCCCCATACCAACAGTGAAGTTTGGAGGTGAGAACATCATAGTGTGGGGCTGTTTTTCAGCATACGGTTCTGATAAACTTCATGTCATTGAAGGAAGGATGAATGGAAAACTGTAACAAGACTTTCTTGGTAAAAATCTGCTGCCATCTACCAGGAAGATGAAGATAAAACGAGGATGGCCATTTCAGCAAGACAATGATCCTAAACACAAAGCCAAAGAAACTCAGTTGGTTTTAAATAGAGAAAATAAGGCTGCTAGAATGACCCAGCCAATCACCTGGCTTAAATCCAATATTAAATCTATGGAAACAACTAAAGATCAGAGTTCATAGAAGAGGCCCACGGAACATTCAAGATTTGAAGACTGTGTGGAAGAATGGCCCAAAATCACACCTAAGCAATGAATGCGACTAGTTTATCCATACAGGAGGTGTCTTGAAGCTGTCATTACCAACAAAGGATTTTGTACAAAGTATTAAATCCATTTCAATTAAACTAAATTACATCAATAGATATAGCTGGATCAAAGTAATATGTATACAATTAATCAATGCATACTATATAAATTCATACATATACTGTGAAAAACACAATTTATACAAGCGTATATACAGTTGTGCTCATAAGTTTAC
Organism: Lithobates pipiens; assembly: GCF_037356315.1. Classification (NCBI taxonomy): domain Eukaryota; kingdom Metazoa; phylum Chordata; class Amphibia; order Anura; family Ranidae; genus Lithobates; species Lithobates pipiens. Next base: position 159,042,517 of record NW_027507748.1, on the reverse strand, counting down.
ACACCCTGACAGAATTTATGATTTTTTGGCCATTTTTCTGAGAATATGTATGATAACACAATAAAAAAAATTTCACTCATGGTTAGTGTTTGGCTGAAGCCATTTATTATCAATCAACTGTATTTACTCTTTTAAAATCATAATGACAACAGAAACTACCCAAATGACCCTCATCAAAAGTTTATATACTCTGGTGATTTTTGCCTGATAACATGCACACAAGTTGACACAAAGGGGTTTGAATTTATATTAAAGGTAACCATCCTTACCTGTAATCTGTTCGCTTGTAATGAGAGTGTGTGTATAAAAAGTCAATGAGTTTTCTGGACAGACCCTTGCATCTTTCATCCAGTGCTGCACTGACATTTCTGGGTTCTGAGTCATGGGGAAAGCAAAAGAATTGTCAATGGGTCTCCGGGAAAAGGTAGTTAAACTGTATGAAACAGGAAAGGGATATAAATATATCCAAGGAATTGAGAATGTCAATCAGCAGCTTTCAAACTATAATCAAGAAGTTTCTGTTTTAAACCAAACCACTGTAAGATAGACCAACTAACATTTCAGCCACAACTGTCAGGAAAATTGTTCAAGATGCAAGAAAAACCCACAAATAACTTCAGGTGAAAAACAGAACTCTGAAAACATGTGGTGTGGCTGTTTCAAGATGCACAATAAGGAGGCGCTTGAAGAAAGATGGGCTGCATGGTCAAGTAAGCCATTACTACACAAATGCCACAAAGTTTCCCGCTTACAATACGCCAAACAGCCTCAAACCATCTGGGACAAAGTCATTTGGTGTGATGAGACCAAAATTTAGCTTTTTGGACACAACCATAAATGCTACATTTGGAGAGGAGTCAATAAGGCCTATGATAAGAGAGAGATTATCCCTACTGTGTTTTGGGGATGTGTGATCTACAAAGGCACAGGAAATTTTGTCAAAATTGATGGCAAGATGAATGCAGTATGTTAGAAAAAAATACTGGAGAAACATTTTCATTCATCGGCCAGGAAGCTGCGCATGGGACGTACTTGGACATTTCAACATGACAATAAACCAAAACACAAGGCCAAGTTTATCTGTCATTGGCTACAACAGAATAAAGTGAAGGTTCTGGAGTGGCCATCTTAGTCTCCTGACCTCAATATCATTGAGCCACTCTGGGGAAATCTCAAACGTGCAGTTCATGCAAGACAGCCTAAGAATTTACAAGAACTGGAGGTGTGGAATATGTTCTTTTACAATGATAAATAATACATCTATAATATGGTATTCACACTAAATAACACGAAGACCTTGATTAAAGATTTTTGAGACTTATAATCCTAAATTATTGCAAGTTCTCTCAGCTGAAGACCAGCAAATCCTGGAATACAATTCAAGGAATACTGTACTTCTCAAGGTAGTTCTCAAACAAGAGAAATATGCATTTCTGCAACTTAGGGGACACTACAGAGGAAAGGCTCCAGTTTAGTTTGCTTGTGGGTTAAATCTTGTACCTCCTTCAGTTTGGGTGATTGCTGGGTTATAGTCAGTGGGACACTCGGGCACCGCCCCCTCTAAACCATACCACCCCCTATAAGATTAAAGGGGTTGTAAACCCTCGTTTAAAAAAAAATAACAAACATGTCATACTTACCTCCCCTGTGCAGTTCATTTTGCACAGAGTGGCCTTGATCTACCTCTTCTGGGGTCCTCCCTGCATCAGGTGTCCACGTCGGAAAAGAGCTCTCCTTGGTGGACACCCGTGTGTGCGTGCTCCCGAGTCCTGCTTTTACGTGTATTCACATAGAAAGCAGGACTCGGCCGGACCCTCGGCGCCCATGTCATTGGATTTGATTGAGTGGGAGTGGGAGCCAATGACTGCGCTGCTATCAATCTATCCATTCAGGACACGAGACATAGAATGCATTAAGGTGAAAAATCTTGAGGATTTACAACCCCTTTAATGGATATATTAACACATAGGCCCCCCCCCCCCCCCCCAACAAAAAAAAAAACTTGCCACCAGCCACCACCGGTTATTATAGTAGCCACTTCTTCAAACTCAATCTATCCAAAATCAAACTTATAATTTTTCCTCCCCCATATGCCCCTTCCCCTGATCTCAGTCAAAATTGATGGCACAACTATAAGCCCATCCCCACATGCCAAGGTTCTAGGTGTAGTCCTGGACTCTGAACTCTCCTTCATGCAACACGTCCAATCACTGTCCAAATCCTGCTGCCTCAACCTCCGCAACATCTCCAAAATCCGCCCCTTTCTAACCAATGACACAAAAAAGTTCTTCATTCACTCGCTGGTCATCTCTCGCCTCAACTACTGCAACTCCCTTCTCATTGGCTTACCTCTACATAGTCTATCACCTCTTCAATCCATCATGAATGCTGCTGCTAGACTCATCCACCTTACAAATCGCTCTGTGTCTGCTACCCCTCTCTGTCAATCCCTCCACTGGCTTCAGCCAAACAATTTAATTCAAAATACTAACAACTACTTACAAAGCCATCCGCAATTTATCCCCCAGCTACATCACTAGCCTAGTTTCTAAACACCAACCTACTCGTTCTCTTCATTCCTCTCAAGACCTACTGCTCTCTAGCTCCCTTGTCACCTGCTCCCATGCTTGCCTCCAGGACATTTCCAAAGCCTCTCCAATCCTATGGAATGCCCTACCCTAATCTGTCCGATTATCTCCTACTCTATTAGCTTTTAGACATCCCTGAAAACCCTTCTTTTCAGAGAAGCCTACCCTACACACACCTATCAACAGTTTTTTTCTTTTTCTCCATCAGCTCATCCCCCACAGTTATTACCTTTTGTTTTCACTTGACCCTCCCTAGATTGTAAGCTCTAACGAGCAGACCCCTCTGATCCCTCCTGTATTGATTTGTATTGTAAGTGTACTGCCTGCCCTCATGTTGTAGAGCGCTGTGCAAACTGTTGGTGCTATATAAATCCTGTATAATAATAATAATAGTTTCTGTCCTCTAAGGCAGCATTTCTCAACTCCAGTCCTCAAGGCGCCCCAACAGGTCATGTTTTCAGGATTTCTCTCAGATGAAACAGCTATGGTAACTACTAAGACAGTGAAACTGATCAAATCACCTGTGCACATTAATGGTAAGCCTGAAAACATGACCTGTTAGGGTGTCTTGAGGACTGGATTTGAGAAACACTGCTCTAAGGCCTTAATTATCAGGTAAGAGGGTAAATTTATCTGACAAATTAATTTATCTTTTTTAACCTTTAAGTGATTCCCATTAATGTTCTCAACCATCACAGAATAATATTTCCCTGTAGTTTGGTCAATAAATTGCTTTTACTTCTCTCCTCTCAGTAGAATGGCGATACCAACATCTAGAGTTTGTTAAACATTTTCACACTGAAATCTCTGTTGAGAACAAAGATGCAATTTGAAAATATTCTAAGAAGAAATATTATTTTCCAAATGCTACCAGGATGACAAAACAAATCCTTGCATGCCAGAGGTGCCCTAAAGATATAAAAAAAATACTTAATGGATTTAACTGATGAGGACCTTAATGAAAGTGCCGATAGCTATATCCTCCAGAGTTCTCCATCCAGAAACTCTTTCTGCTGCTTCTGGATCATCACAAACAGAGATGGGCCGAACACCCCCCAGTTCGGTTTGCGCCAAAACTCTTGAACATTGCAAAAGTTCAAACCTGAACCGTGATCCCTATTAACCACCTGAATACAGGGCACTTACACCCCTTCCCGCCCAGGCCATTTTTCAGCTTTCAGCGTGTCACACTTTGAATGACAATTGCACGGTCATGCTACACTGTAACCATGTGAAATTGTTATAATTTCTTCACACAAATAGAACTTTCTTCTGGTGGTATTTAATCACTTCTGGATTTTTTATTTTTTGTAAAAAAAAGACCAACAATTAAAAAAAAAAAAAAGTTTTTCTTAGTTTCTGTCAGTAAATTTTGTAAATAAGTAATTTTTCTCCTTCACTGATGGGCGCTGATGAGGCAGCACTGATGGGCTGCACTGTACCCCATACTCATTCACATAGGGTGGGGGCTGGGATATGGGGGTCCCCTTTTTAAAAAGGGCTCCCAGATTCCGATAAGCCCCCCGCCCACAGATGCTGACAACCAACGACCAGGGTTGTTGGGAAGAGGCCCTTATCCTCATCAACATGGGGACAAGGTGCTTTGGGGTGGGGGGCCCGCAGGGCACACCCTTCCCCAAAGCAACCACCCCCCCATGTTGAGGGCACAGCTCAGGAGGGGGGCACTCGCTCGTCCCCACCCCCTTTCCTGACCGGCTGGGCTGCGTGCTTGGATAAGGGTCTGGTATGGACTGTGGGGGGACCTCCACGCTGTTTTTTCGGCGCAGGGGCCTCCCCTTAAAATCCATACCAGGCGACGGGGCTAGCAAAGTATCAATCTCGCCGATGGAGGCGGCGACATTGACTTCCTTCTCTAGTCCCGTTATACCTGAAGTCACGTTCAAAAGGAATGGACTTTAGTCCGTGAGTGGGCAAGTTTGTTCATTTGGAAAGTCCAGCAGATTAGCACACAGACGAGTGGATTGTCCACCGGAAAGCTGAGTCCGGCGGACAATTTTGAGTCAAGTCTTCTTTCAAAGTCCGCCGGACTATTGGAAAGAAAAAGTCCGCCGGAGTCCACACACGCTCGAATTGTCTGGCGGACTCTGGTCAGTCTGATCGTGTGTACGCGGCATGACAGTTACTCTCAGAGGCAGAGGCATGATGGGACTTGTAGATCAACAACAATTTGAGGGCTGCATTTCCCACTCCTGTTCTATGCTATCTTCTGCTGGTTTTACATTCGCTATTCATTTGCTGCAAAAAGTCAACATTTCTATCATTCATTTTCCTGCTGGTGCTACTTCAGAGGTGAAACTCCTATAAAGCTAGCCTTTCTAGTCAATCATTTAACAGATCCAATGTTAAAACTAATTATTGCATGGTAAACTCAAGGAAACCTTGCCTGCACAAAATGGATCACTTTAGTTAATAAAAATTTATTGGAAGTCTCTCGCTATCACCATATGAACAATTGTTTTATGCTTCACTAATTCATTTTTTAGATCATAAATGACATAACTAGCACTGTTTTTTTAATTCAAAATAGATTGAAATGGCGCTGGAGCAAATAATCTCTTGAGCAGTTGTTCACAAAAAATTTTTGGGTAATTTAAATCCATCTAATACATTTTATCTTCAATTCCAAATAGATAATTTAACAAAATGATGGCAATAGCTTTCATCTATAATTCTTTCAATGTTCTAGATGTGTTCAGAGAAAATAAGGAAATCAACTTATAATATTTTTTCTGACTTTTCCTTGAAAAGGAAATTCATTGTGGAATAATGGGCTAATGTCTGATTCTATTTGTATTGTCCTTTGACCTTTACGGCTTAGTCCAACTGATCCTTTGGGTTTGAGGTGCAACCAATGTGTGGGCCTTGCTATATTAATTCTAACCTGAAATGCCCTTTATTATGGATAAATTCTTTACAAAGTTTACTCAAAACAGTACTCTTTTCCCAAAACACCAGACCAGTCCTGATGGGCACTGTGTGTCAGACTTTCACCAGAGTTCTAGTGAACAGATTTACGGGGGCAGATTCCAGAAAATTACTCACCACATCAGGGCAGATTATTTTTACATCTCCCAATTACCTGCACCACTTTCTAGATGGGAGTTGTGACTAAGAGCCCAATTGTTATTGTCAACATGACCCCCCACCCCTCTGACATCACAGGGAGAGACATAGGGAAGTCCCCGTCAAGTCCCTGTGCGTCAGAGGGAGACGGAGTCACTGGGTAGCCCCACCCTCCCTTATATAAGAACTGTCAGAAGAAGAGAAGCGTCACACAGCAGGAGCCTCCCATTGATGCGGAGCGGCCTAAGAACGAGGCGGGTAAGAAGAAGCCACAGAGGAAGACACCACGGAGGAAGATGCCAGACAAGACACCGGAGCAAGAAGCAGAGAATCGGAGGAAGAAGAAGATGGAGGAAGAAACCGAAGGAAGGAAGAAGACCCGAAGAAGATGGAAAGAAGAAGACTTTAAATAAAGGAATTGTCAAAAACTGGCTCTAATTTTTTTTTTTTTTTTTTTACTTTCAAAAGATTTTATTTTATGATAAAGGCACTTACAAAAATACACCAGAATAATAAACAATCTTCAGCAGGGAGGGCCCGCTGTCACAATGTAAGTATTGAAAACAGGAGACAGTAGTGAAAGGCAAACAAAATCAAAAGGGTACAGACATCTTGCCCCGCCTCAGCGAGGGGCTAAACAAATAAAGAGAAAAACGCGGGGTAACCCCCCGTGGGGAGCCCATCCAATAGAACCGTAAGGGGTAGCAACCAGGAGCCCCCACCCCGACACCCCTAAGAGGGAACTTGCTGTGCCAGGATGGGGGAGTACCCTCCCGGGACCCCCCCTCTCAGAGGGAAAAAGAATTTGATGGGCCGTCCACAGTGGGCACCGCAACATTCAATTGGACTGTACGGTGAACCTGTCAATTATAGCTCTGTTGAGCAAACCACAAACACAGAACATCCAGAGGGACAGAGGAGAGAAGAGAGGAGGAAAAGAGAAGGACAGAGGGGTAAAGGGAGGTAAGCTATGTCCTAAAAGGGTGGAGGGGTACAGTGGAAGAATGTTTAGCACTCAATGTAAGAGGGGGAGCTTTAGGGGTGAGGTCTGGTCACTAAAGTAGAGCCTGGGGGCACCCCAGGCAGCAGAGATATTCCCATGTAACGGGCCCAAGGGTCCCACACCTTTCTGAATTTAGGCGTGGTATCTGACAGAATGCCTGACAGTTTTTCTTGGGACATTATCCAAGATATCTTCCTCTTAACTGAGAGGAAGGAGGGTCTGGGTTGCTTCCAGGCGGAGGCAATCACAATTTTGGCTCCTAAGAGTATAAAATATGTTAGTTTCTGAGTGTTACCAGGCAACAAAGGAGCAGGGGCATTGAGTAACGCAACCTCTGGAGTTCTTGGAACCCGGCAGCCTGTGACTATGTAAATCAAGTTAAAGATTTTAGTCCAGAACGATCGAAGCCTAGGGCATTCCCACCAGATGTGGATCATGGAGCCACGAAGTTGGCACCCCCTAAAACATAAGGGGTTAGCCGTGGGGTAGATTTTGGCTAGCCTGGCTGGAGTGAGGTACCACCTGGTTATCAATTTGATGCTAGCCTCCATAAGTGAGGTGTTTTGGATCCCACGAAAGGATCTGGCTAGGGCCAGCTGCCAGGTTTCAAGACTGCCAGAGGTCTGGAGATCAGATTCCCATGCCGTCATATAAGGGGATTTGCCCATTGGGGCAGTGAGAGCCGCATAGATTACTGAAATACCACCCCTCTGCTCCTCGATCTTACCACACCAGGCTTCGTATTCAGTAAAGGGAGGAGGAAGGGGTTTGTTCTTCCAAAGCGAGTTTAAAAAGTGAGATATTTGTTTCTCAGCGGAACCTCTCTGAGTCTGGTAGCTCTAAGTGTTCAATACAATGAGCCAGGGAAATCGGACCCCTTGAATTGAAAAAGTGACCTATCCGGTATAATCCCTTGTCCAACCACCATCTGAAGGCCTCAATGTCCAGGCCAGGGGGAAAATCATGATTACAGGACATGTGAGCAAGGGGTCTTAAAGTGGAGACTAGGGAAGGCTCTTTGCGGAGACCGTCCCATAGGGCGCAGGAGTGAGAGAGGGATGGGGACATAATGGGCGGCCTGGCTTTGGGCGGGCACCACAATAGAAAATCTAGTGTAAAAGAGGGTACGGAGCAGCGTTCAATGGACAGCCAATCCGGTTTTTTCGTATTTGGAGTAGATCGTGGAGAGTTGGGCTAGGCGAGCTGCAAGGTAGTATTTGTGAAGGTTAGGCAAGCCCAACCCCCCCCCTGCGTCTGTGCAGAAATAGCGTGTTTTGCGAGAGACGGTACCCCTTGTTGCTCCAAATATATTTCAGTATTTTGCTTTGCAGAGAGCAGAGGTGGTCCTTCCGGACTGGTATTGGAAGGGCTCAGAAATAGTATAGGATTTTGGGAAGAAGGGTCATTTTTATGGAGTTAATCCGGCCAAGCCAGGAAAGTTCGTGTTTAGACCATGAGGAGAGATCAGTTTCCAGCTGTCTGTATAATTTGGGGTAATTGTGGGCATACAACATCTCTATTTTAGGTGTAAGGGAGATACCCAAGTATTGGATGGCAGTGTCACTCCATTGGAACGGAAAGGATTGTTTGAGTGAGAGAACTTGGTGGGTGGGGAGAGAAATATTCAAAGCCACAGACTTAGAGTAATTAACCCGCAAGCCTGAGACCTTGGCAAAGTCGTCTAGTACTCGGGATAAGTTGGGCAGGGTTGTGAGGGGGGAAGTAAGGAATAACAGTATGTCGTCCGCAAAGAGTCCGCATTTGTGCGTTTGACTACCGCACTGGACACCTCCAATGTCAATGTTGTGGCGGACTGCTATCGCTAGTGTTTCAATGGCTATTGCAAATATGAGGGGAGATAGGGGGCACCCTTGTCTGGTCCCCCTGGTAATGGGAATTGGAGTGGAAAGGTATCCCTGAATGCGAATTTGGGCACTCGGCTGGGAGTATAAGGCCCGTAATAAGCCAAGGAAGCGAGCCCCAAAGCCCCACCTGTCAAAGAGCTGGAAGATGTACTGCCAGGAGACCGAGTCGAAAGCCTTCTGGATATCTAAGGAAAGGGGGAAGCCAGATTGTTTGGGTCCCCCTTCCTAATTAGACTGCAGAATGGAGATAATATCGATCGCCCTCCGAATTTGATCAGGTCCCTGTCTGCCAGGGATAAAACCAACTTGGTCCTTGTGGATGTAGCGTCCGATAAAGGAGGCCAGCCTATTGGCCATAACTTTCGTGAGAATTTTGAGGTCATTATTAATGAGGGAAATCGGTCTGTAGTTGCTGACATCCTCCAAGTTCTTGCCAGGTTTGGGGATGACCGTGATATACGCCGTGTTAAGGTGGGGATCTAGGGGGCTTCCATTAGCTGTATGATTACCGAGATTGGCCAGGTGGGGGGCAAGCGTGTTGGCAAAGGCTTTATAGTAAGGGATCGAAAGACCGTCGGGGCCTGGGGCGGAGCTTTTTTTGAGTTCCTTTATGACTCCCAATATCTCCTCCACCTGGAAGGGGCATTCCATGACTTGTTTGTGAACATCCGATAAGACAGGGATGGGGAGTCCCTCCAAAAACTTTGGAAGGAGGTTTGCTTTGGGAGATGGGGGGCTGCTGTAAAGAGAGGTGTAAAAGTCCTGAAAGGCATTCAGAACTGTGACCGGATTAGACGTGGGCGGGTGTCCTGCACTTCTGATCCGAGGGAGGGTGCTTAGCTTGGTTCTAGGGGAGAGTCTATTAGCCAGGAGTGTGCCTATTTTATCCGCCTGTGAGTAAAACTTGTGGCCAGACCACCTAACCGATTTTTCTGCTTTCGTGGTGAGGGCGAGATTAAGTTCTAAGCGAATCTTGTCAAGCAGGGAGGTGGGGGTGCGGAGGGGGTCCTTTTTGTGAAGAGCCCTGAGTTTAGAGTATTCCTCTTCTAGCTTCAGGATGGTTGATTGCCTTTCCCGTTTTATTTGAGTTCCTAATTGAATGAGTTTTCCCCTAATAAACGCTTTGTGCGCCGCCCACAGGGTTTCGGGGGAGACATCAGGTGTCGCATTAATAGAGAAATATTCCTGCAGTGCTTTGTCGAGATCCATAACTCGTGATGGCTCTGATAGGAGAGATTTGTTTAACCTCCAATGCCTGGGGTGTCTCCCACTCGAACCCCCGAGGGCCGTCACAATTACCAGCGAGTGATCCGAGATCACTGTGTCAGTGATGGAGGCTTTGAGCACCCTGGGTAGGAGCGAGGAGGGGACAAGTATGTGGTCAATCCGTGCATATGAATGGTGTGGTGCTGAGTAGTGAGTATAGTCTCTCTTTGTGGGGTTTAATTCCCGCCAAGCATCGGATAACCCATAAGCGTGAAGCAATTTGGCAATCCGCAGGCTTGCCTTCGTGGGCCTGGTTAAACGGGCATGAGAGGAGGAGGATTTGTCAAGGCCTTGATCAAAGGCGACGTTAGAGTCCCCTCCGACAATAACCGTCCCCTCTAAAAGAGGCGCAAGGGTGTGCAGCAGGGATTCAAAGAATTTGACCTGTCCTGTGTTCGGGGCATAGTAGGAGACCAAGGAATAAAGGTGGTCCCCCACAGTGCCCTTTACAAGTAGAAACCTGCCCTCCGGATCCGCCTTTTCAAAACTTTTATTGAATTTGCATGTTTTGGCAATCAAAATGGCCACCCCCTTGGTTTTGGATTCAGCGTTGGCTAAGTAGAACTTAGGGGAGTGGGCATGTAGGAACTTGGGACTATACCGGATAGGAAGGTGCGTTTCCTGAAGTAGAATTATATCTAGTTTCAGAGATTTATAGTAATCAAGAGCTTTTCTCCGTTTGATGGGGGAATTAAGGCCCTGTATGTTGTGGGTGGCTATCTTAAGCCTAGCAGCTTGTGGATCAGCCATGGAGCAGAGGGGGAGCCCAACATCTGAAGGCGACCTCACTTACCCAGTCCATAGCGGGATTCTTGGCAAGAGCATTGGGATCGGCGGCCTGTGGTTTTCTCGCAGAATACATTGCCGACTGGGTTAGCTCAGCCAGACCTGAAGAGAAAAAAAATAGTGTCATGTAAACATTCAACAGGAGTAGCTTACCGCCTAGTGGGGAGAGAGAAGGAGAAAGGGCAAGGAAAGAAAGTGTTCCTGGGAAGAGAAAGAGGAGATCAGGGCAGGAGACACCCCCCGAAATCCCAAGAAAGAACAGTGTAAACAACCGACCCATAAGGTCAGATGTCCCGACCCTCAGGCGCCCGGGAGAGACCGAGGGAGGGGGAGTTGCACATGTGGTCCCTCGCGGAACTGGGGACCCCTAGTCGGGCAACAACCCGATCTGTTGATTCAACATTATATAACAATAGAAGATAAGCAACAATAAAGAACTTAAGGCATGGCTAAACATAATGATTAGGAGACACTGGGGCTAATCAGTGAATGCTGGTCATTAAACAGAAAGTGAGATGGTATATCCAGGGAGGGTGCTGGGGACTGCAGCCCCCTAAAGAGTCCTTCAAGCAGCCCGTAGGGCCCATTTCGAGGGGGCGCAAATAATGTGAGGGGTTACGGGCAGTCCAGTAGATGGACGAAGTACTGCATAGCGTCCCGGGATATTGAAGGCGATGGGGAAAAGGGTAGCACAGGTCCTAGGCAAGGGGAGGGCAAAAAAGGGTGGAGGACCAAACTTCCAATGGTTGGGGAGAAGTCCTCTGGCCCTCTCCAGGACCTTGGACGGTCAGACACAGAATGGAGAGTCTGAGAAGGGGTCTGAATGTTGCTCAGGTGGGTGCATTATCCTTGACCTTCTTGGCTCTTCCGGAGGTCCACAACGGGGATTGTGGGCTGTTAGGAGTGGGCCGTTTGTTTGAGCTCTGGCCAGGGTTAGAAGTGTCCATATCAGCTTCTTGAGAAATGATTTTCAGCCTGGTAAGGAGCTTTTCCCCCTCGGGAAAAGTGGAGAAAGCATAAGACTTCCCTTTATCCGTGAACCTGACCGCAAATGGGAATGCCCATTTGTATTTTATGTCTTTTTGTGACATTGCAAGCAAGAGGGGTTTCAGAGCTCTCCGTCTCTGTATGGTGGAGGGGGAGAGGTCCGCAAAGATCTGAACCTGGTGACCCTGGTATATGACGTGCTGCAGGGATCTGGCTCTCTTCATAACTTCTTCTTTCACCAAAAAGTGATGTGGCTTGGCCAGAACATCACGCGGAGTGCCATCCTTCCTAGGGGGGCCGAGGGTTCTATGGACCCGGTCAAGTTCAAGCTTAGGAGCTGGGATGTCAGGGATTAGCTGTGTAATGAGGTCTTGCACCGCCCTGGACACATCAGTTATTGACTCTGGAAGCCCGCGAATTCTGATGTTGTATCTGCGTGACCTATTTGCAAGGTCATCAATACGGGCCATGGCTAGGTCTAATTGCTCCTGTACTGAATAAATGTGCCTGGAGTTTTGAATGGATCTGGCAATGGTATCCTCCATTTTATGTTCGATCGTTTCGATCCGGGAGCCTAGGTTAATAAAGTCAGCTTTCAATTCCCCCGTGATTTGCAAGGCAGTTTGGGAGAGGCCCCTTTCCAACAGTTCAGAGAATTTGCCAAACAGGGCATCCATGTGGGAGACTGGGTCTGCATGAGCAGCATCATGGGAGGCCTTGGTAGCCTGGGCAGCCCTGTATGTCCCCGCTGGGGAGGGGGAGAACTCCTGGAGGGTGCGTTCCAGCAGGGAGACCGTGGAGGCCGGGGGCGGTGTGGCTTCCTTGGGTGGACCCCTGAGGTTGCCTGGGGTGGCGTGGAGAGGAGGAAAGTCTGTATCTGACCTGAAATCCACTGTGCCTGCGGATCTGTGGTCCTGAGATAGGAGCTGTGCTGCGGTGGCCATCATGGATTTCTCCCACACGTCCAATGAAGCGAACAGCGGGCCCAGATTGCGTTTAGCCAGTCCACCGGTCATTCGGTAATGTGCCCCAACTCTCCGGGAGTCCGTCCCTACAGCTCGGGAAGCGGAAGGGTAGCCGTGTCGTGCGGTAGGGGTTCTGTCGTTCCGCGAGGCAGCGGAGCTTTAGATGATCGCGGCCATCTTGGAAGCCTCGCGCATGCGCACTCAACTGGCTCTAATTTTTAAAGTTTTTGACACTTTTTTTGTGAAATGGTAGGGGTACTTTTGTACCCCATTACCATTTCACACAGGTGGGCCGGGATCTGGGGTCTCCCAGATTCCGATAAGCCCCCCGCCCCAGACCGCGACAACCACCGGGCAAGGGTTGTGGGGTTGAGGCCCTTCTCCCCATCAACATGAGGACAAGGTGCTTTGAGCACCCTCCCAATGTTGATGGCATGTGGCCTGGTACAGTTCAGAAGGGGGGGGCGCTCTCTCGTCCCCCCATCTTCTCCTGCGGCCTGACAGGTGTGTGCTTGGATAAGGGTCTGGTATGGATTTTTGGGGGGACCTCACACCATTTTTGTTTAAATTTTGTAGCGGGGTCCCCACGCATTTTTTTTTCTTAATTTTGGTTGGTGGTTCCCCTGTGGGCCGTTTTTATCACTGTTATGTGAATTGTCGGATCCGACAATTCATTGTAGCCGCGAGTAGTTTTAAATTAGTTTTTTTCCTTTAGAAATGTAATTTTGCTGTCAGACTGTTCTGAACACAGGAAACATGCGCCCCTTTACAGGCATACTATAGACACCCCCCCAGGTACGAAATTTAAAGGAATATTATACTTTTATTGTTTCACTTTATACAAAATCACTGCTCCCGAAAAAACGTTAGTTTTTAAAACTTTTTTTGCATTGATACATGTCCCCTGGGGCGGGACCCAGGTCTCCAAACACTTTTTATGGCAATAACTTGCATATAAGCCTTTAAAATAAGCACTTTTGATTATTCATACTCGTGTCCCATAGCCTTTAATGGTGTTCGCGTGTTTGAGCAAATTTTTTACCTGTTCGTATGTTCTGGTGCGAACCGAACAGGGGGGTGTTCAGCTCATTCCTAACACCCATTACAGGTAGTCAAAAGCACAGAGGCAACAACAAGGGGGGGTTTTGAGGGGTGGAGCACCATGACGTAGGCACGTGCTGGGCGTGACCTCGGTCACTGGAACCCCCTGGATCAGCGGGCCTCCGCAGCGGGAGGTACGAGGTATGGAGAGCAGTGATGGGAATACTGGCGTCCGTCGTGGAGAGCTCTCTCCCCACCTGCCTCACGCTGTACAGCAGAAGAGAGTCAGCGTAGTCTTGCAGTCTTGCAGTGAGTCCCCCCTCAGCTCGGCCTCAAGCGACTGGCCAGAGGGACGAGCGAGCTATCAGGCCTGAAGTGAGTGCACCATACGCCTGGATCAATCGCATGAGTAGTCTCGGGTCCACCTGACAGCCCCATCGAACAACGCTCGGAACAGCTTCCGCACAGTAGGGAGAGAGATCGTCATGTCCCCCGAGAAAAGAGTGAGCAGACATGGATGAGTGAAGGATCCCCCAGCTGATCTACAGGAGGGGTATGTATGGATAGGCAGCCACCAGATGGGAGGCAGCAGGCGGTCAATTAATATGTTCCAGTGACCGGAGTGGTGAGTGGACGGCTTATGAGCTTAATTTGTAACCCTCAACTGTGTCATAATATGCCAGCAGCAGCAGTGAATTCGTGTCAGTTTTAGAAATCTCTAAGTATCCCACTGAGATGAACTTTCCTACAGTAACCCTGATGACTAGTCTAGAGACATTGCTACTGAACCCCCCCTTATAGACTTTCATATACTACTAATAGCACTATAATATCTGTGTGCTACTAGCGTTACAATACCTGTGGATAATACCTGAGAGTAATGATTATTCCTGCTACTGCAGTATAGTAGACAGTACTTTAAGAGTGCAGCCTGGCAACAGCAACTAACCCTCTTTTTCTAACACACTGCCATCAGCCTATGACACGTTCCTACCATCTATGAAAAACCTCATATTGTCTGTTAAGTAACAGCTTAAAGGTCGGACATTGGTAGTGGGGGTTGAAGTTTCATGCTGATGAGAGCAGCCCGAGGTGGGGGAGGGGACTGCGATTGAGTATGAGCGATAGGGGCAGGGCCCCCCAAGGTCCTTAAGTCGGAGGCCATGGTATAACCGCTTACCTTTTGGATACAATGCCACTATTGTGTACTAGGTCACGACATAGGATGACGCATAAGAGGACGTGGAAAAAACTAGCCATTTATGTGGTCAAAATCATCCCATGCTACTCCTTATAGTACCAGATGATATGGTCAGTGTAAACTGCAATTTTGAGTGTGGTGAAAGGCTGTGGATATTATAAACACAGAGGTCGCTTATTGGTATACAAGGGCCAGATAAAGGGTACTTTTACTAACTGGTAAACTGCGGCTTTCATCAATCTCTCACATCTTTGTATATCCAGCGTGTTCCCAACAGAACTAAGGTCAAAACAGCACTTTAGACTTTTTCTGGTGTTTGTGATTATTTGCCTCTCTCCAACGGAAAGTAGAGTGACGTCAGTGCTGGGGGCCAAGCTGCTGGTGGGGAGCCTGACAAGTATAACACAGGAGAAGCTGCCGGAGGCGATTCGAGTAATAAATTGCAGGACCAGCCCCCTACTGAACAAGGCAGCCTCCCCTAGCGTATATGGGAAGAGGTGTTATAAGGGAACAGTGATAGGAGTTTGCAGAAAAAGCCTTGACTGGTGGACTGAGTAAACTACATGGACTACCTAAGACTTTTCTCCTTTTTTTGATTCTTAGGACTTTGGACCTCGCTGTTGGTGGGTTGGTGACTCCCTCTGTATTCCCCGGGATTGGCGGTGGACCGAGCCGCACCCGAGGGGTATATAAGTAACATAAAGGGAGAGAAAAGCAGGGAAGGAGAAAAAAAAAGAATACAGAGGGTCTCACCGCCACAATAGGAGAGTTAAAGATACTTACTGGAAAGCTTTGTACAGTGTTCTCGTTCTTTAGTGTTTTTGACCTCCTACATCCCATATACCCCTTTGTGGAATAAGAGAAATGATGTGAGGGATAAGGGACCCCCAAAAAAGCAATCTGAACTGCAGACAAGATAAGGGGAAAGTGAGAGGAGAGAGGGAGGAACTGATATACATCAGTAGTAGCTAAATAAAAATGAGGGGGAAAACAGGCAAAAGGGGTAAAAATATACCGCCAGCCCCAAGTCCGGGAGGCATCCAGCAGTATATGGCAAATAACACCAGCATAACAGAAGACGTACAGGGTAGCCCCAAGCTAGGAATACCCCGGAGATCAGGCTTAAATAGACAGAAGACCCTCGAAGATAGCAAAGGAGGGAAGGCAAATGGGGCTAAGGCAGGGGGGTGTCAGGGCTGGCTTAGCCCTTGCTTCTCTGGGCTGGCTGCTCATCTGTCGGCTAATTGCCAGCTCTCATCTCTCTCCACAGTTACCAGCTGTTCTTGATCATGCTTGTCTGACCTGCCTACTTAAAGCTGTCCAGCTCACTTCACCTCTGCCTTCGCCTTGGTCATATCACAAGAAACCATCTCCTGTGGTTCTGTTTAAAGACTGTCTTGCTGACATCCCTTCTGGCTCCTTATCCTGTTTGCTGTTGCTCTACTTGGATCCTTGACTTCTGGCCTGGCTGATTACCCGATCTGGTTATTGAACTCTGGCCTGGCTGACTACTCGATCTGGTTACTGGACTCTGGCTATGCTTTGACTACACTTTTTCTATTTATCTTTTTATTTTTATTTAATAAATAAGTGTGATTTAATTGTACTTCTGTCTCAGTCTGATTCATGGTTTCTGACAGGCGGTCAAAAGATACAGGTAACAGTCCACAAAGCAGTGTCAAACTTCACGGGGGGAGGGAGGAGACAAAAGTAGCAGAAGAGGAATCCAGAGGGGAAAGAATCTTCCAACCCTTATCTCAGGAAGAAGCCCCATTAATAAAGGAGATGCTTGCAGAGATGTTTGCAAAAATGGAAGCATCTTTAAAAGCAGAAATCTCTGGGGTAAGGGCGGACATAGGTTAGGTCCTGGAGAGGGTGGAGGAGATAGAGGAAAGACTTGACACCCAAGATCAAAGGCTTGATGAAATAACAGAACAAGTTACATCCCTACAGAGAGTGAATAGAGCCCTCCA
This sequence comes from Lithobates pipiens, assembly GCF_037356315.1. NCBI lineage: Eukaryota > Metazoa > Chordata > Amphibia > Anura > Ranidae > Lithobates > Lithobates pipiens. Next base: position 159,025,758 of record NW_027507748.1, on the reverse strand, counting down.
GTATAAATTAGAGGATCAAGAGAACCGGAGTAGGAAGAAGAATGTACGTATCAAAGGTCTCCCAGAGAAACACGGTAATGCGGAACTAAGAAACATAGTCCAACAGCTATTTAACCCGTTACTAGATAGAGAACCTACAGAAACCCTAAAGATAGACAGAGTACATAGGATTACACGACAGCTAGCAGTAAGGTCAGAAAGCCCAAGAGATGTGATAGCGAGATTTCACTACATAGAAGAGAGTGCAAATAATGGGGAAAATAAGGACACTCCTCAGGGTGTCTTATGAGGGCGTAGAACTGCAGGTGAATGCATAAAGCCTGCCCTCCTCTGCCTCCTCCTCGTGGACGTTGGGTCTCGTGTGGCTGACGTCAGAGGAGGACGACATTCTGCGGCTCTGCCGCTCTTGGACGGGGTGCTTTTGGCCTCCGCTGGCTCCGTTTGTGGGCAGAGTTCATCCGCCGGCAGCTTCTGTCTGCACGGGGGAGCCTTCCTCCCCCCGCCTCCTTCTCCGGCTGTCACTACCAGAGGGAAGGGGTGCCAGCCACAGGCTTCCCCCGTGTGGTGCTGTGGGGGGGTTCACTGTAGGCTCCGGTCACCACAAGGGAGCCTTCTCCCGCCCGCCTCCCTCCGGCTGCCCGTGCAGTGGGGGAGGGGGTGTCAGCTGCGGGCACTTTTACTCTCACGACGGGGGTATCATACCCTCCAACATGACCCTCCAGAAGTTGAAGAAGTTGCTGACCTTCTGTCTATCTTTTTGATTACACTCAGCTCTGGAATATCTCACCCTCCAATATGACCCTCTATAATGCAGACACTTTTCTTTTGACTTTTTCTACACAGTCCTGCCTCTTTCTCCTGTTGTTTCGCCTGGGGGAGGGGGTGTGGGGGGTTTGATCACCGCCGAGTGGGGGGGGTGGTTAGTGGCCTGTGGTGGGACCTCCTACATGCTCCGTTTAATCAGCGATCTCACTGGGGATTGTGAGGACTGCCCATCCCTTGTTCTCCGGATAGCAGCAATCTGAGGGGACTGGGAATGTTTGCACGTTGTAGGCCAGTTTCCCATGGATCTGTATATGTGACTTCCGGCACACTTGTGTGATGCAGGAACTCGAGCTGGATGGTGTTTGTTCCTGCACATCCTATTTTGCCAGGCCTCCCCCCGCCTGAGCTCCACATGACGGGCCCCCCCGCCTGAGATCCACGTGACGGGCCCCCCCCGCCTGAGCTCCACGTGACGGGCCTCCCCCCGCCTGAGCTTCACGTTGCGGGCCTCCCCCGCCTGAACTTCACGTGGCGGGCCTTCCCCTGCCTGAGTTCCACGTGGCGGGCCTCCCCCCGCTTGAGCTCCACGTAGCGGGCCTCCCCCCGCCTGAGCTCCACGTGGTGTGCCTCCCCCGCCTGGGCTCCACATGGCGGGCCTGAGCTCCACGTGGCGGGCCTCCCCCCGCCTGAGCTCCACGTACCATCTGCTATTTACGTTCTTGTGCTATTTACGTTCTTGTGCTATTCACGTTCTTGTGCTAGTCACGTTCTTGTGCTAGTCACGTTCTTGTGCTATTCACGTTCTTGTGCTATTTACGTTCTTGGGCAATTTTTTTGCGTTCTTGGGCAATTTTGCGTTCCTGTGCTATTAATATTCTCGTGCTATTCATGGTTTTCTCATGCGATTCGGTCCCATTCGATTTTGGTTCCATGTGATTTCGGTCTCAGGTCATTCACATTCTCATAGCAATTACGTTCTCAAAGCAATTACGTTTTCATGCATTGGCGTTTTCATGCATTTGCATCTTCTTGCAGTTGCGTTTCTTGCAGTTGCGTTTCTCATGCAGTGGCGTTTCTCAAGCAGTGGCGTTTCTCAAGCAGTTGCGTTTCTCAAGCAGTTGCATCTTCAGGCATTTGCGTTTCTTGCATTTGCGTTTCTTGCATTTACGTTTCTTGCATTTACGTTTTCATGCATTTGCGTTTTCATGCAGTTATGTTTTTGTTTCCTTTTTACGTTTTCATGTAGTTATATTCTCGTTTCGTTTTACGTTTTCATGCAGTTATGTTCTCGTTCGTTTTACGTTCTCATGCAGTTATGTTCTCGTTTCGTTTTACGTTCTCATTCGATTTGACGTTCTCATGCTTGTTTCTTACTCGTTTGTTTTTGTTTTTTTCGGTTTCACTTGCAATTGCCGTTTCTCATGCAATTCACAGTTTATGCAATTTCAAGTTTTTCATACAGTTGATGTTTTCATGAAAGTTACGGTTCTTACGCAATTTTGTTTTTCATGCGATTTGGGTCTCTCATGTGATTTACTTTTCTTATGAAGTTGGTGTTTCTCATACAATTAATGGTTTTCCATGCAATTTTACTGTTTCTCATACAATTGCGTTTCTCGTGCGTTTCGCGGGCAGTTGGCGGTTTTTAAACGATTTACAGTTCTTACGCATTTATGGTTCTCATGAATTTATGGTTCTCAGGCATGTTACATTTCTCATGCAATTTACGTATCAGATGTAATTTATGTGTCTCATGCAACTTCTTGCGTTTCCCATGTTTCTGACATTTCCCCGTGTTTTTATAGCATTTTCTGACGTATTCCCGTGGTTCTGACATATTCCCGTGGTACAGTTGATGGTTCATGCAACTACGGTTTCTCGTGCATTTTATGGTTTCTCTCACTTTCCAGGTTTCTCTCGCTTTCCAGGTTTCTCTCGCGCGTTCCAGGTTTCCCTCTCACGTTCCAGGTTTCTCTCTCGCATTCCAGGTTTCTCCAAGGGTTTTCTCTTGTGGTTTTATCATTTCTTGTGCATCCTGCATTTCCTAGGCAGGTCGTGTTTTCTAGCAGCCTCGGTTCTTATGCCGCTGACGGTGATCAGATCACGCTACTCATGTTTCTCGTTCAGTCACGTTTCCTTATTGCAGGTTTCGTTCTTGTCGCAGGTTTTCTTTGTCTGATCACGGTTCTCTCGCTAGTTTGTGTTCCTGATCAGTTGGGTGCTATTCCTCACTATCTTTAAATTTCCTAGCTGCGTCCGGCCAGGAGTTGCACTGGGGCATAGAACGATTGGTTAGTCAGCCTTTCGCTGATCCGCAGCTTCTTCTGGCTCAGGGGCTTTCGTGGGTCCCAGGGCCTTCTCAGGGCCCGGGCCAGTATCTGTAGGCTCGGGTCTCAGAAGCAGGTTCCAGTGTCGCACTTTCTTTTCAGTTCCAGTTGTGGTAGATTGGTTTTCCATTTGGCTGGCACTGCAGCCTTGATCATTGGGTTTTGTTTTAAATTCCAGGAAGGCCCATGACACTGCTTGGCAGGTTTCCAGGTTAGGTTTCCAGTCCTGATGGTGCAACATCTAGTTCCTTTTTGCTTTTCTGTTTTGTTTTGTTTTGTTTTTGTTTCCTTTTTTGCCTCCTCCAGCTTGTATCAGCCCTCAGCACTTTCTGGGCGTATCGAGTTAAGTCGCAGCATTTCATGCTGAATGATCCGTCAGGTTGTTTTATTTTTACGCACTTTCGTTTGAAGCCATCCAGGGTTCCAGCGGTGTGGACTCCCTGCTGTGCTCAGCTGACTTTCCATTGTGGGTTTTATTTTTATGACGTTCACGTACTCTCAGGTCTCCTTTTGCGTTGGTCCCCGGGTTGGGGCTCAAGGGGGTGCTATAGATGGCTTTGTGGTTCCTAAAGCCAGGGGAGGGGTGCTTCTGGCCCAGGCTCTCACTTACTTTAGCCAATCTACTAGTTGGCTCCCCAGCCTTTTCTGTTACATCTGCATGCTCGCGGGACGTGGCTTTCGGAGCGGCACTGTTGTCAGGTCCCTGTAGCCTGGCAAGGTGTGGTACTTGGTGTTGGGTTGAAGCAAGCGTGTGTGTGTTTCATTTGTCTAACGCTGGGTTGGTCCTCTACTGCCTTTCCTAGCGCTTCCTTCTCTGCGGACATATACATAACTCTTTTGCCACCACCCCAGGTTAGACGTTATTCACTGTGTCATCTGGTTGTTGAGCTTTCTTCCTACTGTGTTATTTTTTGCCCCCTTTTAGGCATACTGACCACGTGACCCTGGCACACTTCAGGTCTTTGTTTCCTTGTTGCTCGTTGTTCCTTTTCCTCACTATCCACAGAGTGACTCTGAGTACAAGTGTAAGGCTGACCACAGGTTAAGCCTGTATTTGTAGGAGGAGTCAGGCTGCATAAAGCCTGCCCTCCTCTGCCTCCTCCTCGTGGACGTTGGGTCTGGTGTCCCACCCACCCATTCCCTTTTCCTTTTAATTTCATTCATTACATTTCATACTTGGGTATACCCCCTTTTAGGCATACTGACCACGTGACCCTGGCACACTTCAGGTCTTTGTTTCCTTGTTGCTCATTGTTCCTTTTCCTCACTATCCACAGAGTCACTCTGAGTACAACTTACTGGACGGATAGTAGCTGCAGGGATATCATACCAATGGGGCTTCCCAGCTTGCTTGAAAGGAAAAAAAGATGGGCGCTCTGTCTTTCTGCACTTCCCAGAGTACTTAAGGGGTTTCTGAGAACGCTTAGACATCCCCCCACCCCCACTACCTGGATGGGGAGAGGAAGAGGGAGTCAGGATCATACAAAGAAAATCAAGATGGAAGAGAGGGAGGGGAGAAAAGATAAGCGAGAGGGAAGAGATAAAATAGCATTAGTGTGCCAGTAAAACAGGGAGGGGAGTGGAGGGGAACTAAGGGAAAAGCGGTGGGGGAATGGGGGGAGAAGGGGGCCGGGGTAGGGAGGGTTATCCCCAGATGGCCGTGGGTGGGAGCCCCAGGTAACTATGGATTGAAGACGACACCAGGAAGATGTCCGCCTAGTTCATATATACAACAAAAAAGGGGGGACTCCGGCCAACCTTATCAGGTGTGTTGTTGCGGAGAGGGGGGTGGGTCACAAGGGGGAGGGTGCACCGTGGGTGGGTTGTCTCTCTTTTTTTTCCTCCTCACTCCCTCTCTGCCCTACAGTTAGGTGCCTTCTGGGTCAGTGCATGCGGGCCTATGAACTTCTTGAGTAGTAATACATGGTAGTGGTTAATGTGATTACGTACAATGTTAGGGGTTTAAACACAAAGAAAAAAAGGAACAAAATTAATAATGAACTTCAATTCTTGAGAGCGAATGTAGTATGTTTACAGGAGACGTATATCACGCACGCTTCAGGGATCAAATTATCTTCATTCCAATTTCCACTGTGGTTTTATGGAGATACGCCATTAGCGCACTCAAGAGGAGTGGCATTGGCTTCAATAGGGCATCTAGGTTTGAAGTAGAGGAGCGCTTGGCTGACCCAGAGGGAAGGTACTTGTTTGATATGAAATGCACAACAGTAAATGTATATGCACCAAATAAGAACCCGGATAGATTTCTCAAGAAAGTCCTAAAAAGATTGGAGTACTTTAAGGATGGTAAACTGATCGTTGCAGGGGACTTGAACTGGATCTTTGACTCAAGATTAGATACTTCAGGGGGAGAAACTCAAGTGTCTGAGCAGAGACAAAGAGCAGTCAAGAAAGCACTGGCCAATTGGCAGTTACAAGACCCATGGAGGATCAGCCACTTAAAAGAGCGGGACTATACCTACTTCTCTGCTGTCCATAACTCTTTCTCCAGATTAGATTACATATTAATAGAACACCAACTAGTGACAAATCTTAAAAAGGCAGAAATTAAATCCACCACTCTGTCAGATCATGCCCCAGTTGAAATACAGTTAGAGGTACAAGGAGATATGGGAGTAGGGAGAACTTGGAAGCTAAATAACTCACTCATTCAGGACCAAGAAGTGATTAGTAGGATTGAGCAGGAGTTGACGATTTCTTTTTGAAAAGGGAAAAAGAAGGAAAGGGAGAAAAAGAATGCCCAGCTATATAGAGAGATCCAGGATTTAGAGCAAAAAACTAGACCCAAGGGGCTCCAGGAAAGACAAGAGCTGATAGCTAAAAAAAAGCGAGTTAGAGGAGTGTGCAGAACAGGAGAGGAAGTCAGCATTCCATAATATAAACAAGGATAGATACCAGTGGGGAAATAGGTCAGGTAAATGGATGGGGAGAAGAGTGAAGGAATACAAGAACAGGACCTTCATCCCCATGGTAAGGGATAGAAGGGCGGAGATGCGATTTGCCACTCCGGAAATCACAGAAAATTTTCATGCTTACTATAGTGCTCTTTGTAATATAAGCCCGAGAGGTGGAGACAACGTAAAACGGAATGAAGCAATAGGGGAGTATTTACGGAGTCTGGACTTCCCCAAGGGGGAGAAGGAAGAGATGGAGGCACTGGAGGCTCCCATATAGACAGAGGAAGTCGAGAGAGCAATAAAAAATACGGCCCTAGGGGGAAGCCCGGGCCCCGATGGATACTACATTCTGTATTACAAGAAGTTTCAGAGGCATCTAGCCACCAAACTGTGTGATTATTTTAACGCAGTGGGAGTAGGGGTGAGCTTCCGGGAGAAGGCACTTCTTGCTCATATTACCTTAATATTGAAAGAGGGTAAGGACCCAGCAGCTCAGGAGAGTTATCGACCAATTTCGTTATTAAATACGGACATAAAGATTTTCTCAAAAATAATAGCAGATAGATTGAAAGTATTTCTCCCGAAATGGTTACATACGGACCAGGTGGGGTTTGTCCAAGGGCGGGAGGGGAGAGACAATTCCTTGAAGTCCACATTTTTGATCCGGGAAGCTACCAGGAGGGGTACCCCCACAGTACTCATGGCAGTAGATGCCGAAAAGGCTTTTGACAGAGTCGATTGGGAGTTTATGTATGAGATGTTGAAGTATCTGGGGTTGGGTGAGAGGATGATGGGATGGATCAAGTCATTTTATACCCATCCGACGGCCAGAATTAGAGTTAACGGCTTCCTGTCTCGCTCCCTTGAATTGTTCAATGGGACGAGACAGGGATGCCCACTTTCACCACTCCTAGTTATTACATTGGATCCCCTCCTGGTGGCAACCCGGAAAAATCAAGATATTCAGGGTATTCAGGTTGGTGGGAGAGAATATAAAGCAGTCGTGTTCGCAGATGACTTATTATTATATATAACCAACCCTAGAACAACTATCCCGACATTCTTTAAAGAGTTAGAGCAGTACGGGCGATTATCTAATTTTAAAATAAATATGTCCAATTCAGAAATCTTGAACTTGAACTTGGCGGAAGCGGAGCGGAGAACAATCTCAGCTCATCTCCCGTTTAAGTGGAGTAAAAGAGAATTCAGTTAGTTGGGCATAAAATTGACCACCCAAATGACCAATCTTTATGAAGCTAACTATATACCCCTTCTTAATAAAATTAAAGACCATCTGAATAGCATGCAGTATAAAGCACTCACATGGATGGGTAAGATAAATGCAATCAAAATGTTCATATTGCCTATGGCAATCTACACATTTCAAATGGTTCCAGTCCCCCTCCCCTCCCTCAGAGCTATTTTAGCAAATTACAATCTTTGGTGGTGAAGTTTATTTGGGCTTGCAAAAGCCCACGCATCGCTTATAGCATTTTGGTGAAAGACAAAGATAGAGGAGGAGTAGCATTACCAGAATTCAAAAAATACTATGAAGCAATAGTGATGTAAATAAGAGACACAAATGGAATTATAATTCCCCACTAATGTCACTATTAGATACAAATTATTTTCCACCTGGGAAAGAAGTCCGTTTATACTTTAGTAGGTGGGCAAATAGGAAGGAAATAACACTACAGGATGTGATGAAAAGGAATAGCATATGCACTTACAGGGAAATTATACAGGAATGGGGGCAGAAACCACTAGATAGATGGAGACACACTCAAATTTTATACTTTGCACAAGGCCTACCACAGCCACTATGAGGTACGACACATCTGAGACCATTAGAGAAATGAATTAAAAGTCACCTCAAAGCCTAGAGAGAAGAATATCAAAAATATATATAATATCAATGTTATATTCTTAATATCTAAATTTTAATTGGCTTTATTATACTTTATTCAGAATATAAGTTTTCCATATTGTGTGAAAGAACTTTGAGACAATAAATTCTATGTTATGACTTGCGATAATTGAAGAAGTGAATATTTAAAATCTGTCAGGATTTTGATGAATATTGTATATCTTATATATGCTTTTAAGTAATTGATACATTGTTTAGTTTTTACTTCCCCACCTCATTATATATATATATATGCTTTTAAAAATCTATCTCTATGTAACTGAGATGTTGTTTAAGATTATAGGTCATTCAAACCTTAAAGTGGTAACAGATGTTACTTTGCTATAGTAATCAATCACTCAGCCCACAGCTTTGTAAAGGAGGAGTTATCTTTCGGGCGGGAGATTCGAGCCTGGTTAATATAATGGGAAGTGCTGGGAGTGGGGCTTCCTGTTGTATCCTACTCACACAACGAGGCAGATGTGCTCTTGAAAGACCAAGCAGGCAAGCAGACACATTTCTTATACACAGCAGACAAAGGGTTATTCCGCCATTTTAGGCCACACATGCAATAACCTCATATTTTCATAAGACAATTTTTAAAGATACAAATGATTATTATTGTACTATTTTTGTAAGCATCCTTTTGTATTTAAATGTGTACAAATAAATACACATTTTTTGAATTACGCTGACTCAGATCTAATTAAGGAAATTCGTCTCACAAGATTGATCGATCTCAACATATATACTTAAGACTTTGAAATATTTAACATTATAAGCTATTTATTTCATTGGCAAGCTTCAGCCAGTCAATCATAAGTCGGAAGTTTTTTTTCAACTTCCATCCTTTGATCAGAGGGGAAGTGATGAACAGAGATTAAACTTCGCAAAGATTGAAAAAGAACCTAGAAGGAAAATCGATCGATTGATTGTGAAAGACCGGAGAATTTCAGATATACAGAAGTCTTGAAAGACGGTGGACAGCGGAAAAAACTGACGAGTTTTATATTTGGTGAGTAGAAAAGTAATATGGAATTTGTAGATGTTTTAGCTGATGAAAGTACATTAGAATTTAAAGGTTTATCGAAACAGGTCTCTGATGCTGTTTTATGCAAATTAATGTATGATCAATGCTTTCAGGCAAATGCTGACATTGAGAAGGATAGATTCTCATTAGTTAAAACAAAGAAAAAAGTACGTAATGTAATGAGACTTGTTAAAAGTTATAATACTATGGTGTTTGATATGCCAGGAAAACAAAGTCAAAGTGTAACTGAAAATGTACTTTTTGAACCTAGTTGTTCAAGTTGTGAAACTTTTTGCACGTATATTGAACATTTAGAGAATGCAATAGAAATTGCAGCAAAGCAGGAGAAGAAATATACTGAACAATTATTGACTGAAAAAATTGAATTGGAACATAAAATTGATGCATTATTGCAATCTCTTAAAGAAAATGAAAATCAAATAGGTTTTTTGGAAAGCTGTGTGCATGGGAATGTTTTAAATTTGCTTAAGACCCAATTATTGCAAGCTGAGATTTCTGCACATGCTCAGTGCTCAAAAATGGAGGATGGTGAACATGTGACAAAGGCAGACGTGAACGTCATATCCTGTAAAGAGTCAAATGTTAATATTTCCTCAGACAATGAGAGTGGGAAGTCAGTTGACTTAAATAATACTGATAGTAAGCAGAAATGTAAATTTTCATCGCCATATGCTCAGAGGAGAGTTTATAAAAAGTTGATTAATAATAATACACAAAAGAGGTTGTATTATCCGAAAATTTTGCCCAGGCGTCAAGAGGTTTATTCTGTACGTTGGCACAGTAATCTGAGGTATAGAGGTCATAATAAGCAAATTCATTTTTCTTCTAAGACCCAAAGACAAAGATTTCAAACTGAAAATAGTCCATTAAGACAGGAAAGGTTTAATTATGTAGCATATAACACTCTGAAAACAGTCAGCAGTCCTTAAATTAACTGCAGATATGGTAAGAATTTTCTGGTTGATGTTTAATGGCTATGAATAAGGATTGATTTGAGTTTAAAATATTTGGTTTTGACGTTTGGAATATTATTGAGGACTTTGATATAATTTTAATATTTTCAAGGATAATCTATTGGATTATTATTTTTTATCAATGTTTCATTGTCATGAGTATTGAGTTTTTATTTTTGTTTTGTTCAAGCTGAACATTGAAAGGTTTAGTTCACTTGAAAAGAAGAGTAAGAATAGTTTTGTTTTCAGTAACTGAAGACCATTTTCAGCATGGTACATAATTAGCAATTGAATGAATAGACAACAAAGAGAGACAGAGAAAATTGATGAGCTTGTATTTGTTGATGAAAACTGCATTGATTATTGACAAGAAAGAGAAGAGAGGTTCACTAGTGATTTATAGTGATAGTTCATATGTTGTACGTTACATATTTGGAAATGTAGAGGTTTTGTGGATTCATCCAATAAGACTCTTGTGCAGAAAGAGACATTAGAAGCAGTTTTTGACCTTGCAGAGAGTAATTCTTTTGCATATGTTATTGTAAAAATTCCAGCACATAAAAAAGATAGTGAGTTATCTGTAGGTAACAGAACAGCAGATTTATTGGCAAAGGAAGCAGCTTTTGCATGGAGAGTTAGTAGTTCAACCTGAAATGGTATCAATTAATGTTGTGAAGAAAGTGGACACACATATTCCTTTAATTTCAGAGGAAAAAAAGGTCGCAATCTTTTTTGTCTTCATAGGTTGCCACAAAGTTATTATTTGGGTCATTAGACCATAAGTTTGTGTCATGACAAAAAAGGATTATTGTATTTTTATAGTTCACAGCACCTACAGGTGGGATTCACTAATGATGATGCTTTAACTATTGTTTAGATGTTGATTAATCATGTTTTTCTAGTTTGGGATATATCAGCAAACCTCAGTAATGACAGAGGATATGTAATATCAGGGAAGAGAACAGAGATTTCATGTATGATAGCATCCACAGTCTGCAGGTATTATTGTGAGGATGTATTGGATAATTAAATTTAGAATTGCATAAATGTTGTTGGACAAAGAAAATATTTGGGTTGATGTTGTTACAGTTATTTTTAATGGATGTAAGAAGCACAATTTCTGATGCTACAAAGTATTCTCCTTTTGAGTTTAATGGAGAAAGGAAAATGGAGTTTGTGTTGCCTCGTGGAGTCAAAATTGGTTGAAGAAGGTATACAAAATGGTTCCTCCTCATATTTCTAAGTTTGAGAAAGGAAGTTAATTCATGATAAAAAGTGTCTTTGTTAGTCAAAAATATAAGTTTTTATATTACAATGTTTCTTGATTAAGAGATTAAGAAATAATTTGTATATATATATGAATAAGGTAAAAAGGTTTGTGTATGTTTAAAATGGTTTCATACAAAGGGTTATTCATAGCAACCCTTAGGAATTTAGAATGAGACACCCATTGTTTTAGAAAGGTGGGAGGGAAAATACTCATTCTGTAGCACTATCCTGCTCAGAAAAACCTTAAGAAGGAAAATAAAGTGGGGGCTGTTTTTTTGTTTAGGAGTGGACACAGACAATGGAGTACACACATTACAGTGAAAGTTTCATTCCAGTACACATAAGACATATATTTATATATATCATGAAGGATTGTTATTAAATCCACGCACATATCGGATTTAATCTTCATTGTAAGAATAATACTATTGATATTGTTTTTTTGTAACATTTTGTTATTTTGTTGTTAAACCAAAAATTATCTTTTATACAAGATAAGCGGCCTATTAAGTAGACCAGGAACAGAAAGGTTTATTTAAGATAGAATTAGATATTGTTGACACAAGTCTAAGACAGAAAAGATAAAAGATGATTAAAGAATTGTTACATGTGAGGTCACACCCAGAGATGGTGAAATGCACGTCACAGAGTTTCAGGAGTTGAAACATGAAAAAGTAATTGGGAAGGTCCATGGACATTTTGGGATGTTCAAGGGGTACAAATACTTTCTCAGTTCAGTGAAACAAGTATGTAGAAAGAAAAATGTAGGTATAACAAATTTAATATTCCAAGATAATGATGCTGCCTTTATTTTTTCAGGAATTAAAAATAAAAATCGAACCTGAAGAAAGTGCGTATTCCAAAAGAAAAAAGATGTCAGCACAACAAATGAAAAGTGTAAAAGAGAGAAAATTTATCCTCATCACAGGATTCATCTTTTTCATAATGACAATTTTATTTGTGATAAGATATATCAAGAACTGTTCAAGTTATGCAAAGACTAACAGGAATGAAGAATTACACAACAAAGATCATATGTTATTCAGAAATAAGAGAGATGTAGACATTGATATCAATGCAGATGAACTGAAAAATAAGAACATTGATATCATTACAAAGGACAAAAACGATAGAGTTATTGATATTAGTGCATATGATAAAAATCATAATTTTAGAGATGTTGATATTAATACAGCAGAAGATTTGTATGGATTTTTATGTATTGGAGATGGATATTGTTGTTGTTTACAATTGTATTTCATTCACAGCAATGATATTGAAATCAAAGTTAAAATAGAATCCAAAACAAAGTTTGTTAAAATGCAGGGATCTTATAGACTAAATAACAAAACCGGAACTTTTGAATGCAACATATTGTTGAGGAGTTTCTGGTCTATATATTTAAAAGGTAATGAGTCAACAATGTGGTCTGGAGATGTTACTAATATTATGACAAGATCTGGGAAAATACTTTATTCCTTTGATCAATTTTATTATCTTTTTCAAAGTTTTGTAAAGATATTAAATCCAAAATATTTAAACATCATTGAAAATGAAAAAGGAGACGTTGTAAGAACATGGGATTTTAAAGTAACAAGAAAATTTACTCAAATAAGGGTCAAAATTGATATCTTTATAGTTGATAAGATTGTTCCAGAAATTAATATTTTCCCACAATCTTTGAAAATTATGGAAGATAAAGATAATTTGCATTTGATATGCGATACAAAAATATCTTTACCTCAAAATTCATTGTTGACTTGGAAAAGGAATGATGAGTTTTTGGGTAGTTTTCTTTATAGTTCTACTATCATAATTCATAAAGGAATTTTTGGTAGTGTGAATTGGATCAATGATACATTTGTTTATCAACAAATGAGAGTATCTTTGAATGATATTGGCATTTATGAATGTTGCATATCAATAGAAAATTATCCGGTGAAATGTGCAAAGGCAAGTGTTATTGTTATGTCTCCAAGGAAAACTCCATGTGTCAATAAGAAAAGTTTCTCTGCAAGCCCTTTTCAGATTAACCATTTCCAATCCAGAACTCTTTTGAGAGAAGGAAAATTTGTCATTATTTTGTGGAACTTTAATGTTTCAGAATGAAAAATTTCTACAAGGTTTCCACAATGTCAAGGACATCTGGTTAATATGGAATTGGGTATTGAGAGATGGTTTGGAATTAATAATAGAAATCATAACAGAAATAAGCGTGGTATTGTTGAAGGTATTTTAGGAGGGATTGGCACAATCGGGAGTATAACAAATAGTATGGATATTAATACTTTAAAGTCTGATCTAGAAACCGCTGGTTTAGTGGGAAGTAACGGTATTAAAATACAAAGACATTTAAATCAGATTTTAGAAAATATGGTAATTTAAACTGCTAATATAATGGGTCCATCTATTTTACATCTTCAAAATATTACTCTTGATTTGATGAGAAGTGAACAACATTCTCATATAGCCAGAGCATGCTTAGAGATTCAAACGGAATATTCCACTAATTTTAAAATAATTGCGCAAGCATTTCAGAGTGGAATAACTCCTCTTGGCATTTTACAGTATTTGCCCAAAGAATATTTATATGCGATAAATCATACAGATTTATGGGTAAATAAATGGATAGGATGCAAGCAGGACATATGTTATAGTTCTTCTATGATTCCAATAGCCGGAAAAGAACAAATTTTGGTTCCAATCACTGTTTTGGGATTATCTGTCAGTAATACACAATTATTATACTATAAATTACAGTATACAGATTTTGTATTTAACAATGAAAATTCTGAATTAGAACAATTAGATTTGTCATCATGTTTACAATTCCAGTCTAAAATTATATGTTTACCTAATCAAGATAAAAGCATATTTCATTCTTGTTATCATAATCATACATTATGTTCAGCAAGAATTGAAAATAAAATTAATTCTGAATTAATTACTCGTGTAGATAAAAAGAAGGTTTGTTTTCAGATTATGTCAGATACAGAAAGGGTTAAAACTTTTTTCTCTTCTTGTACAAATACAGAAAACCTAAATCAAGGGTTGTATTGTATAGAAGGAGATATTGTTGCAATAAGTATTAATGGGTTGAGAACAAATTTAACAAATATGTTTATGAAAAATATTAGCGCTCTACCTACACAGTATAATATTTCCCAAATAGATGAATTTCCATGGGAAAAATGGGAAAATATAATTCAAAAGGATCAAGGTTTATTAATAGCTTTGGCTAAGGAATTGCAGAATGCAGAAGTATTGTTTAAACATGAACAAGGTAATTTGCAAGAAATATCACATCAATGGTCAGAATTTTCAGGAAATAATTGGTGGAAAAAATTTAGTAATAGTGTATCCATGTGGGGAAAAACTTCAATAACTTCAGCAGCAGGAAATATTTTATCACATCCTATTGTAATTATTTTTATTATTATCATGTTATTTCTTATATTCCAGTTATGTTTAATGTTTAGAATGAAAAAATTATATTATCGAATTAGAAGTGATATTAAGAAAGGAGATGATTTGTTACAAAATAAATTGAAGAGGAAAATGGGTTTTGAAGGTGCGAATCCAATTGTGCATGACAAAACATTTGGAGTTATTGAATCAAAGTTTGTTTGAATGTGACATGACTGGTGATGAATGAATTTTTAATCTGAAAAATATGATTAGTATTCATATTTCAGAGGGGAATGTTATATTATTAATATCTAAATTTTAATTGGCTTTATTATACTTTATTCAGAATATAAGTTTTCCATATTGTGTGAAAGAACTTTGAGACAATAAATTCTATGTTATGACTTGCGATAATTGAAGAAGTGAATATTTAAAATCTGTCAGGATTTTGATGAATATTGTATATCTTATATATGCTTTTAAGGGCTATGTAATTGATACATTGTTTAGTTTTTACTTCCCCACCTCATTATATATATATATATGTTTTTTAAAAATCTATCTCTATGTAACTGAGATGTTGTTTAAGATTATAGGTCATTCAAACCTTAAAGTGGTAACAGATGTTACTTTGCTATAGTAATCAATCACTCAGCCCACAGCTTTGTAAAGGAGGAGTTATCTTTCGGGCGGGAGATTCGAGCCTGGTTAATATAATGGGAAGTGCTGGGAGTGGGGCTTCCTGTTGTATCCTACTCACACAACGAGGCAGATGTGCTCTTGAAAGACCAAGCAGGCAAGCAGACACATTTCTTATACACAGCAGACAAAGGGTTATTCCGCCATTTTAGGCCACACATGCAATAACCTCATATTTTCATAAGACAATTTTTAAAGATACAAATGATTATTATTGTACTATTTTTGTAAGCATCCTTTTGTATTTAAATGTGTACAAATAAATACACATTTTTTGAATTACGCTGACTCAGATCTAATTAAGGAAATTCGTCTCACAAGATTGATTGATCTCAACATATATACTTAAGACTTTGAAATATTTAACATTATAAGCTATTTTATTTCAATCAAGAGCGGAGGCAGACCACGAGTACCCTTCTTACCTCGAAAAATGGGAAAGGGAGATAGGCCCATTAAGAAATGATGACCATAGGAATAAAATAATTAGAATGACCCACTCACTACCAAAAGACCTACAAACGATCGAAATGTCCTTTAAGCTACTAGGTGGTATATGACCCCCCTAAGGGTACAGAGGATTAGAGGAGATGCCTCGCCTACCTGCTGGAGGGGTTGTACTGCACTGGGGACTTTTAAACATCTGTGGTGGGAATGCCCTAAAATAATACCCTACTGGGATAAAATAAAATAATATTTCTGATAACAGGGGAAAGGATTGAAAAACACCCATGGGTATGCTTGTTCCATGACTCAGAGAAGGGGGCCGTACAATATAAATGAATACATTAATTCCATACTTATTAAACGCAGCTAAGGCTTTAATTCCTCATCACTGGAAAACCCAGCAGGTCCCGACAATAAAAGAATGGGTTGGGAGGGTTGAGCGGATTAGAGTCATAGAAGATGATGCAGTGCAAACTTGTGTTGGAGAACGCCGTTGCAAGGGGCGTAAGTGATGTATCACACTCAAGGCATCCTATGCGTTTACATACTCAGCGTTTTTAATAATCCATTGTTATTAAAGTTATTTAACAGGGATACTACACTTAGCTGACACTTCCTTCCCTTTGTTCTTTTTTCTCATTAAATCACACAGAGCCATACACAACTCTGAGGATAGAAGCCGCAGGTGGTCTCGAGCCTCCCCCCTTGCCTTTACATCTTGTCCTTGTTTTATTGACAATTGGACTATATAATCTCGGTGCGCCAGATTATCTCTCTTTTTACTGTTCCCAGGCCATTTTATGTAGTTTTATGTAGTCCCAGGCCATTTTATTGAATGTCTTCTTGAATGTCACTAGAAAGAAGGAACCTTTCTGTTTTTTGATTAACCTCCCTGACGATATGATTATGTCAGATTTTTGATGCAGAAAGCAGTAGAATTGTTTTGCATGGAAATTAGACGTTTTATATTGTAGGCCTATAATTCTTAGGAATAACTCACTTAAATCTGTCCAAACAAGAATCTAGTAGACATCCCGGGTATGATAAAGTTTGAAACACAAAATCATACATTATAATATAATAAATAACTATAAATAACAAATAATAATAATACATTTTATTCAATAAATTTTAGTCAATAATATAATAAAATCAAACACAATGATACATTTTTTGTCCAAACAAGGGTGCAATATTACTAGTCATATTGCTCCAGTAAACATCCCGGGTATGATAAATTTTGAAACATGGGACTGCACAAAGTTCGACGTCACAATCTGGACAATGGTACCTGCTTTGCTTTCGGATTTTCTTTCTACTGTTATCACACTTGGAGCAACAAACCACGCACATCCTTGTGGGTGCTAATTTTTTCTTAGTTGGTGGGATGTAGTCCATGAAGTGATAACCAGTCAGGCATTCCCGGGTTGACAACACCAGCAGCACAGCATCCAGCTCTATTCACAGCCATCGGTGTTTGGTGGTTTAGATAGATCAGTTTGGCAACTTTCCAAACAAAGTCAGCATAAACCACAGGCTTGTCACTCTCTTTTGTTTGAGCAGAATGTAGGCATTCCACAAGCATTGCTCAAGAAGATGACTGAAGATCTTCTTGTAATATATTTTTGTTGTTTTCTTATTACCGTTGGTCCATTCTGTCGGCTCTGTCAACACATCCCATTGTGTTATTGTAGTATATCACTACCTGTGGCTTCATGATGTCTTTCCCATCTTTTGTGAATACCATGGCATTGGAGGTATTATGGGTTGTACTCATCAGTCACACATCCTTTTTGTCTTTCTGCCAGGCAATCATTTTCCAGTTTTGAGCTCCTCCCCCGTAGGATGTAATGTGTATTGGGGGAGGAGCTATCGTGCGGACATCACCCGTGGTCATCTCTGGCAGCGTGCTGTGTTTTATACTGGCCTTGTTACACATGCCGTTTTTATTGCTGTTTTGTTGACTGCCGGTCTGGCATTCACTTCTTGGCTACAAGCCTTTTTATATGTTGTGGATTTTTTTCAATAAAATAACTTGCAGAGAGCACTTAGATTGCATTTTTTTTCTCCTTCCTACACACCAGTTCCTGGATCAGCTGCTCCATCTGGCTCATCTACCTACTGCCTCTATCCCATATATGGATACAAGCCTGTATGACCTTCTGGTAGTTCAGAGGTCCATCTCATTTGATATACTTCCCAGATTTTTATGAGTTTTGGTGCTGGATGAGTAGTTTCATCAAATTCTTCATTGTTTTCAAAGTGCAAATACTTCATTATCAGGGAAAATGTGTACTCTGACATGACTGTGCCAAAGAATGGAATGGCAAATAATTTATTGGTTGTCCAATACCACTTCTGCAGGGGTTGCCCCACCACTCCTGATAAAAATCACAGATCACCACCATTAATAGTAAGAAACAAAATACTAATAAAAATGCCATAAATCAATAACCTATTTTGTAGCTGCTTTAGCTTTTGTGCTATCCAATTAATATATGCTTATTGCGATTTTTTTTTTTTTTACCAAAATATGTAGAAGAATACATATTAGCCTAAACTGAGGACTTTTTTTTTTTAATTGGCAAAAAGTAAAAAATTTGGTTTTTTTTTTCAAAATTGTTGGTCTTTTCTTTTTTATAGTGCAAAAAATAAAAACCAGAGGAGATCAAATACCACCAAAAAAAGCTCTATTTGTGTGGAAAAAAAATGATCAAAATTTAATTTGGATACAATGTCGCACGATCACTCAATTGTCATTCAAGATGTTACGGCACTGAAAGCTGAAAATTGGCCTGGGCAGGAAGAGGGTAAAAATGCCCTGTATTGAAGTGATTAAAGCAACATTTTTTTTCAAATAACATTTTTTTATTTTTTTGTATTGCATTTTAGTGTAAATATGAGATCTGAGTTTTTTTTTTTTAAAAGAACAGTGTAAAATATTAAAATAAAAGGTAAAATAAATAAGAAAAAAAAAATATATTTGTAAACACGCCCTGTCGTGCCAAGGTCGCGTGCAGAAGTGAACGTATATGTGAGTAGCGCTCGCATATGAAAATGGTGTTCAAACCACAATCAACGTGATCCTTAGAGCAAGAGCAATACTTCTAGCCCAAGATCCCCTGTATCTCAAAACGTGCAATGTAGAATGCATACATGTAAAAAATTTTAAACATTGCATATGAAGATTTTTAAAGGTAAAAGTTTGTCGTCATTCCACGAGCAAGCGCAATTTTGATGCATGCCATCAATTTACTTGGCGTAACATTATCTTTCACAATATAAAACAAATTGGGCTAACTTTACTGTTGTCTTATTTTTTTTATAAAAAAAAAATGTATTTTTTCCAAAAAAATTGCGCTTGTAAGACCGCTGTGCAAACATGGTGTGACAGAAAGTATTGCAATGACCACCATTCTATTCTCTAGTGTGTTAAAAAAAAAAAAAAAATATATATATATATATATATATATATATATATATATATATATATATATATATATATATATATATATATATATATATATATAACGTGTGGGGGTTCTAAGTAATTTTCTAGCAAAAAAAAAATATTTTAACTTAACCAAAACAAGTGTAAAAAAGAGGCTCGGGCTGAAGTGGTTAAGTAGCACTGTGAGCAAAGAAACTTGTATAAAAGCTTCTATAAAACTTCCTAATATAAGAGCATACAACATATATTAAGCATTACTAAATAATTAACCAATATGAAGTGCCTATGAATTTTTTCAGCCCTTAAAGCCACATGGGCTGGTGACAGCTGCAGTATTCATCAGCCCTGGATGAGCTTTAGATTATACATTATTTTTATTAATGCACATGAAAGAAGTTCATTTTGGCAGAAAAATCTGTATTAAACTTTAACATGAGAACATGTAACAGTTCCTTAAAACCGCTGGCTCGCTCTCACATGTCAACACAGGAGAGAAACAAATGAAGGGGCAAAGTGCCCCTTTAAACAAATAGAGCGGCAGATTTTGTTCACTGGAGCAGAATAGAAATATGTATATTTTAAATGAGTAAAGGGATTTGGCCCTTAGAGAGAATTTATTATATCATTTAGCTGGAGAAAAAGAGAATAAAGAAACCAGATTGTTTCCCTTACAAAGAAGAAAGACTTTGTTTACTGTAATTGAATAGAAAAATGACATTATAAATGCCAGCTGTGACTTCTTCATTTGTTTTAAATATATTTCACGTGTGGATGGCAAACCTATTTAAAGATTAACTTCAAACAGATAAAAAACACAAAGTAATGCAGTTATGTATTCACTAAAACATCAATAAATGTATTTTCAATAGCAACCTTATTTTTTAATACAGATATGTACATGGTGTCAACAATTTAAGCAGCACTTTACATATTGTATATTCACATCAGTGCCTGCCCTCAAGAGGCTTACACTCAAGTTCCCTATCTCATATGCATACACATACATGCCTGAGTCAATTAAGACAGGGACCAATTAACCTACCAAAATGTCCTGGGTGTGACATGTGTAAAGCAAAGTGCTTTTGAAGTAGAGAATGGTTGAGTCCACATTTTTGTTTTTTCTTCATTTTATTTTTTCTGTGTGCCATTTGGGAGATTTGGCTTCACTTACTGCCCCTAAGACAACAGGAAGAGGGATGAAATTCAGAGTGAGTACCAATCCCCTCAATTCATATTCCAGAGATTACTGTAAAATGTGGTCACCAGAACAAAGACAGGGAAAATCTTCTTAGTGGGAATACAGACAGCAATAAAAAACTGACGTGGTTTTTACCTCTTAACATTCTATACAAAAATTTAAAAAAATAGTCTTGGCTTTGGATGTTTTTTTATTTTACCCTTATGTAATCTCATGTACAGCAGCACTTATCTAGAGGACCAGCACCTGGACTCCGTTAGGCTCTTCTGCAGAGCGCATATGCTGACAGTAAGCATGGGGAGAGGAGGAAGAGGGCAGAGTGATGAATCCTCACTATGCTGTTGCTCTTTCTATATCTTTGTTAAGTGCCCAATCTGTTGGCATACAATCTTCATGTATATGCAACAACTACATTAGCCAGTATATGGTAGTGTTAATATGTTTGTAGCTGCACTATGGTAAACTCTGTGTTTTTGCCGTAAAATAACATTTCTGTTTCCTGTCTGCAGTTAAGCAGCAAAGCCCATGTGGGCTGTGCACCTTCAGTCTGTTTGTTAGGGCTATATACAGACTTTCTAACAGGTTATGGGCCCAGACAAAGCCCAGACTCATACCCAGACATCCAGTCATGACCTGCTACAGCAAGTTGCAAGATACAGCAACAGAATGAAGATTGCAACAGAATAACAGAAAATGGCCAGCAACACAGCTGCAACAAAGCTTCATTTGCAAATCCAACAAACCAGAACTACTGGTCTTGGAAATTCAAGATGAAAATGCTGTTAATAAGAGAAGGTACATGGAATTGTATAAATTAAGTCAGGCCAGAACACCCTTCAGATGAGTGGATAAAGAAGGACCAAAAAGCTCAGAGCACAATCTCTCTTAGCATAGAAAATTATTAAATCATACGCATAGGTAAGTGTGAAACTGCTAAAGAAATGTGGGAAGGATTGCAAAAGGTGCATGAAAGAGCTAATCTCAGCAATAACTTGTATTTGATTAGAAAGCTATACCAAACCAAGCTGATGAAAGACCAGGATATGCAGGATTACATAAGACACACGTTGGAAACGGTTGAAGGCTTGAGAGGTATAGGAAAATAAATAAAAGATTTTCATTTTGCAGCACTATTACTCAGCAGTTTACCAGAAAATTATGAAACGTTTGTCAGAGAACTTGATACACATCCAGATGATGGACGGACATTGGAATATGTTAAGGGCAAGCTTGTGGATGAATTTAAGCATAAAACAGAAAGCATTAATAATGACGGTGTTTTGGGGTCTTGCAAGAAGCAAGGTCATTTAAAAGCAAGATGCCGAATCTGAAAAGCTAGAATGTAAAAACAAACGAAACTACAAAAGGCCAAATGTTTGAAGGAAGAAACCGATTTTGCTTCAGATAATAAATATGTTTTTCAATCCAAAAGTTGCACCTCATCTTTGCAAGCATGATGTGTTAATCCAGGAGCTACAAGTCATATGACAAATTACTGAATTTTTTTTACTCACCCTGACCAGAGTAAAACAGAAAAAATCATGACAGATAATGGGCAAATAATGCAATCAGAAGGAATAGGAAATGGTTTTCTTTGCTGTCCTATTTCCCAAAGTGTCACTGGAAAGATATCTGTGAAAATGTCCTCTATTTCCCTGCTCTTGAAACTGATCTTTTGTGAATAAAGAAGCTTACAAGACTAGGCATTGTAGTGGCCTTCCGAGGTGACAGCTGTGCCATCACAAAAGAGGATATCTTACTTGCAAAGGCTAAAATTACAAATGGAGTGTATCAGCTGAACTGCAATGAGGTGGTTAATACTACCAAGGAGGAAAAACATTTAAACTGCATCCACACATACACATGGCACATATGAATTGGGCACAGAATTCTGGACATAATAAAGATATTAACTGAGAATAACTATGCAAGGGGAATAATTTAGTTCATGCCATTAAACAATGAAATGCGCCAGCTTTTTAAAAGAAAAAAATACAAGAAAGGTCTTTCTAAAGCAGAGTAACAGCAGAGCTTAAAAACCTCTGAACTTAAAGGGGTTATAAAGGTAAATGTTTTTTCACCTTAATGCATTCTATGCATTAAGGTGAAAAAACATCTCACACTGCCGGCGCCCCCAGTCCCCCCGTTTTACTTACCTGACCCCTCGAAAATCCCGCACTCGCCCCCGCCGTCCTCTTCGCCGCTCAGCCTGGCCGCTGATTGGCTGGAGTGGATGGATTGAAAGCAGCGCAGCCATTGGCTCGCGCTGCTGTCAATCACATCCAATGACGCAGCGCGCCGGGGGGCGGGGCCTTGTGATACAGCGAGCGGCTATAGCTGCCGGCTGTATCACGGGAGCGCGCCCGCAGTGCTTCTCACCAATGCGAGGGAGCTCGCATTAATGTGAGAAGCACCTGCGGGAGGAAGCAGAGACAGCCGCCGAGGGACCCCAGAAGAGCAGGTTCGGGGCCACTCTGTGCAAAACGAGCTGCACAGTGGAGGTAAGTATGACATGTTTGTTATTTTAAAAAAATAAACATTTTTACTTTACAACCCCTTTAATTTATTCAGATCTTTGTGAGCCAATGGAAAAATTTACTCCATGAAAGAAGACATATTTTGCCACTTTTATGGATGATTACTTCAGGTATACTACATACACTATATTTGTTACACAATACAAGTGAAGTACCAGAGAAACTTGAACAGTTTCAAGTGAACAGTTTTCAAGTGAACAACAAATTTGACAAAATGCCAAGAGTATGGCGCACAGACCATGGAATTGAATATATAGCTGATATCACACAGGTAATTTTCAGAAAGTATGGCATAATATTTCAAACTACTGAACCATACAACCCAGAACAAAATGGGGTTGCAGAAAGAATGAACTGTACTCTTTGTGAGAGGGGAAAAACCATGCTGTGTGATGCAGATATGCCAACCACATATGTGGGGAAGCAGTTATGACCGCATGCTACAGTATCTCCAAAATCAACTACCAGGAAAATCATCTGAGAAAACTCCATATGAACTGTGGAATGGAAAAGCCTTGAATTTGAACCATCTAAAAACTTTTGGAAGCAAATATATGCACATGCCAAAAGACAAATGTATTAAATTGGATGCTTGCACAAGGGAAGCTATACTTGTGGGGTACAGTATATCTCAAAAGGGATACAGAAATCTACAGCAAAAACACAAATAAGGTAACCATCGGTAGAAGTGTAATTGTTGATGAAACTTCAGTGTGTTCAAACTTTCATAAACTAACACAAGCACTTCAAACTTAAGGAAATTTCACATCAGTGTCAAATGAAGATGAGCAACAAAGTGACACAGAAATAGAAATTAACGCAGACAATCTTAATCCTGATAAGGAGAAACCAGGCTACAAGAGGCTTCAATCAGGATATCCATCATAAGCAATAAAGGTATCCCAGCCAAACATCTGTACTATGTTGCTTGCATAGCATTAAAACCAGAGCCAGATTCATGGGATGAGATGCCAAGACTTCCAACTCATGAGAAACAAAACCAAATCAGAGCTGCTGATGAAGAGATGACATCTCTTAGTAAACTGTAGACAGAGACACTTTCAGAGCTACCTCATGGTAAGAGTGCAATCAGCTGTAAATTATTTTTTAAGTCCAAATGCGACTCTGAAGACAAGGTCTGTAGGTACAAATCACAGTTAATGGCAAAAGGGTACTGACAAAAATTTGGTGAGGATTACGATGCTACTTTAGTTCCAGTTGTAAAACAAATTACTTTCTGAACACTGTTAACAGTGGGCACTTCTCGGAAAATAGTTTTGAAGCACTGTGATATCACAACAGCCTTTCTTAATGGTGCTATAGAAGACAAAATATATATGATACAGCCAGAGGTATACGTGAAAAATGTTGAAAAATGGAAAGTGGATCTTGTGTGCAAGTTGCAGAAACCTGTTTATGGAGTTAAGCAATCTGCTCTAGCATGGATTTTAAAAATAAACAAAGTCTTGCTAAACAAAGGATTCATATGAAATAGAGCTGACCCATGTCTATACTCAAAATGCATAGATTCTGAATATATGTATATTTTACTCTGTGTAAAATGACATGTGGATGAATTGATTGTTGCTCACAAAAAGGATGAGAAAGTTACAAAGTTGACTGCAGTGCTTAACCAGCATTTTGAGACTAACGATTTTGGGGATGTAAAAAATAAAATTCAGAGCTTAGAGAAAAATAAATAAATGAAACTCCCAAAAAACAACCCTTATAAAAGAGTGTAAAGCCAATAACTGTTGATTCATCAGAAACCAACAGCATACAAATGTGCAGACAAAAATTGTGTCAACTGTGCAACAAATATACAAGTGTTTGTATGAAAAATCTCTGGGGCAACTCCCAGGGAAGAGTATTGTGCAAGTTGATTAAAAAACAAACAAAGTGCATAAGTGCAGCAAATCATAAATGTACAGTGACCAAAATAGATAAATTCTTAGAGAATCAGACCAAAATAATTCATAAAAAATAAATAAAGTGAAGAGTCCTCTCTTAAATAATCTATAATGTCCTTTGAAGAAACAATAGGGGGTGATACTTCTTCACAGATGGTGGTAAACCAAGATGGATAGATTATTCCATGTACCATTTATGACCGTGTATAATTGACAACGAAAAGATTGGGTACGCTTACCACAAATGGTGGACACACACACAGTATAGCGATGAGTCAAACAAGCATTTAGACCATCCAATCCAGCAGGTCTTTCCTGGAAAATGATGATGGTACAATGGTGTATCTTGACATCATCACAGGCAGTAACTGTGGATGAATGGCTCCAAAAACTCCAACAGGTAAACATACCAATGTGGGAAATCGATCACCAGCTGCAAAGGTCCGCGATACTCCCAATAGCGCCAAATCAGGATTTTAGTTAAGATACAATTAAGAAAAAAAAGCCTCCGCATAGTGCATGAATCCAGGTGAAAAAAAATATTTTTGATTTATTAAAAAATTAATAAAAGTATACAATCACCAATCATGATGGATGTATAAAGTGGTCACATAAAAAATATATCTGTAGTGTGGTATCGAAAGCACAATGAGCTAGCAACCCGACATGTTTCGGAACAATAGTCCATCTACTGGGGCATATGACCCATTGTGTGTTACCACCCTAATATAGCAAAGTTAAAATCATTTAAAAACAGATCAGCTGTGCACTGCTGACAGCCAAGAACTCTGATATCCAATCCTGAATCACTATTGAATGTCAGCTCCTCCTCGTTGTGTGATTCCCCCATATGAGCCAATAGGTGTGTAAAACGTCATCCTACCGTGGTCACATAATCCCGCCGTCGCGACTAACGTCATTGCACACCGGTTATTTGTTCTCCAAGTCTCGTTTTCATTTCTCCTAGGGAAAAGAAGACTATTGGCTGAGATGGAGAAGCCACCCCTCCCATCTTCTAATCAAGAGGGCTGTCATCGCGCACCGGTGATGCACTCCAAGTGATACAACACTGGAAAGAGGTCTATACAATTGATTGGACAACCAATGTGCGGAATTTTAACACTATATTTGTGACCACGGACTGCCACTAACAACCTCATTCCCAAGGGGAATTTATATAAAGCAGAAATATGGGGAAAACAAATGTATGTAACACAGCGAATGTCATTAATAATCTAAATGATAACCAAATATCACATGATATATGTAAAATCGTTACAACCCGTCAATTGTTAAAAAACAGATTATCAAAATACAATGAAAGATAACAGTAACTGCTGGAAGTGAAACTAACCAATGGTGATTGTTAAGGATTAAACCATCCAAAAAATGACTGTACATATATGCTAGGAATGTAACAAGCGTGGGGAGGTAGGTAAATCAAACCCAGTCTTGACATAAAAAATCTTGTCAATCACAAATGAGCAATTGGGATAACTAGAAACTTGACTGGCAAGTGTCTCAACAAATACAGAAGACATGACCCCCCATAATAACACAACAATAAATCATGGTATCATAATGCCGGTATCCCCTCTAGAGGGCCCCTTCCAGCTTATATAAAAAATGATGCTATAAAAAAAAGAACTGCAATCATATGAAAAAATGTGTAACAAATGTAAAAAAAATTACATTAATATGCCTACATGAACGTGTGTCTGTCATAGTTTTGCAATAGTTTGCTTACCTGTTTCCATGTGTTCATCTCTAGAGACCAGCCGACCCTCACCTGACTGCTTTTGTAATCCATCCTCTGGCTTGACTCCACCCTAGCTCCTATCAGAGAGCTCTATATTAACCTGTGCACTGCAGGCCAATCCTGCTGATCAACCTTTGTGTGTTAGCTTCCTGTTACCTGCCGTGTGCTCTTCTGTTGTTCCTTTACCGACTTTGGCGTGTTCTTGACTATCCCTGTTTGCCTGTGATCCTGACCTTTTGGCGTGTCCCTGACTATTCCTGTCTGCTTGTGGCCCCGACCTTGGCTTTGTCCCTCACTATCCCTATCCTCCTGTTGCCTACTGTGGGTGTGAGCTGGGGGACCCTGGGAGTCACGACCTGGAGCCAGTTGCAGCCAAGTCCATCCTCACCACTAAAGGCGCTGGTGAACACCTACTGGCTCTTAGACTCCGCGTCCCAGGGAATCTTACGCTCTAACCCCAGTGTGATCTGTCTCCCGTCCGCAGCAGTCAGCCGTAGGGTCCACAACCTTGCGGTGCACTCCTGATCCCTACGGTGTGCATCTGTCACCTCACCTCAAGGTGACCTGACAGTGTCACTATATGCACAGAAAAAAATGATCATGTAAACATATGTACACAAATATGAAAAAACATTATATTGATATAATGAGAGATCCCATGATATTATCACAACCAACAAATAGACATCCTATTAAGATTGATTAATGAATGCATTTATATTCCACTCAGTATTCAACCCGTGGGCGGAGTAACATTTGAGTTGGTATATCCATAAGGTCTCGAGTTTAGAGACCCCTCTGATATGAGACCCTCCCCTCCAATGTGGGACAAGCTTATCGATTATCTGAAATTTAGTGCCCCAGGGATGTAAATCTGCTTTCACTGTCTTTTTCTTTTTCCAGGAAAAAGAAAAAGACAGTGAAAGCAGATGCTATTTTCAATCTCAGCCAGGTAAAGTTTACAGATGCTGAGCTTTATGTGTTGGATAAGGGGCTGAAATATGCCCCGCCCAAGAAATTGAATAAATTTGAAAATGTTGTTGATGTTCAGAAATATATAGGAAGGCTCAATGTACAAAGGCATTTTATTGCCAATCCATCTAGATCAAATGGTGTCACCAAACATAAAGACGGGGTAGTACATTCTGGCTTATCAAACTCTTCTCTTTTCAATACCCTCAATGCTACAGCACCATCTATAAAAGTCTTTCGGGACTTGGTCTTGAAGGATTTGGAATCGTAGCCCAAGAAACAGGAATATGACCATCCAAACTTCAAGACTGGTCTCAAATCTTTATGCGAACAAAAAGATCTTATAATTCGTCCCGCCGATAAAGGCAGAGACCTAGTAGTGCTGGATAAAAAGGATTATCATATTGAAATGTGTCAGATCTTGAGTGCTGACAAGACCTATATGACATTACCTAATTATTCCACTAAAGAGTTTAAGAAACAATTGGTATACTTAGTGGAAAAAGGGTTGCGGCAAAGGATCCTAAAACAAAAAAGAGATAGAGTACTTGGTACCTGTGGGTGCACACATTCCCATCATGTCCCTAAGATATATGAAAATTTCACTAGACCCCCAGGGAGACCCATCATAAGTGGGATAGACTTCATGACATCTTGGATTGGTCAATACATTGATTTTCATTTACAACCGCTAGTGCGTGCCATTCCATCATATTTGAAGGACACAGGAGATACAATGCGCCAACTTGAGGGCATTGAATATCATAACGACCTCCTTCTAGTAACAGTAGATGTCACGGCATTATACACCTGCATCCCACATAGATTGGGGCTGACAGCGGGTTGAACATTATGTTGCTACTAGCAAACAGATTCATTTGCTACAATGTTACATTATGGAGCTTCTTCTTTTGCTAGCCAGACCAACTATTTTTGGTACAATAACCAATTTTTCTTGCAAAGGAAAGGCGTGGCAATGGGGGCTAAATTTGCATCTCTACATGGCCCTATGGGAGGAGGATGTCATCTATTCGTTACAATGACTGGATCTGACTCTATGGGCCAGGTACATAGACGACATCCTCCTCCTGTGGAGAGGCGATGAGAAATCATTACATGATTTCATGGCCACTTTGAATGATAACAAGATGATGTCAGCTCCACCTCTATCCATTTTTTAGATTTAGAGATTTCCGTTGTTGACCGTCGTCTTGTAACTACAACATTTTTCAAACCGACCGATCGACACGGATATATTTCTACTGACAGCTGCCATTATGGTCCATGGCTTGATTCTATACCTCACAGTCAGCTGTTGCGAATTTAAAGAAATTGCACATACTCTACTGAATTTATTAAACAAGCATTGTTTCTAAAACAACGTTTTGTCGAAAAAGGTTACTCACCATTAATCATTGAGGAAGAGATAACTAAGATTGCCTCACTTGATTGACATACACTGACTGCAGAACAGCCCAAACGAGTTACTGACAATACGTTTAAATAGTCTCTTGTTATGCAGTTTTCAGTTCAACACAAACAAGTTAAGAACATTCTCAACCGTCATTGGAATGTTCTTAAAAATCTTACAGATTACAGTACTGTATAAAAAAATACACCCCCCCCCCTTTGTCCCTAGTGGTCTGTCCAGTGCCCTCCATGCACTTTTATATTATAAATACTGTTTTTTTCTGCCTGGAATTTGGAGATTGCCCATAGCAACCAAAAAACTGTCCCTTTATGTCAAAAGTGATTTTAGACCAACTAGAAAACAGCGATAATAAATTATAATCACTTTCAGAATTCAGCGATAGCAATTTGTGGGGAAATTCGTCATCAAACACTAAATCTAATGACAGTGACAATTCTGCAAATGAGCAAATTTCAGTGTTTTTGGATTTGATTACATTATTGAATAATTTTTATTATTATTTATTATCATTATTTATTATATTATAAACTTTATCATACTCGGGATGTCTGCTAGACTCTTGTTTGAACAGATTTAAGAGAGTTATTCCTAAGAATTGCAGGCCTACAATATAAAACGCCAAATTTCCATGCAAAATAATTGTACCGATTTCAGCACCTAAAATCAGAACTAATCATACCACCAGGGAGGTTAACAAAAAAAAAAAGGCAATACGGCACTACTCTCCACCAATGACCATAAAGTATTAGTGCAAAACACCCTATACAAAACTATTACTTAAGGTGGGCAAAAAAAAACTCAAAAATAGTATTCGTGTGAATACAATATAAAAAACACAATCAAAAACTGCCAGTGAGACCAAACAAATATTAAAAAAAAAAATAACCCTCTAGGGGTTAAATATGCTACAACCAAGTGTATGCTATATGTGCAATAATGTTGTCACCTCTATGGATACTAAAAAGATATACAGCCTCAGCCTGAATATGTAGAAAAAAACCTGAAAAAACAGCAGTGTGCACAAAAAACACAATACCCTCTGCAAAATATTGAAATCAACCATAAAATGCTATGAAAAAAAATGCAAACCAAACACATACAAGTATTACAGTATTATGATGGATAATTTAAATAAATACAGTACATACATACGCATATGTTGGTATTGCAAAAATTGTATGACAATATAAGTGACCCCCTTCTGGTGGTTAGAAAAACTCAAGATAAATATAATAAATGTCCTTACATATATCCTGTAAATTTGTGAAACAGTTCATACAGTACACCTTATTGTTAAAAGTATTGGAACGCCTGCCTTTAGATGCACATGAACTTTAATGGCATCCCAGTCTTAGTTCGTAGGGTTCAATATTAAGTCGGACCACCCTTTGCAGCTATAACAGCTTCAACTCTTCTGGGAAGGATGTCCACAAGGGGTGGAGGAACTTGACTGGCCTGTACAGAGTCCTGACCTCAAATCGAACACCTTTGGGATGAATTACAACAGAGACTGTGAGCCAGGCCTTCTCGTTCAACATCAGTGCCACTGCCTGACCTCACAAATGCGCTTCTGGAAGATGGGTCAAACATTCCCATAGAAACACTCCTACACCTTGTGGACAGCTTTACTAGAATAGTTGAAGCTGTTATAGTTGCAAAGGGTGGGCCAAATCAACATTGAACCCAACGGACTAAGACTGGGATGCCATTAAAGTTCATGTGCGTGTAAAGGCAGGCATTCCAATACTTTTGACAATATAGTGTATATTAAGTGTGTGCTTAATAGAGTGCACTTTTTCCTTTAAAACACATGCAGTGACTGGATGTTGTTTATAACATCATATGAATCCTTTACCAATAAGGATGGCAGTTCTCCTCAAAGATTGGTCCTAATATATAGGTCTAATGTACATCCCCCTTTTTGAGTTGGGGCAAACTCATATCCTGATATTCCTCCTCTTGGAATTTCACTAGGATGAGGCTTGAAAGGTCAGCCGGTGTATATAAATCTACTCCTTAAAGGTTAGGTACATGTTCTCAAAGGAACAAAAAAGGAACCATCATCATGCAAAACAACCATAAAAACTTGCAAAAGATTTATTAACCACTTGCCGACCGCCTCACGCCGATGTACGTCATCAGAATGGCACGGGCAGGCATAAGCACATATATGTACGTCCTTTGCCTCCCGCGGGTCGGGGGCCCGATCGGGCCCCCGCCCGGTGCCTGCGGCGGTCGGTTTTCGTTCGGGAGCGATCCCGGACGAGGGGACGGCCATTCATTCATGGCCACCCCCTCGCGATCGCTCCCGATGAATGGAAATCCCCGGTGACATCACTTCCTCTCCTGTAATGTAAACACAGGAGAGGAAGTGATGTATTCTCTCCTCCGTGTCGGTATTTTTCGTTCCGACACGGAGGAGAGCGGATCAGTGAGTTGCACCAACACATCCCACACACAGTAGAACATGCCAGGCACACTCACACCCCCCCTTTACCCCCCGATCACCCCCCCAATTACCCCTGCCCCCCAGTCACAGTGACACCAATGTCATTTTTTTTTTTTTTTTTTTTGCATTGGTGTCATTTGTGACTGTAATAACTGTTAGGGCAGTTAGGGTTAGCCCCCTTTAGTTCTAATGTACCCCCCTAACCCCCCCAATAAAGGTTTAACCCCGTGATCACCCCCCGTCGCCAGTGTCACTAAGGCTGGGTTCACATTGCAGCGGTTTATGAGAACGAATGTGATTCGCACCGCACTGCAGTGCAAATCACATCCGATCTCTGTGCGATTCGAGTTCAGCCATTCGCCGCACCCGCCGCACCCGCCACACCCGCCGCACCCGCCGCAAATTCGCACGGGACCCTTTTTTTGGCCCGCAGCAGAATCGGATCGCATGGGTGTTCACACCATGCGATCCGAGTTTGCAGATCGCACTGCGATATGCGAACTGATCTGGGGGTGTCAGTAACATTTCACTGACACTCCCAGCAGTTCGCATAGGGCAGTGTGAACTGCCGCCGGGAGGCATGCGATGCGGGAACCCGCCGCGGATTCGCGGCGTTTCCGCATCGCTCCAGTGTGAACCCAGCCTAATAAGCGATCATTTTTCTGATCGCCGTATTAGTGTCACAGGTGACGCTAGTTAGGCAGGTAGGTATTTAGGTTCGCCGCAGCTTTTTATAGCGCTAGGGACCCCCATATACTACCGCATAAAGCCCCCTGATTGCCCCCTAGTTAACCCTTTCACCAGTGATCACCATATAACTGTTACAGGTGACGCTGGTTGGTTAGTTATTTTTTTATAGTTTCAGGGCACCCGCCATTTATTACCTAATAAAGGTTTAACCCCCTGATCACCCGGCAGGTGTCATTTGTGACTAATAACTGTTAGGGCAGTTAGGGTTAGCCCCCTTTAGTTCTAAGGTACCCCCCTAACCCCCCCAATAAAGGTTTAACCCCGTGATCACCCCCCGTCGCCAGTGTCACTAAGGCTGGGTTCACATTGCAGCGGTTTATGAGAACGGATGTGATTCGCACCGCACTGCAGTGCAAATCACATCCGATCTCTGTGCGATTCGAGTTCAGCTATACAGATAGTATGGCTGAATTCGTGTCGCACCCGCCGCAAACTCGCACGGGACCCTTTTTTTGGTCCGCAGCAGAATCGGATCGCATGGGTGTTCACACCATGCGATCCAAGTTTGCAGATCGCACTGCGATATGCGAACTGATCTGGGGGTGTCATTAACATTTCACTGACACTCCCAGCAGTTCGCATAGGGCAGTGTGAACTGCCGCCGGGAGGCATGCGATGCGGGAACCCGCCGCGCATTCGTGGCGTTCCCGCATCGCTCCAGTGTGAACCCAGCCTAATAAGCGATCGTTTTTCTGATCGCTGTATTAGTGTCACAGGTGACGCTAGTTAGGCAGGTAGGTATTTAGGTTCGCCGCAGCTTTTTATAGCGCCAGGGACCCCCATATACTACCGCATAAAGCCCCCTGATTGCCCCCTAGTTAACCCTTTCACCAGTGATCACCATATAACTGTTACAGGTGACGCTGGTTGGTTAGTTATTTTTTTATAGTTTCAGGGCACCCGCCATTTATTACCTAGTCTCACTAGTGTACCCCTAAATTTAGGGGTGTCTACTTTCTAAAATGGGGTCATTTGGGGGGGGGGGGTTTGTGCCATCTTGGCATTTTATGGCCTTCAAAACTGTAACGCCCTTAGAAAGCCTGAAGGCGGTGCTTGGTTTTTGGGGCCCCGTACGCGGCTAGGCTCCCAAAAAGTCCCACATATGTGGTATCCCCGTACTCAGGAGAAGCAGCAGAATTTATTTTGGGGTGTCATTTCACATATGCCCATGGCATGCGTGAGCAATATATCATTTAGTGACAACTTTGTGAAAAAAAAAAAAAGTTTGTAATTTTCCCGCAACTTGTGGCAAAATATAAAATATTCCATGGACTCAACATGCCTCTCAGCAAATAGCTTGGGGTGTCTACTTTCTAAAATGGGGTCATTTGTGGGGGTTTTGTGCCATCTTGGCATTTTATGGCCTTCAAAACTGTAATAGGTAGTGAGGCGTGAAATCAAAAATTGACGCCCTTAGAAAGCCTGAAGGCGGTGCTTGGTTTTCGGGGCCCTGTACGCGGCTAGGCTCCCAAAAAGTCCCACATATGTGGTATCCCCGTACTCAGGAGAAGCAGCAGAATTTATTTTGGGGTGTCATTTCACATACGCCCATAGCATGTGTGAGCAATATATCATTTAGTGACAACTTTGTGTAAAAAAAAAAAAAAAATTTTTTTTTTGTCATTATTCAATCGCTTGAGGCAAAAAAATAAAATATTCAATGGGCTCAACATGCCTCTTATCAATTTCCTTAGGGGGTCTACTTTCCAAAATGGGGTCATTTGGGGGGGTTTTGTACTGCCCTGTCATTTTAGCACCTCAAGAAATGAGATAGGCAGTCGTAAACTAAAAGCTGCGTAAATTCCAGAAAACGTACCTTAGTTTGTAGATGTGACAACTTTTGCGCAAACCAATAAATATACAATTATTGACTTTTTTTTTACCAAAGACATGTGGCTGAATACATTTTGTCCTAAATGTATGACTAAAATTGAGTTTATTGGATTTTTCTAATAACAAAAAGTAGAAAATATCATTTTTTTTCAAAATTTGCGGTCTTTTTACGTTTATATCGCAAAAAATAAAAATCGCAGAGGCAATCAAATACCATCAAAAGAAAGCTCTATTTGTGGGAAGAAAAGGACGCAAATTTTGTTTGGGTACAACATTGCATGACCGCGCAATTACCAGTTAAAGCAGCGCAGTGCCAAAGTGTAAAAAGACCTCTGGTCATTTACCAGCAAAATGGTCCGGTCTGAAAGTGGTTAAGTGCCTATTTATATACACTCACTTATAAGTGTGCACAAAATGGTGCACATGGATAAAAGCATGTGCAGGTGGACTCTGGCCCCTTAAAGAGGAACAGCAGTCTGCTCACATGATCTGTAATAAATACATATTTGCCATTCTGAAACTTCCCTCCAACCACTTTGTATATTATTTTATATATACTGTGATTCAGTACTTGCTAAATATACTGCAGAAATATCCCTCCACTACATCTGGCTGCAACCATTTTAACTGTGGGCAGCTGAAGCTGCTGCCTGTTCACTTCCTGGATTTACACAGACACCCAGAGGCACACCTCCAGCTCTGCAGCTCTCATTGGCCCTCTTATCACTCCCCCCCCCCTTCCTGGTAAACTCTCAGGAGAGTGAGAGAGAGAGAGCTGTGCATGATGTCATGAGCCTAGGCTTTTTACAGACAAGAAACAGGAAGTGGGCTGTATAAGGTATTTACTGTCAGAAAAAAAATGTTTTACTATCCAAAGTTAAAACAACAAGGGCAGAGGATTTAATAGCTGGAAAGTTGAAAAAATTACTGAAATTCCACTTTAAGGAACATAAAACATTGGCATACACTTTCTGGATCGTGGATGATGTCATTCTATCTGCCTCTGCATAAATCAGTAGATGGCAGTGTTTATACATTTGTAGCTGAATTATGGTAAACTCAATTGGGGTTATTTAATAAAGGAAAATCCACTTTGCACTTCAAGTGCACTTGGAAGTGCAGTTATTGTAGATCCGAGGGGGACATGCAAGGAAAATAAAAAACAACATAAAAGCTTGCACATGATTGGATGATAAAATCAGCAGAACTTCCCCTTATTTCAGAGCTACCCCTTAGATTTAGAGCAACTGCACTTCCAAGTGCACTTTCGGTGCAAAGTGGATTTCCCTTTCATAAATAACCCCCAATGTTGTGTCCTATCTGCAGTTAAGCAGCAAAGCCCATGTGCACTGTGCACTGTCTGCTTATCCTGTAGGGCTTTATATAGAATTTCGAACAAAATCATTTGGCAGTTAAAGTGGATTTCATGTGTGCATTTCAACTGTATTCAGTTGCTTGCCCGGAGTCCAGCTTTAAGTATGAGCTAACTGAAAGTTTAAAAATTTAGCTTTTGTGCTAACATATACATTAATGAAGGTTTCCACAGTTGTCAGTATTTTGGTGTGGCTGATGTTCCAAACATCATGCCCACCATGGGTTTCTAAATGTGAAGGGCTGCTAATTGGCACCTGGTAAAGAGACAAACAGTAAGGAAAAGGAACTTGGCTAAAACATCTTGGGCTAATATTCGTTTCCTACACAGATTAATTGGTGAATGGCAAAGTCAATATGTATTTGCATGGCCAGTATATAAGATTTTGTTTTTGATCAGCAGAGTTTCTGTTTCTGCTTGAATAGACCTTTATGTTTCTGCTTGAATAGACAATTTATTGGAAAACTTGTTAAGATGAAATTGATGCATTTTACTTTTCTTTAGGCTCTGCTTACAAAATGTCACAGCATATACACAATCTATATTAGAAACACATGTGCCTTTTGGTAATATCATTTTTCTGGAAATATGATGATGTAGCATGTCTTATTTAGCATCACTCTACTCCTCTAATGACCATTATTATAGCTTGTAAACCACTAAATCATCAAATCACATTTACTCCCTGATGCAAACTTAGTTTTGTCTCTCAAAAGTAGAGAAAATTGAGTACTGTCCGTGATACTTTTTTTATTTGCACTAACATACAATTTTTCAGGACAAGCTTTCGGGTATGTCCCCTTCTTCAAGGTCCAAGCAGTGTCTCTCAAAAGTAGAATTACTAAATAAGAGAAACAGAGGCTTTAAAGTGCATATATGAGAAATATTGGCGCTACCATTGCAAACTTGTTTTAAAGATCCAGACACCAGAACTGTAATTCTGGTACGCTCTCCTACACTGTCTAAAATTATTTATTTTACCTTTTATTTTTTATTTTTACAAAATGGTGTCACTTTTATACCTATTTCAAGGAATGTATACATCCCTTGTAATAGAAAAAAAAGCATGACAGGACCTCTTAAACTCATATTTAGACTTAAATGCATTATAAAATTAAAATAAATGTTGTTTGAAAAAAAATTGTTGCTATAAGAGCTATGGGCGGAAGTGACATTTTGATGTTGCTTCCGCCCTGCAATGGTATGAAGTCAGGTGGGGGCCATCTTCCCCTCACTCAGCTCAATACCTAACATGGAAGAGGACCCGATCACCTCTGCTGCTGCCGGAAGCTCCAGTAATCGGTGGAAGGCACCGGAACGCGGCGCTGACCATAAAAGGGATCTTGCAGCAAATCTGCCGCAGAGACTACTTTTATATGAAAGTGGATCGCCCACTGAAGAAGAGGATACTGGGTTATGTCAGCTAGCTGCTGCCATAACAATGATATCCCTCTTTAAAGTACTGGCGTATAATGACGGCTGGCTGTCTGGATATGGTTAAACTGCACCACTAAAAAAAAATTCTATTAATTAACAATTTAAGAAAATGCTAAATTGTTGGTATTTACTAAACAGTAACAAATAAATTGTATTCAGAAAAAAAGGGTATTTGATGTACATTCAGGTTAAAAATAAAACTATCCCTTATATTTAACCACTTGCACCTGATATACTGCAGTGAGGTGGCAAGGGCAGACTTAGTCACATATATATCTGTTTGAACCTGCTGTGTTTTAGGAGCGCCCCCCCTGTGACCACTGTGTGCACCGTACACAGAGGATCACTGTTATCAATACACGGGAACAGAGTATAATGTGATCACTATGACTGGTCATAGCGATCACATGATACCAATGTAAACAACCTGTCATGAATAGCTTTCTATTAATGCACAGCTTGCTTACTGGCCCAAAGCAATCACATGGTACCTAGCTACCTATAACATGTGATTCGCGTAGCCAATATAAATATATATATATATATAAATACCTTTTCGCTTGAGCAATATATAGTAGTCTTGTGCATATTATACCCCCCAGAAATGTTTTAAGTGGCATAAGAGGGATACTCCACTATGTCCACGATGTGGAAGGGAGGTTGGTACACTGGTACATGATGTGGAGATGTCCTAACTTGGTTAGGTACTGGACCCTTGTCTTGGATACCATTAACAAGGTGTTCACAGTCAAATTTCTCAGATGGAGTCCAAGATGTATGTATTAGGGTGGCTGGATTTAGAGTTCTATACCCCCTCAGTTCTTTATGGTGATCCTTTGTTTGCTGTTTATACAACAAAAGTGGGTAGAACAGAAATGGATCTCCACGGCTCCCTCAACCTACTCACTATGGGTAAAATCAGTAAATTAAATTTTGCAAAAGAGAATACATGGTTTATCAATATAGGGGATGCCCAGATTAATTTCACAAAACTTTGTGGCAAATCATTGGCTACTCCAGGTTTGGCCTCTTCTAACTAGTTAGAGATAGGTTACTAGGAGAAGCACATAGGTGTTTTTTTCGGATAGCAATTGCTGTTATGGTAGGTAGTAGATAATAATAAACACACTATAATAGCAGTTAAGGGATTACATTTTATGAAAAGTAACAGATGGACTCTATAGGGTTGTCATAGATATAAAAAAAGGATAAGGTAGACTACACAAGGAGATTTTGATAATCATTTAATAATATTCGGAATTATGGGAAATATGTGGAAAATCTCTCAGATATTTAAAGAGTCATCAAGATATAGTGTATTTATATAATGGGTGAGTTAATAATCATTTTCTTTATGTGATTTAATGTAAGATGACTTAGTGGATAGGGTTTTTGAGGGGATATGAAGTACACTATTGTTTATAAGTATTTAGGTATTCATGGCATGTTAATGCAATGTCTAACCACTAGGAACTAACTAAAAGAAAAAGAAAAGTTTAAGAAGGATTAGCTGATTAAAAAATAACTGTGTATACTATGTTTCAGCACTTTTCATTCACTGTGCAGTGCAGCTGAGGCTGCAGAGAAAAGGACTGGGGAATCTCTTTTCTTCGTTCCTTTCACTGTCCCATGAGACATCAAGGACCCCTGATATTTTCCGATATCAATGGTCATTGGTCACAAAACCTTGGTGTGCACCCCAATGCTCAAACACACATGCACGTATATATATATATATATATATATATATATATACAATAGGCTGCCACACCCTAATCATCAAGGTTTGCCAAATGTTCAGAGGGCTGACTGCAGTTGTCTCTGTTCACCCACCCCCACAAACACACAGATGGGAGGGCTCGATCTGCTCCCCTTAACCTCTTTGTCTGCCCACCCACACTCCAATCCCTGGCTGTGCCTAAGCCTTCATCCTCAGGTGATTGAGGTCACCATTCACAAACTGTGACTGCAGTTTCCCCCCTCCCTCCCTTTTCTCTTCTGCTCTGAGTGAGTACACTAAGTTGGGGGGACTCAGGTGTAGGGGTGCTCTGGGGACTCTGATGTAAGGAGGGCTTTGGGAACCCTAATTTAAGAGGGATACTGGGAACTCTGATATAAGTGGGGGGGGGGGGGCTTTGGTGAGCAGAAACCTCCTTACATCAGAGTTCCCATTTACACCAGAGTCCTAAAGTGTACGGGTTTGATTTGAAAATGGTGGCAACCTTAGGTGTAATCTGACTTCCTGTTAAGCCGCGTACACACGGTCGGAGAATCCGTCGGAATGCGTCTTATCGGACCGTGTCGTCAGATAATCTGACTGTGTGTGGTATGCATTGGACTGATTCCATCCGAATCTCCGTCCGACCCAATTTTCCAACATGTTGGAAATATTTCCCGACCAACTGGGCCGGTCGGACGTAATCCGATCATGTGTAGAGAATTTTGATCGGACCAAGTGCCACGCATGCTCAGATCAAATTCCTACATCAAAGCTATTGGCTACTAGCCTGAATGTAGTCCCATCATAACGAAATTACATCATCACGTTCTGAAAGATCGGATTTTTCGACAACTTAGTCCGACCGTGTGTATGCAACAGTTTCGGACACAATCCGTCAGACTAAATCTGACGGACAAAATCCGACGGATTTGGTTGGCAGAAACTCCGACCGTGTGTACAGGGGCTTAGAGGGTAGCTATGCTTGTTCTCCCTGGTCCCAATGTATGTAGGAATATAGCCACCATCTCTTGTTCGCTTTCTAGATGGACTAGGGACTATTAACTGTGGGATGTGCAGTGTGCATAGAGCAGTGCACATGACCGCAGCTAACGTTGTTCAAAGAGGAGATTACAAGGAGGCATAAAAACACAGAAAGAAATTATTTCATGAAAATAGCTTACAGGGCCATCAAGTAGTGGATGTGTATGTATTAACTTTGGAGAATAAGGATATTGTTTAGTATCACCAATAGGGATGAGCTTCGTGTTCGAGTCGAACGTACGTTCGACTCGAACATTGGTCGTTCGGGCGTTCGGCGAATTCCCGAACGTTTGGGCCGTTCGCGGCAAAATTCGTGTGGCCCACAATGCACTGCGATGGCGCAGTGCATTGCTGGCTCATGATTGGCCAAGCATGCACTGTGACCCCGCATGCTTGGCCAATCGCAGCGCCAGCAGCGAGGAGAGCCATGATTGGCCACGGGCGTCCTGCCTGTGGCCAATCATAGCTCAGGCTGTGTAGTGCACGCCCCACACTATATAAGGCCGCCTTTGAGGCGGCCTCGTGTAGTGTGTTGGCATCTGAAGCAGTGGGTGTTCTGTGTACCTTCAACACAGTTACACACCAATCGTTTTTGGCTGATTTCCTATCTTGCTCTTGTGTAGTGGTTATTGTCTGTGCCCTGACCGCAGTATACACCACTATATTCACCTCACCTATATAGCTAGTGATCTATCTTTAATAATAGAGCTTGCAGTCAGTAGTGTTAGGAGATGTGCGTGCTGTCTGCGTGCTCTGTACCCAGTACATACCGCTATAATCCACCTACATAGCTGTTCTCTATTTGGGCCCAATTGTCATCTGCAGGAGTTATTGGAAGTTGTGTGTGCTTCCAGCACAGCACAGTATACATCTGTATATACCCCTTTAACTCTGCTGTTTTCTGGTTATTGTCTGCGTGCCCTGAACGCAGTATACACCGTGATTTTCACCTCACCTATATAGCTAGTGGTCCATCTTTAATAATAGAGCTTGCAGTCAGTAGTGTCAGGAGATAGTGCGTGCTGTCTGCGTGCTCTGTACCCAGTACATACCGCTATAATCCACCTACATAGCTGTTCTCTATTTGGGCCCAATTGTCATCTGCAGGAGTTATTAGAAGTTGTGTGTGCTTCCAGCACAGCACAGTATACATCTGTATATACCCCTTTATCTCTGCTGTTTTCTGGTTATTGTCTGCGTGCCCTGAACGCAGTATACACCGTGATATTCACCTCACCTATATAGCTAGTGGTCCATCTTTAATAATAGAGCTTGCAGTCAGTAGTGTCAGGAGATAGTGCGTGCTGTCTGCGTGCTCTGTACCCAGTACATACCGCTATAATCCACCTAAATAGCTGTTCTCTATTTGGGCCCAATTGTCATCTGCAGGAGTTATTGGAAGTTGTGTGTGCTTCCAGCACAGCACAGTATACATCTGTATATACCCCTTTAACTCTGCTGTTTTCTGGTTATTGTCTGCGTGCCCTGAACGCAGTATACACCGTGATATTCACCTCACCTATATAGCTAGTGGTCCATCATTAATAATAGAGCTTGCAGTCAGTAGTGTCAGGAGATAGTGTGTGCTGTCTGCGTGCTCTGTACCCAGTACATACCGCTATAATCCACCTACATAGCTGTTCTCTATTTGGGCCCAGTTGTCATCTGCAGGAGTTATTGGAAGTTGTGTGTGCTTCCAGCACAGCACAGTATACATCTGTATATACCCCTTTAACTCTGCTGTTTTCTGGTTATTGTCTGCGTGCCCTGAACGCAGTATACACTGTGATATTCACCTCACCTATATAGCTAGTGGTCCATCTTTAATAATAGAGCTTGCAGTCAGTAGTGTCAGGAGATAGTGCGTGCTGTCTGCGTGCTCTGTACCCAGTACATACCGCTATAATCCACCTACATAGCTGTTCTCTATTTGAGACCACTTGCCATCTGCAGGAGTTATTGGAAGTTGTGTGTGCTTCCAGCACAGCACAGTATACATCTGTATATACCCCTTTATCTCTGCTGTTCTATAAAAAAGGCATCTGCAGGAGTTAGTGGGTGTTGTGTGCCTCCAGCACAATATAAACTACCCAACTACTGTTTTACCCAACTCCCTTCAGGCCATTACCATGTCTGGAAGGCCAGCAAGGAGAGGCAGACAGGCGCGAGCCGATAAAAGAGGGCAAGCAGGCTCTGTGTCTAGAGACAACAGTGCTGGTCGTGGACGCGGTGCATTGTCATCAGCACGTGGCCATGGGACATGCTTGTCCTTCTTTTCTGCAGCTGGACATGTTGAACCGCAACATGCCAACGACTTGGTAGAGTGGATGACCAAGCCCTCTTCATCCTCCTCATCCTCTCTCACCCAGTCTCAGGGTAGTAGCAAAGCAGCTGCCAACACATCGTCTTCCCTCCTCTCAATGTCATCATCAGTGACTCCTTCCCTAGACCCACCACGTCCTCCTGAGGAGTCTCCTGAACTCTTTGAGCACAGTGTTGGGTACATGCTCCAGGAGGATGCCCAGTGTTTGGTGGGCTCTGATGATGACACTCAGCTAGAGGAAGGCAGTAGCGTGAGCGCAGAGAGAGGGGATGCTCAAGAAGGACAGCAATCTGGCAGTCATGTTCCACAAGCTGCAGCATACTGCCAGGTTTGCTACAGCGATGAAGAGGGAGGGGATGATGAGGGCACTGACTCCATGTGGGTGCCTGGAAGGAGGGAGGAGGAGGAGGAGGAGGAGGCACATGTCCAACGAGGCAGGATGACCTCCGGGGGTCAGCTTAGGGGCAGCACACCAACTGAATCACACCGCAGAGCTCCGCTTGCGCAGAGCGCTTCCTCTGCGCGTTATTCTAAAAGTTCTTTGGTGTGGGCCTTTTTTGAGACGAGTGCATCAGATCGCACCGCTGCTATTTGCAACATATGTCTCAAGCGTATCTCGCGTGGCCAAAACATCAGCCGCTTGGGCACCACATGCTTGACCAGACATATGTTGACCTGCCATGCAGCTCATTGGCAAGCGTACCTCAAAGACCCACACCAAAGAACAAAGCGGACCTCTCCTTGCTCCTCATCAGCTGGCATCTCCAACCCCACTAGACCTTCAGTCCTCTCTGAAACCTGCTCTGAGAGGAATGAAGGTGTAGAATTAGGTGTGTCACAGCCAAGTGCTTCCGGGAACTCTGCTAGTGGTACATCCACATCCGATTATAGCAGGCAAATGTCCCTGCCCCAGCTGCTGGACCGGTGGAAGAAGTTTACTCCCAGCCATCCACATGCCCAGCGGTTGAATGCTAGCTTGGCTAAATTGCTAGCACTTCAACTGCTGCCTTTTCAGTTGGTAGACTCGGCCCCCTTCCGTGAGTTTGTACAATGTGCGGTTCCTCAGTGGCAGGTCCCCAAACGCCACTTTTTCTCACGGAAGACGATTCCGGCTCTCTACCGGCATGTGGAAGGCAATGTCCTTGCCTCGCTGGACAGGGCGGTCAGCGGTAAGGTGCATATTACCGCTGACTCATGGTCCAGCAGGCATGGACAGGGACGTTACCTGTCTTTCACGGCCCATTGGGTCACTCTTCTGGCTGCTGGGAAGGATGCAGGACAAGGTGCAGTAGTGTTGGAGGTTGTTCCGCCACCACGCCTCCAAAATGCTACTATTGGTTGTGACACACCTCTCTCCTCCACCCCCTCCTCTTCTTCTTCCTCCATGGCCTTTTCCAGTGCTCTGACCTCAGAACCAGCGGTGCTCCGTAGGCGTTCCTGGGGCTACGCAAGTACGCAGGCAAAACGATGGCATGCCGTGCTTGCGCTGGTTTGTTTGGGGGACAGGAGCCACACTGGGGCGGATGTTTTGTCAGCTCTGCAGGGGCAGGCCGAGAGGTGGTTGACGCCACGCCAGCTTAAGCCAGGAATGGTGGTTTGCGACAATGGCACCAACCTCCTCTCCGCCCTCCGACAGGGACAACTGACCCATGTGCCCTGTGTAGCTCACGTCCTTAACCTGGTGGTGCAGCGGTTCTTGGGCAGGTACCCCGGCTTACATGATGTCCTGAAGCAGGCCAGGAACGCCTGTGTGCATTTCCGCTGATCATTTAATGCCTGTGCTCGGCTGGCTGAGCTCCAAAAGGAGTTGAACCTGCCCAAGAACCGCCTTATATGTGACATGCCCACCAGATGGAACTCAACATTGGCCATGCTGCAGCGGCTGCACACGCAGCAGAGGGCCATAAATGAGTACCTGTGCGACTACGGCACCAGGACAGGGTCAGGGGAGCTTGGTTTTTTCTCACCACGCCAGTGGGGCATGATCAGGGATGCATGCACTGTCCTGTCACCGTTTGAGGAGGCCACAAGGATGGTGAGCAGTGACAGTGCATGCATCAGTGACACTGTACCTCTTGTCCACCTCTTGGAGCATACGCTGCGTGGAATAATGGACAGGGCACTTGAGGCAGAACAGAGGCAGGAAGAGGAGGACTTCCTTGCCTCTCAAGGCCCCCTTTATCCAGACAGTGTTCCTGCTGTGCCACCCATCACACAGGAAGAGGGTGAGGAGGAGGAAGAGGAGG
Organism: Lithobates pipiens; assembly: GCF_037356315.1. Taxonomy (NCBI): domain Eukaryota; kingdom Metazoa; phylum Chordata; class Amphibia; order Anura; family Ranidae; genus Lithobates; species Lithobates pipiens. The sequence continues at coordinate 158,981,585 of NW_027507748.1, read as the reverse complement.
AGGAGGATGATTGTGTCAGCATGGAGGTGGAGGCTGGCACTCAGCATCAGCAGCAGCAGTCTTATAGGGATGATTTACAGTCCCAAGAAACACGTGGACTTGTACGTGGCTGGGAGGAGGTAGCTGCGGATCATGTTGTCCTTAGTGACCCAGAGGACTCCGGACCGAATGCCTCAGCTAACCTACGCTGCATGGCCTCCCTGATCCTGCAAAGCCTGCGGAAGGATCCTCGTATTCTTCGGATCAAGGAGAGGGACCATTACTGGCTGGCCACTCTCCTTGATCCACGGTACAAGGGTAAGGTTGCCGACCTTATCTTGCCATCGCAGAGGGAGCAGAGGATGAGACATCTCCGGGAGGCCTTGCAGAAAGCTCTGTGCAACGCGTTCCCAGAGACTGGGAGGTCACAAACTCCTGGTCCTGGACAACGTGTTGCTGAGGCATCAGTCAGAAGGAGCGGTGGAGAAGGTGGCCATCTGACTGATGCTTTCAGACAATTTTTTAGTCCGCAGCCCCAAGGTATGATTGGTTCCAGCACCCATCGCCAGCGTCTAATTTACATGGTGCAGGAATACCTAGGGGCAAGGTCAGACTTGGACACCTTTCCCACTGAAAATCCTCTGGCTTACTGGGTCTCGAGGATGGATCACTGGCCAGAGCTTGCACAGTATGTAATTGAGCTACTGGCCTGTCCTGCATCCAGCGTTCTTTCGGAATGCACCTTCAGTGCTGCTGGTGGCTTTGTTACCGATCACAGGGTGCGCCTGTCCACCGAATCAGTTGATCGACTGACCTTCATCAAGATGAATCAGTCTTGGATCACCCACAGCTACCAAGCACCTGAAGCTGATGTAACCGAATAATTTTTTTTGAAATACCACATCCCTTCAAGACTGCCTATGCTGATGCTGAGTGACTGTCCTGTTATGTTGATTGTCTATCCTCTTCCTCCTCCGCTGATATGTTGGAAGAACATTTTTGGTTCTGGGTGATGCCAGCAGCCCAATTTTTCTGCCCCTGTTTAACAGGGGCGTTTAATTACAATTTTTGATGCAATGCTTTGCAGCAGGGCTAATTCCTGCAATAAAACTAGAGTATATGGCAGAGGTTGGAGTGTGGTGGCACCAGCACCAGTGCCTAAGGCCCAATTTTTCTGCCCCTGTTAAACAGGGGCGTTTAAGTACAATTTTTGATGCAATGCTTTGCAGCAGGGCTAATTCCTGCAATAAAACTAGAGTATATGGCAGAGGTTGCAGTGTGATGGCACCAGCACCAGTGCCTAAGGCCCAATTTTTCTGCCCCTGTTTAACAGGGGCATTTAAGTACAATTTTTGATGCAATGCTTTGCAGCAGGGCTAATTCCTGCAATAAAACTAGAGTATATGGCAGAGGTTGCAGTGTGATGGCACCAGTGCCTAAGGCCCAATTTTTCTGCCCCTGTTTAACAGGGACATGTAATTACAATTCTTGATATAATATTTCACAGGAGGGCCCCTTCCTGTGCCCACCCAGAGTAACGGTGAGGACTTATAGTGTTGTGGCACCAGCACCACAACCACCAAAGGTCAATTTTTCGACCACTGTTCAACAATGGCATGTAATCACAATTCTTGATATAATCGTTCACAGCAGGGCGCTCCAGCGCCCACCAAGAGTCACTTTCAGGGCTTACAATGTTGTGGCAAAACCAACACCTTGTTCCGTCATTTCTGCAGAGCATATAGGGCAGGCCCCTACTTTCAAACATCCAACTTACAAACATCAGACAGCAGCAAGTGAGATGAAAAAAGATGGACGACAAAACAAATTATACAGGGGTGATAACCCTTCCCTATGTTTTCCAAAAAGCTTAAAAATAGTTTTTTTTGACTGGAGCTACACTTTAAAAATGTACCAGTTGAAAATTACAAACAGATTCAACTTAACACAACAAACCTACACAGTCCCTGTCTTGTTTGCACCACCTGTTTACTGCTGTTCTGAGTATATAGGGCCTGGGGGCCACACGCATTTCCTTTTTTTAATATGGGTACGGGGTTCCCCTTAATATGCGTAAAATGCGTACAAGACCCAAATAGGCTGGTAATGGGCAGGGAGGGCTACCCATGCCATTTTTCTGAATGATTTTCAACCATATTGCAGGAACCAGATATAACATTAAAACCGCAAGCAGTTTTAAATGGTGTTATTTCCGTTTAATGTCATTTTGTGCAGGGACTGTTCTAAACACGGGAAACACGTGGCACTTCACAGGCATACTACAGACACCCCCCAGGCACCATATTTAAAGGAATATTTCACTTTTTTTTTCACTTTAATCGTCATTAAAATCAGTGCTCCCGCCAAAACGGACGTTTTTAAAACCTTTTTTTGCATTGACCCATGTCCCCTGAGGCAGGAGTCAGGTCCCCAAACCCTTTTTAGGATAGTATCTTGCATATTAGCCATTAAAATTAGCACTTTCCATTTCGAACGTTCGAGTCCCATAGACTTCAATGGGGTTCTAACGTTCGTTTCGAACGCGGGGTCCGTTCGAAAGTTCTGGTGCGAACCGAACCGGGGGGTGTTCGGCTCATCCCTAATCACCAAGTATAAACAGGAATTTTTCATGGAAACCTTAATGCAAAGACTCAAAACTGCCACTTTGACAGGCCTTCCTCCATCAGACAGAAAGGAACTCATGATTTATGGCTAATGGCTGGCAATCTAATCCTGGGATATGTCCACTTCCATATTACTGTGTTTAATCTGATGTTGTATTCAGATATGCTTTGTTTTGTCCCGTATATGCCTGGTGAGGCATAAAAAATTCCAGCTCACAAGTTGACATCACAAATATGAGCTAGGACTAACATTACACAGACTATGGCCCATCTTTAACCTTTGAAGTACTTTCTCATGCAATCACTCTGTTTCTTCATCCATCACTATCAAATATGTATGTGTATGGATTTATAAAATAGGAGCCACAGACATACTGAGCAAAATATTACCAGGAGCATATTTATTTTTTTATCAAAGTATACAACATCTGCAAAAAAATAAAAAATCTAAGTCTTTATAATGCTAATTTAAAATACACAATTTAATTTAAAAATAGTATTCTTTTGTAGCTTACTAAGCCTAATAACATTTAAAAAGGCATAATACATAAAGATTATTTCCTGGTTTTAAAACTCCCTATGTTACTTAATTTCAAAGTTATATTAAAGTGCACCTATCACAGTGGCTGGCTGGTGTTTTTTTTTTTTGGTGTGGGGGCAGCAAAGGACCCTGCTGTGCTGACAGTGGAGGGGTACTAACACAACTGCCAGCTACCCCCTGCGGCACGGCACTAACACCCCCTCTCCACCACCCGCTGTCCTTCGGTACTGTGTATGCAGGCAGTGAGAGCAGTGGTCGGAGCTGCTGTGGACATCTCCCAGCATGGCAGGCTCCAGTGTCCTCTCCTGGAATCCTCTCCGTGGTGCGCAACGTCTCCTATCTGCTCCTCCTGCCGCTAGGCATCCAATAAGATCTCCTTACGTTTTGGCCAATCGGGAAACGGGTTTTATACCTGCTTCCCGATTGTCCAGATTGAGGATCAGTGTTGCAACAAAGAATATTAATTCGCTGTTGAAACACACCTGAGTGGACTCCAAGTCACATGCTCTGCGACCTGAGCCCACACTAATTTGAAGCCTATTAGAGCCAATGGCTCTAATCAGGTGCTTCAAAAATAAACCCCCGCCACTGTAATTCATGTGCCAGGTGACCCAAAAAGGTCCGGATACATGAATAAGGGTCGGCCGCAGGATGAATCTATCCACTGGGAGTAGAGTGGAGAGAAGAGAGGGGGCACCCCTAATGGAAGGGCCACCATTTCTGATGTTGATCACCATCAGAAAACAGGTCACCGCTATAATCCTCTATGCATGGAAGGTCTAGCAACAATTTGTCCTCCATTGCACAGAGCCAATCTTAGTCCATCCAGGCTACAGATTATTTTCTCTGAGTGAAGTCCCCAACAATATCGATCATAAAAAAATACTATCATAAAACAGCTTCATTAAATAATAACAGATTAAGCTCACACATGTAATGATCACATCAGCATAAACTCCATCATGCTGCAAGTGCATACTCCAGAGTCACAGCACTCACACAGATCTGTCTCCTAGTGTGATCATGTCAGCAGCCGTGTCCTACAGGGGCAGATATATGTAAGACATACAAAAAACTGCACAGGCACCAGAATTTGCATCGTTATGTCATTACTGAGCCAGAATCTCAGCTGAAGATGTAGATGCTGACCCTGGATAATGTATAAACAAGGATGGCAGTATACTCCCTGTGGTCTGTGTGCAACGTGACATGCAGCTAAACCTTGAAGATTTATTTAAAGATCAGAATAGGGGGAACAGAATAGAAATGTATGCAATCAAATTCTTGAAACATACAATAAACAGTGTGATTGTCAGGAAAACCAAATTCATGCCAGTGCTCAAAAAAATGCACATGCAGGTAGAATGGTCCACAGTACTATACACAGAGTCAGGGGCTGTGCACGCATCTACACATGAACATGTGCTTGCACGTTTCAATGGACTTTTGCACCCAGTGGCCTATTTAAAGCACTGCAAGATTCAGGATCATTGCAGAGTGACCATCAGCTCCTTCTGCTTGTGACCTGATCCTGTGCTTATGCTTGTGTTCTGACCCAGACGGTTTGACTCTACTTTCTCCTGAAATTCTGTTGCTGACTCCGGCTTGTGACCCCACCTTGCCTCCTGCCTGCTGTTTTGGTACCTTCTCTGCTCACCCGATACTGACCTTGGTCTGACTCTAACTCCGCTCCTGGTTCCTGATTCTCTACCCATGCTAACCGGTCTTTAGCTTCATATCTGCCACACACATCTCCCACCCTGATCTCCTACAGGCACCTGTGTCACCCTGTGCCCTGTTATATCCTGTCATCAACCCCAGGGGAAAAGTGACAAGAGGTGTAAAGAAGCCCTCTTGTCAACTCAGCTATGACAAGGTGGCAGTTTATACTTGCAGTTGGGGGTAGTAGATAAACAGTTGAGCTGCATTTTTAGAGCCCCCAACAGCTGCCTTAAGGTGCAAAGGCAACAATACAGCAATGCCACCCACTGAACATGACCCATTCAAGTAAATTGAGCCATGCTACAGTTGCCTCGCAAACAGCGGCGGCCCATCCATATGGGGCGCAGGGGCGCCACCCCCAATCCATGCACTCGGCCCCTAATTTACATGCAGTGTGCTGAACGCATGGATTACAATGGGAGTTTTTTGTTTTCAAGAAGCACGTAATTAGAGCCTGAGGCTCTAATTGGCTTACAAAAAGAGATCTGCTCAGGGAACAGAGCACTGCACCCCAAGCTCACTCAGCTGTGTGACAATAGCAAATTAATATTCGCTATTGTCTTCCTGATTCTCCTCCCGGCCAATCCTGGCTCAGGAAGTGATCGACCAGGGGGGGCGGATTGACGGCCCCCCAAAAAATATAACACCATACGCCACTGATGGTAACTGCATGGGGTTGAAACAGGCAACATATTGCCTCCTCGATGCCTGTTAAAAAAAGCAATTCATGCTTGTGGGAATGAGCCCTTACTGTGTATATAGCATAGTATTGTCCAAATCTCACCAGTGGTAGTACCTGAAAAGGAACATAAAGTTTCCTTCAATAACATGCACCAAAGATGGTGTCTGGCTACTTCTGAGTGCTTCTCCTTCCTCAGTGTTCTTAGACTAAAGACTTGCTTTCCAGAATGCACTTGTTTTCTCCTCCTCAGAGCGAGGGATAATAGGAGGTTGGAAACCTTACAGAGACCAAAACACTACAAAAATAATTGTATGCACTAACATGGGGAAGAACTTATGCCACTAGGTGAAGCCCAAGACCACGTTAAAAAACAATAACAGCAAACATATTGAAAGATGAATTCAAGGTAAATGCTACATGAATCATCTGCCCTTACTCAAGATGGCCACGACCAGAAATGTTAGGGGGGTGTTTTTCAAAGTGATTTCTCAACTAAATAAAGCACAGAGACATGGAGGATGGGGAGTTTTATTTAACTATTGAAAATTAATTAAATAGTGTTTTTTGTTTTGTGGTGCTCAGTTACAGTGGAGATCCTCTTAAACCTTTTCCAGACCCAGAATACATTTTTGTGGCAACCGGAAAAGGGAAAATGTGACCATGTGAAAGCCAATCACAGCCGTCTTGTGATTGGAAAGTCATTACTCCTCCCGGCATTTTTGCCTATTTAAAGGGCCATCAGCTGCTGTCAGAAAGGTCTTAAATTAAACATTGGCTGTTCGTCCGTTCGGCGAAGTCCGAACATTTTGGTCCGTTCACGCCAAATTCGTGTGGCGCTCACGGCCCACAATGCACTGCGATGGCGCAGTGCATTGCTGGCTCATGATTGGCCAAGCATGCACTGTGACCCCGCATGCTTGGCCAATCGCAGCGCCAGCAGCGAGGAGAGCCATGATTGGCCACAGGCAGGATGCCTGTGGCCAATCATAGCTCAGGCTGTGTAGTGCACGCCCCACACTATATAAGGCCGCCAGCGCGGCGGCCTTGTGTAGTGTGTTGGCGTCTGAAGCAGTGGGTGTTCTGTGTACCTTCAACACAGTACACACCGATCGTTTTCGGATGATTTTTGATCTTGCTGTTGTGTAGTGGTTGTTGTCTGCGTGCCCTGACCTCAGTATACACCGCTATATTCACCTCACCTATATAGCTAGTGATCTATCTTTTATAATAGAGCTTGCAGTCAGTAGTGTTAGGAGATAGTGCGTGCTGTCTGCGTGCTCTGTACCCAGTACATACCGCTATATCCACCTACATAGCTCTTCTCTATTTGAGACCACTTGCCATCTGCAGGAGTTATTGGAAGTTGTGTGTGCCTCCAGCACAGCACAGTATACATCTGTATATACCCCTTTATCTCTGGTGTTCTATAATAAAGGCATCTGCAGGAGTTAGTGGGTGTTGTGTGCCTCTAGCACAATATACACTACCCAACTGCTTTTTTACCCAACTCCCTTCAGGCCATTACCATGTCTGGAAGGCCAGCAAGGAGAGGCAGACAGGCGCGAGCCGATAAAAGAGGGCAAGCAGGCTCTGTGTCTAGAGACAACAGTGCTGGTCGTGGACGCGGTGCATTGTCATCAGCACGTGGCCATGGGACACGCTTGTCCTTCTTTTCGGCAGCTGGACATGTTGAACCGCAACATGCCAACGACTTGGTAGAGTGAATGACCAAGCCCTCTTCATCCTCCTCATCCTCTCTCACCCAGTCTCAGGGTACTAGCAAAGCAGCTGCCAACGCATCATCTTCCCTCCTCTCAATGTCATCATCAGTGACTCCTTCCCTAGACCCACCACGTCCTCCTGAGGAGTCTCCTGAACTCTTTGAGCACAGTGTTGGGTACATGCTCCAGGAGGATGCCCAGTGTTTTGTGGGCTCTGATGATGACACTCTGCTAGAGGAAGGCAGTAGCGTGAGCGCAGAGAGAGGGGATGCTCAAGAAGGACAGCAATCTGGCAGTCATGTTCCACAAGCTGCAGCATACTGCCAGGTTTGCTACAGCGATGAAGAGGGAGGGGATGATGAGGGCACTGACTCCACGTGGGTGCCTGGAAGGAGAGAGGAGGAGGAGGAGGAGGAGGCACATGTCCAACGAGGCAGGATGCCCTCCGGGGGTCAGCTTAGGGGCAGCACACCGACTGAATCACACCGCAGAGCTCCGCCTGTGCAGAGCGCTGCCTCTGCGCGTTATTCTAAAAGTTCTTTGGTGTGGGCCTTTTTTGAGACGAGTGCATCAGATCGCACTGCTGCTATTTGCAACATATGTCTCAAGCGTATCTCACGTGGCCAAAACATCAGCCGCTTGGGCACCACATGCTTGACCAGACATATGTTGACCTGCCATGCAGCTCGTTGGCAAGCGTACCTCAAAGACCCACACCAAAGAACAAAGTGGACCTCTCCTTGCTCCTCATCAGCTGGCATCTCCAACCCCACTAGACCTTCAGTCATCTCTGAAACCTGCTCTGAGAGGAATGAAGGTGTAGAATTAGGTGTGTCACAGCCAAGTGCTTCCGGGAACTCTGCTAGCGGTACACCCACGTCCGATTATAGCAGGCAAATGTCCCTGCCCCAGCTGCTGGACCGGCGAAAGAAGTTCACTCCCAGCCATCCACATGCCCAGCGGTTGAATGCTAGCTTGGCTAAATTGCTAGCACTTCAACTGCTGCCTTTTCAGTTGGTAGACTCGGCCCCCTTCCGTGAGTTTGTACAATGTGCGGTTCCTCAGTGGCAGGTCCCCAAACGCCACTTTTTCTCACGGAAGGCGATTCCGGCTCTCTACCGGCATGTGGAAGGCAATGTCCTTGCCTCGCTGGACAGGGCGGTCAGCGGTAAGGTGCATATTACCGCTGACTCATGGTCCAGCAGGCATGGACAGGGACGTTACCTGTCTTTCACGGCCCATTGGGTCACTCTTCTGGCAGCTGGGAAGGATGCAGGACAAGGTGCAGTAGTGTTGGAGGTTGTTCCGCCACCACGCCTCCAAAATGCTACTATTGGTTGTGACACACCTCTCTCCTCCACCCCCTCCTCTTCTTCTTCCTCCATGGCCTCTTCCAGTGCTCTGTCCTCAGAACCAGCGGTGCTCCGTAGGCGTTCCAGGGGCTACGCAAGTACGCAGGCAAAACGATGCCATGCCGTGCTTGCGCTGGTTTGTTTGGGGGACAGGAGCCACACTGGGGCGGATGTTTTGTCAGCTCTGCAGGGGCAGGCCGAGAGGTGATTGACACCATGCCAGCTTAAGCCAGGAATGGTGGTTTGCGACAATGGCACCAACCTCCTCTCCGCCCTCCGACAGGGACAACTGACCCATGTGCCCTGTGTAGCTCACGTCCTTAACCTGGTGGTGCAGCGGTTCTTGGGCAGGTACCCCGGCTTACAGGATGTCCTGAAGCAGGCCAGGAAAGTCTGTGCATTTCCGCCGATCATTTAATGCCTGTGCTCGGCTGGCTGAGCTCCAAAAGGAGTTGAACCTGCCCAAGATCTGCCTTATATGTGACATGCCCACCAGATGGAACTCAACATTGGCCATGCTGCAGAGGCTGCACATGCAGCAGAGGGCCATCGATGAGTACCTGTGCGACTACGGCACCAGGACAGGGTCAGGGGAGCTCGGTTTTTTCTCACCATGCCAGTGGGGCATGATCAGGGATGCATGCACTGTCCTGTCACCGTTTGAGGAGGCCACAAGGATGGTGAGCAGTGACAGTGCATGCATCAGTGACACTGTACCTCTTGTCCACCTCTTGGAGCATACGCTGCATGGAATAATGGACAGGGCACTTGAGGCAGAACAGAGGCAGGAAGAGGAGGACTTCCTTGCCTCTCAAGGCCCCCTTTATCCAGACAGTGTTCCTGCTGTGCCACCCATCACACAGGAAGAGGATGAGGAGGAGGAAGAGGAGGAGGAGGATGATTGTGTCAGCATGGAGGTGGAGGCTGGCACTCAGCATCAGCATCAGCAGCAGCAGTCTTGTAGGGATGATTTACAGTCCCAAGAAACACGTGGACTTGTACGTGGCTGGGAGGAGGTAGCTGCGATTCATGTTGTCCTTAGTGACCCAGAGGACTCCGGACCGAATGCCTCAGCTAACCTACGCTGCATGGCCTCCCTGATCCTGCAAAGCCTGCGGAAGGATCCTCGTATTCTTCGGATCAAGGAGAGGGACCATTACTGGCTGGCCACTCTCCTTGATCCACGGTACAAGGGTAAGGTTGCCGACCTTATCTTGCCATCGCAGAGGGAGCAGAGGATGAGACATCTCCGGGAGGCCTTGCAGAAAGCTCTGTGCAACGCGTTCCCAGAGACTGGGAGGTTACAAACTCCTGGTCCTGGACAACGTGTTGCTGAGGCATTGGTCAGAAGGAGCGGTGGAGAAGGTGGGCGTCTGACTGATGCTTTCAGACAATTTTTTAGTCCGCAGCCCCAAGGTATGATCGGTTCCAGCACCCATCGCCAGCGTCTGATTTACATGGTGCAGGAATACCTAGGGGCAAGGTCAGACTTGGACACCTTTCCCACCGAAAATCCTCTGGCTTACTGGGTCTTAAGGATGGATCACTGGCCAGAGCTTGCACAGTATGCAATTGAGCTACTGGCCTGTCCTGCATCCAGCGTTCTTTCGGAACGCACCTTCAGTGCTGCTGGTGGCTTTGTTACTGATCACAGGGTGCGCCTGTCCACCGAATCAGTTGATCGACTGACCTTCATCAAGATGAATCAGTCTTGGATCACCCACAGCTACCAAGCACCTGAAGCTGATGTAACAGAATATTTTTTTTTGAAATATCACATCCCTTCAAGACTGCCTATGCTGATGCTGAGTGACTGTCCTGTTATGTTGATTGTCTATCCTCTTCCTCCTCCGCTGATATGTTGGAAGAACATTTCTGGTTCTGGTTGATGCCATCAGCCCAATTTTTCTGCCCCTGTTTAACAGGGGCATTTAAGTACAATTTTTGATGCAATGCTTTGCAGCAGGGCTAATTCCTGCAATAAAACTAGAGTATATGGCAGAGGTTGCAGTGTGGTGGCACCAGCACCAGTGCCTAAGGCCCAATTTTTCTGCCCCTGTTTAACAGGGGCGTTTAATTACAATTTTTGATGCAATGCTTTGCAGCAGGGCTAATTCCTGCAATAAAACTAGAGTATATGGCAGAGGTTGCAGTGTGGTGGCACCAGCAGCAGTGCCTAAGGCCAAATTTTTCTGCCCCTGTTTAACAGGGACATGTAATTACAATTCTTGATATAATATTTCACAGGAGGGCCCCTTCCTGTGCCCACCCAGAGTAACGGTGAGGACTTATAGTGTTGTGGCACCAGCACTACAACCACCAAAGGTCAATTTTTCTACCACTGTTCAACAATGGCATGTAATTACAATTCTTGATATAATCGTTCACAGCAGGGCGCTCCAGCGCCCACCAAGAGTCACTTTGAGGGCTTACAATGTTGTGGCAAAACCAACACCTTGTTCCGCCATTTCTGCAGAGCATATAGGGCAGGCCCCTACTTTCAAACATCCAATTTACAAACATCTCCTACTTGCAAACGGAAGGAGACAACAGCAAGTGAGATGAAAAAAGATGGACGACAAAACAAATTATACAGGGGTGATAACCCTTCCCTATGTTTTCCAAAAAGCTTAAAAATTGTTTTTTTGACTGGAGCTACACTTTAAAAATGTACCAGTTGAAAATGACAAACAGATTCAACTTAACACAACAAACCTACACAGTCCCTGTCTTGTTTGCACCGCCTGTATACTGCTGTTCTGAGTATATAGGGCCTGGGGGCCACACGCATTTCCTTTTTTTAATATGGGTACAGGGTTCCCCTTAATATGCGTACAAGACCCAAATAGACTGGTAATGGGCAGGGAGGGCTACCCATGCCATTTTTCTCAATGATTTTCAACCATATTGCAGGAACCAGATATAACATTAAAACCGCAAGCAGTTTTAAATGGTGTTATTTCCTTTTAATGTCATTTTATGCAGGGACTGTTCTAAACACGGGAAACACGTGGCACTTCACAGGCATACTACAGACACCCCCCAGGCACCATATTTAAAGGAATATTTCACTTTTTTTTTTCACTTTAATCGTCATTAAAATCAGTGCTCCCGCCAAAACAGCCATTTTTAAAAACATTTTAGGCATTGACCCATGTCCCCTGGGGCAAGAGCCAGGTCCCCAAACCCTTTTTAGGACAGTATCTTGCATATTAGCCGTTAAAATTAGCACTTTTCATTTCGAACGTTCGAGTCCCATAGACTTCAATGGGGTTCTAAAGTTCGTTCGAATTTGGGGTCCGTTCGAAAGTTCTGGTGCGAACCGAACCGGGGGGTGTTCGGCTCATCCCTAGTCTTAAACAGTCATCACATTAAAGAATAAACAAATACAGCATTGTAAAATTATAAACTATACCTCTTACTTCTGGGAGGCACTGGTCAGGTTGCCATGCCTTCCTGCAAAGCTGGGAGCCTGAAACACTATGAGAATATACTCCAGACCATTGTGAATCTCTCCATTCCTGGTGACAGTGGTAAGACACAGTAATGTCACATGTGCCTCCTGGAAGCATCAAAGATGGGGGCTGAGCTAAATAATTGTTATTTTACAGGCAATCTGTTTGTTGACAAATGGTTTTTTGAAGCCATTTGTGCTAGGGGGACATGGGGCTTGCAAAAATGTTGACCTTTTTATTTGGCATGGAAGGTCCCCTTAAAGTAAACAAGCTTATAAAAACTGTTAGCACAATGAATTATTCATTTATGTGCTTTTTATGTACCTGTTTGCTTATGACTCCAAATATATTATTCAGCATCAAATTCAGAGGATAAACAGAAAACATTGGAAACTCAATCACCTGTCCCTCTAATTTGATCATTTTCAGCTTGATAAATAATTTCCTCACACATCATGTGTAGAATAAATGAGCAACCCTCTTGTAGATTTTTGTTATTATGTGTTTAACAAACCAAAGATCATTAGTTTATAGACAGTTCACTTATTCCACTTTAAAAACAGTCCATTAACGCTAAAAGGAACATGAAAAGATATAATATGGACACTGCTAATTCTGACTTGTTTTTGCAGGTGCATACCTGGAACTCACCCTTATCATTTCTTCATTAATAATGAGCCACCGACCAAGATCATGAAGGTGTTATGACACTGCAATGACTGCATACTTTATGTGGAACAATTTCTTGTCAAGTGTAATGCTTTCTGTCTATCTATTAAGTTCTTGTGGTAAAACCAAGGAAGCTTAGACTTCTGAAATGCTTTACTAAACAGGATGAACAATACAACACAACTTATAGCTTACAAAATATGCCTACAAATATAAGCATGTACAATATTTACACATTAAGTAAACTAAACAGTTACTCAACTTAGGGGTCAAGATGTCCTCCATGGTCCTTTTGCTCAGTCCAACTCATAAAGTTCTTCAGCTTCTGGCAGCCATGTCTCCTCTTTGTCCTTCCAAACATCCTCTCTCTTCTCCAAACACATGTTTCTCTCCAACTCACCCCATGCCCCTCCCACCCATTTCCTGCATACACCAAGTTCCTCTGCTCAGCTCCAAAACATACCCACCTGGTTTATTTATATATCAATGGAGGGGAAGGGCCTCTGTAAACATATGCTCTTACTAAACCTAACTATATTATTGCAATAAAGTCAATATACAAATGGCCATAGCAACACATCAAGTAAAAAGACAAGGATAAGGATGGTGAGCTCCAAGGCTTGTGCCTTCAAATGAAGCCAGCATTGATGGCCTCCATATTGCTATTTTTTCTGGTTCTCTTTAAAGTGACTGTGGTTTTAAGAAGAAAACCCTGCCTGCAACAAAAACAATTAATACTTACCTTTCCTGCTGCCTGTGCTGTTGATCTTCACTCTTATGAAGTGATAAGCTTGCTGAAGAATCTTTAATACCCAACACACTTTGTAGTGTTTCCTGCTGCAAGCTCTGTGTCATAGTTATGCAATGGAGTTCGTCTGCTTACCTGTCTCCATGTGTTCATTTCTAGAGACCAGCCGACCCTCACCTGACTGCTTTTATAATCCATCCTCTGGCATGGCTCCACCCTAGCTCCTATCAGAGAACTCTATATTAACCTGTGCACTGCTAGCCAACCCTGCTAAACAACCTTTGTGTGTTAGCTTCCTGTTACCTGCCGTGTGCTCTGCTGTTATTCTGTTATCGACTTTGGTGTGTCCTTGACCATCCCTGTTTGCCTGTGATCCTGACCTTTTGGCGTGTTCCCGACTATTCCTGTCTGCTTGTGGCCCCGACCTTGGCTTTGTCCCTCACCATCCCTATCCTCCTGTTGCCTACTGTGGGTGTGAGCTGGGGGACCCTGGGGGTCGCGACCTGGAGCCAGTTGCAGCCAAGTCCATCCTCACCACTCGAGGCTCTGGGGAACACCTGCTGGCTCTTAGACTCCGCGCCCCAGGGAATCTTACGCTCTATCCCCGGTGGGATCCATCTTGGTGTTCTGGCGGCCCTGCCTTCCTATCACCTTGACCTCCGTCAGCAGCAGTCAGCCGTAGGGTCCACAACCTTGCGGTGCACTCCTAATCCTTACGGTGTGCATCTGTCACCTGGCCTCAAGGTGACCTGACAGTTTGATCAGCCATGGACCCGGCTGACGTGCCTTTCCCTGCAGTCGATCCGTTGCAGGGCATAGTGCGGAGACTCGAGACCCAGGAATCTAATCAGACTCAGGTGATGCGATTCCTTCAAGATCTGGCTTCCCGCTTTGAGCAGCTACAGGCTTCCTTGGGAACCCCGAAACTGCAGCCTCAAGTACAGTCTGTGACTGCACCTATCGCACCAGTCGCATCCATGCATTAATTATTACAGTCAGCTCCGTCCCGTTTCTCTGGGGACTCCAAGGCCTGCAGGGGCTTCCTCAGCCAATGCACCATTCATTTTGAGCTCCAGCCTCAAAACTTTCTGTCTGATTGGGCAAAGGTGGCCTATATCAGTGCCCTTTTACGCTTTCGTCAAGAATCTTGTTCTGTGGGACGATATGCACTTCAGTTCCGTATCCTCACAGCTGAATTGAGCTGGAACAATGAGGCCCTGGTTGCAACCTTTTTACATGGCCTCTCTGACCGAGTGAAGGACGAATTAGCAGGAAGAGCTATTCTCGCCGGTCTGGACGATGTAATTTCCTTATGCAATCAGATTGACATTCGTTTCCAGGAGAGGTCCTTAGAAAAAAGACGCCAGCACCCCCTAGGTCCTAGTCAGTCTGAACTTTTTTCCCGTTGCCCTGTGGAGCATCCTCTGTCTGTTGAGGAACCCATGCAGCTGGGCCGGACCAGACTAACCCCCGAAGAACGTGCTAGAAGCAAAACTCTGGGCTTGTGTCTTTATTGTGGTGGCAAGGGTCATTTTCGTGACTGCTGCTGGCTTTGTCCGGGAAACTCTCGGGTAATACATTTGGAAGGTGGAGTATTGGACCCAGAAGCATCACCTTCTTGTCTTCTTCTTCCGGTGTTCCTCCATGTAGGCACTTCTCCCCAATCGGTCCTAGCATATCTGGACTCCGGAGCTGCCGGCAATTTTATGGACTGGAGAACTGCTTCTTCTATGAAGCTT
Organism: Lithobates pipiens; assembly: GCF_037356315.1. NCBI lineage: Eukaryota > Metazoa > Chordata > Amphibia > Anura > Ranidae > Lithobates > Lithobates pipiens. The sequence continues at coordinate 158,966,353 of NW_027507748.1, read as the reverse complement.
ACCCTTTCTCCCCTCGCTACGCCACTGGTAGTCTCGGCAATTAATGGCACTGTGCTCCCAGGGGGTCCTATCCGTTTCCAGACGCTACTTATTAGGATGTCGGTAGGGATACTCCACCAGCAGTGGATCTCCTTCCTCATCCTTCCCAAGGCCTCTATCCCCATTGTATTGGGCCTTCCTTGGCTACAGCTCCACTCGCCACATGTGGACTGGGTCTCTGGGCAGATCCTGGCTTGGGGCCCTTCGTGTTTCTCGTCCTGTCTTCTCAAGGTGAGCCCCAAGGGGAAACTTCCCATTGCCACCACATCCATATCGTCTGATCTTCCCACGGCATACAGCGATTTCCGGGATGTGTTCTGTAAGAAGTCTGCTGAGGTGCTTCCTCCCCATAGATCTTTTGACTGTGCTATTGACCTTGTCCCTGGAGCAACCCTGCCCAGGGGTCGTACCTACCCTCTGTCCATTCCAGAGACCCAGGCCATGTCTGAGTATGTCGCCGATAATCTGGAGAGAGGTTTCATCCGGAAATCCTCATCGCCTACAGGAGCAGGGTTCTTTTTCATTGCCAAAAAGGATGGTACCCTCAGACCCTGCATCGACTATAGAGGTTTAAATGCAGTGACTATTAAAAACCGATACCCCTTACCTCTAATATCTGAGCTAATCGACAGGTTGAAGGGGGCTTCCATTTTCACTAAGTTGGATCTCAGAGGTGCATACAATCTCATTCGAATACGGGAAGGTGACGAATGGAAGACTGCGTTTAACACTAGAGACGGGCATTACGAATACCTGGTCATGCCTTTTGGTTTGTGTAATGCTCCAGCTGTGTTCCAGAACTTTGTCAATGAAATATTCAGGGATCTACTGTACCAGTTTGTTGTCATCTATCTGGATGATATTCTCATCTTTTCCAAAAATCTGCCTGCTCACAGAAACCATGTACGCACCGTACTTCAGCGCCTTAGAGAGAATAATCTCTATGCCGAGATGGAGAAATGTTCCTTTGAATGTTCCGAGGTCCTGTTTCTGGGATGTTTTGTTTCTAGTGCGGGTCTTCGCATGGATCCTGGAAAGGTCTCAGCCATTACCAACTGGCCCCTTCCCGCTAGCCTCAAGGCCACACAGCGTTTTCTTGGCTTCACAAATTATTATAGGCAGTTCATAAGGAATTACTCTTCCATTGCCGCGCCCATTATCGCTTTGACCAAGAAGGGTGCGAATGCCAAAGACTGGCCTCCCGAGGCTGTCTCTGCATTTCACGATCTGAAACAGGCCTTTATCTCTGGACCTCTCTTGAGGAGACCAAACCCTGAGGACCCATTTTTTATTGACGTAGACGCTTCTTCGATGGGGGTGGGAGCTGTGCTTCTTCAGGACTTTGAGAAGAAACGTCAACCATGTGCGTTCTTCTCCAAAAAAATTCTCAGGCAGAGAGAAATTATGCCATTGGTGATCGGGAACTTCTCGCAATTAAATTGGCGTTGGAGGAGAGGCGTCATCTCTTGGAAGGTTCCCCTCACTCCATAACGATCTTTACTGATCATAAGAATCTACAGTACCTACAGAATGCTAAACGTCTGAACCCCAGACAGGCCAGGTGGAGCCTCTTCTTTTCCCGTTTTAAATTCACGATTACGTACAAACCTGGTTCCTGCAACGATCGAGCTGATGCGCTCTCTAGGTCATTTGACACTTTGGGCGAAGAGTCCAACCCTGATCCTGAGCTGATCATTCCTACCTCATGCATTGTTGCCCATTCTACCACCCTGGAATCTAAAATTTCTCCTGGTAAGACCTTTGTTCCCACTGATCTAAGAACTAAGATCCTTCATTGGGGACATGATTCCAAGGTGGCAGGTCATGCTGGGTTCCTCTGATCCTTCCTGCTCATCAGTCGTCACTACTGGCGGCCTAATCTCCGCTCGGATGTTAAAGACTATGTTAAGGCTTGTCACGTCTGTGCTCAGTATAAATCTTCCACTCAAGCCCCTGCTAGTCTTCTCATGCCCTTGCCCATTCCTAAGGAGTCCTGGTCTCGTATCGCCATGGATTTTATTACTGATCTTCCACTGTTGGAGAATAATACGGCCATTTGGGTAGTAATCGATCGGTTCTCCAAGATGGCTCATTTTGTTCCTCTTCCTGGTCTCCCTTCTGCACCTGCCTTGGTTCCCATTTTTGTACGAGAGATTTTCCGCCTTCATGGTGTTCCTTCCCATGTCTTTTCGGACAGGGGTGTGCAGTTTACTTCTCGTTTTTGGAGAGCCTTTTGCAAATCCCTCGACATTACCTTGGATTTCACCTCTTCTTATCATCCCCATTCCAATGGCCAGACTGAGAGAGTTAATCAGGAGTTGGAGGTCTTTCTCCGTACCTTGGTCTCTGCCCATCATGATGATTGGGCATCACTATTACCGTGGGCTGAGTTCTCCCACAATAATCATGTCAATGTCAGTTCTCAGAAAACACCCTTTGTCACTGTTTATGGAAGACATCCTCAGCTTCCTATTCCTATGACTTGTTCTTCTGACATTCCAGCTTTGGCTACTGTTCAGGAATCATTAAATTCCATGTGGGCTGATGTTCATGATTCCCTCCAGAAAGCTGCCAACAAATTCAAGAGTTTTGCTGACCGTCGCAGGCGTAAGCCACCTTCTCTCCAGCCAGGAGACAAAGTCTGGCTCTCCACCAGGAACATCAAACTCCGGGTTCCTTCTCTCAAATTTGCCCCAAGATTCATTGGTCCGTACACCATAATTTCTAAACTGAATCCAGTTTGTTTCAAGCTCCAGAGTCCCAAAAGCCTCAAAATCTCTAACTCCTTCCATGTTGCCCTTCTGAAGCCTGTAGTCCTCAATAAGTTCTCTCGGCCTCTCTCTACCATAGCACCGGTCTCTGAGGATGATCAGGAGTACGAGGTTAGCCAAATTTTGGATTCCCGACTCTGTAGAGGCATTCTCCAGTACCTTGTGCACTGGAAAGGTTTTGTTCCTGAGGAGAGGTCATGGATTTCGGCTTCCGAGGTCTTTGCACCTCGTCTGTTGAGGAAGTTTCATTTGAAGTTCCCCTCTAAACCTGGTCCCAGGCGGGGAAGGGGGAGGCCTCGTAAGAGGGGGGTACTGCCATGGTTATGCAATAGAGTTCGTCTGCTTACCTGTCTCCATGTGTTCATTTCTAGAGACCAGCCGACCCTCACCTGACTGCTTTTATAATCCATCCTCTGGCATGGCTCCACCCTAGCTCCTATCAGAGAACTCTATATTAACCTGTGCACTGCTAGCCAACCCTGCTGATCAACCTTTGTGTGTTAGCTTCCTGTTACCTGCCGTGTGCTCTGCTGTTATTCCGTTATCGACTTTGGCGTGTCCTTGACCACCCCTGTTTGCCTGTGATCCTGACCTTTTGGCGTGTTCCCGACTATTCCTGTCTGCTTGTGGCCCCGACCTTGGCTTTGTCCCTCACCATCCCTATCCTCCTGTTGCCTACTGTGGGTGTGAGCTGGGGGAACCTGGGGGTCGCGACCCTGAGCCAGTTGCAGCCAAGTCCATCCTCACCACTCAAGGCTCTGGTGAACAACTGCTGGCTCTTAGACTCTGCGCCCCAGGGAATCTTACGCTCTATCCCCGGTGGGATCCATCTTGGTGTTCTGGCGGCCCTGCCTTCCTATCACCTTGACCTCCAAGAGCAGCAGTCAGCCGTAGGGTTCACAACCTTGCGGTGCACTCCTAATCCCTACGGTGTGCATCTGTCACCTGGCCTCAAGGTGACCTGACACTCTGGTTCTTTCCGCCAGCTTTAACAGTATCCTGCAGTGTCATTAAGTTCAGCAGCTGGTAGCACAGCCTGCAGAGGGCAACATGTATCTGGAAAAAGATGCAAAAGATTATTATTTTTTTTTAGAAAAGTAAAAACATATAAAAGTTTGGCATTGGGAGGATTTTTGAAATGCAGCAATTTATAGAAAATCAAAGCAGTACAAAAGGTAAGTTTAAAAAAAACATTGCTCAGCTGGGGGAGGATGTGATGTGGGAAAGCTGGGGGAGGAGCCCGAGGTGGTGTCTGTGAGGACAGAAGGGGAGGCAGGAGATCCATGGCAGCAAGTCTGATGCAGATGCTGGTGAAGTGGGATAGAACACCGTGTTAGAGGACAGCACATGGTGACCCCCGCAGATGCCTATTCCCCATGATATTGGATCAGGAGACCAAGGAGGAGCGACTGATAGATCGGGGTGGACAGCAGTAAAGGATGCAAGAAACTGAACAGGGGTAAGTGAGAGATATCCCTGGTTCAATCAAAAAAATGGCTGCAAGAGAAAACACCTGATCCTGAGACCCCACGAGTGACTGTTGGTTGCTGGCCTCCCCTCTATCTCCTCCATACGCCCCCCCTCTTATCTCTGCCTTTGTGTCCTTTGTATATTATGCTCTGCATACTACCCTCCAGAGCCCCTAGGTTATCCAGCGCTGTTGCATCGTGAACTGTGTTTGAACTGTGTTTGCTGTGGAAGCTAAAGAGATTTGATGACTAACTGAGGGAGAGATGCAGCAGCTGGGGCTGGCTAAAATTTAACTGACTGGAGACATAAGAGAGGTCTTGATGGAGCAATGATTCTTTTTGAAACCTATGAATCTATGAGAGCTACGGAATTGAAATGTTTGTATGAACATACCAATGAGAGGACCTGTTTAAATGTCAATGATTGCCTAATAACCCTAGGAGTGGCTCAATTGATTAAATGCTGTAAGTACTGGAAACTGCTAAACTGATAGTTGAAACTAGTACTGAGTTTTAAGCTCACTTAAGGACTAAGTATTGATACAGCTTAGTACTGACTGAAAAGGTTATGAACTATGCTATGAACTAAGCTGCAAATTAAGTGATGAACTCTGCGATTTAACTATGCGATAAGTTCGGAGCGATATCTACTGGAGAGTAACTTTCCTTCCTGTGGTGGATAGCAGCTGATTAGATAATTGGGTTAAGCTAATATAGAGATGCAAAAGTATAAGGACATTCCTTTTTTTTTCTTCCCCTCCCCCCCCCTCTGCGTTTTTTTTTCCTTCGTATCTTCCCGCCTCTCTTACGCTATACAGAGACCAGGAAAGAGGGATGAATGGTACGTTTTTCATAGGTTCTCTATAGGATCTTCATAGGTGCCCCAGCAAAATAAAATACAGAGAAAAAAAAAAGAAAAAAAAAAGAAAATCTACCAAGTCGCAGAATTTTCAATTCCATCTAAACTAGGGGGCCTGAAAGGGTTAAATGACTGGAGATATAAGAGAGGTCTTGATGGAGCAATGAATTTGTCTGAAAACTATGAATCCAGGAGTGGCTCAATCGATTAAATGCTGGAAGTACTGGAAACTACTAAACTGATAGTTGAAACTAGTACTGAGTTTTAAGCTCACTTAAGGACTAAGTATTGATACAGCTTAGTACTGACTGAAAAGGTTATGAACTATGTTACGAACTAAGCTGCAAATTAAATGATGAACTCTGCGATTTAACTATGCGATAAGCTCGGAGCTTCTGGAGAGTAACTTTCCATTATGTGGTGGATAGCAGCTGATTAGACAATTGGATCAAGCTGAAATAGAGCTGCAAAAGTATAAGGACATTCCCCCTTTTTTTTTTGTTCCTTATGTGTTTTCTTTTTTTTTTTCTCTCTCTCTACGTGTCCTCCCACCCCTCTTACGCTATATAGAGATCGGAAAAAAGGGACAAAGGGTACGTTTTTTTTTATTGTTCCTTTACAGGATCTTTACAGGTGCCCTAATAAAAAAAAAGTAAAAAAATAAATAAAAATCCATCAAGTCGCAGAATTTTCAATTCTTAAAGCAAAAGTGAAGAGAAGTATTCCATCTAAACTAGGGTGCCTGAGAGGTGAAACGGCAGAATATTCTTCTCTCCCCTTTGCCCCTCCATTCAAATCAATAAAAGCAAAGATTGGAACCGAGAGGTACTCCCCTCTATAAAGGACAACTATTTTGTCAAACAAGATAAGTGAACAAGATACATGATGAGGGGAAGATCACATAAAACAACAGAACCTAAAACCCAGAGGGAGAGTTTAAATACTAGTGTAACTGCTAGTTCAATACAAAAATACTTGACAACTAAAGAGGGTAACCAAAAAAGCCCAGATGTAGAAAAAAAAAACATCCTTGCCAACCAAAAACGCAAAAAAGGAAATGGCTAAGTTAAAAGGAGCCCAAGGAGATAAAACAAGAGAAGAAACACAAACAGAGAGAGAGATGGAAACTTACGAGGGGGAAGGGGAAGAACAGCGAAGTATAGCTCAAATGCCCACAAAGATCGAGATGATGGCAATGTTTGAAAGGATGGAAAGTTTAATTAAGAGTGAGATTATAAATGTCCGGATGGATCTGGGCCATTTGCTGCGGAGAGTAGAAGAGGCTGAGGAGAGAACTGAGAAACAAACACAAGAAATCGCAGAATTAAAATCGCAAGTGAAAGCACTGCAAATAAACCAAAGAAATACCTTTTATAAAATGGAAGCACAGGAAAATCAAAATAGACGCCAAAATCTAAGGATAAGAGCCCTCCCAGAGCAAAATGGAGAGAAACTGGAAGAAAAAATAAGGAAAATATTTAACCCCCTACTAGGACGAGAAGAGGACGAGGAGTTAAAGATCGATAGAGTACATAGAATCAGAAAGCCTCTAGGAATGAAGGAGGAGACCCCACGAGATGTCATTGTTAAATTCCATCGGTATACAGATAAGGAGAAAATATGGAGGAACCTCAGAGAGAGACACCCGTTGCAATACGAGCAAACAACTTTGCAAGTATTTGCGGACTTGTCAAGTGAAACATTATCCAGAAGAAGACAATTAAAACCATTACTAGAACATTTAAGACAAGCTAATATTAAATATAGTTGGGGGTTTCCTGCAGCATTGATAGTACATAGGGACGGAAAGACGGTTAGATTGAAATTTCCGGAAGAAGTACAGGACTTTTGTACAGAGTTACAGATTCCAACCATTAGTATACCTAAGCGATCGGAAAGAGAAGAAAGACTAATTGAAGAGGGAATAGGGCAGAGAGCTTAATGTAGGGGGGGGGGGGTAGGGGGAGAGGGGGGGAGGGGGGGCTGGTGTAATTTATTACAAAAGAAACGAGATGGGAGAGGTAAAGTAAATAAAAGTTAATGTGGGCATGGGTGGAAACGGGAAGAGCCTCCCTGGACTATCTGCTCCCTCCTCTCCCCCCCTATGTCTACCGGGCCTTCAAGGCCGGGGGGGAGTGGAGGGACACGGAATGCCGGGCTTGGAGCTTCACCCCAAGGGGTGAGGTACATATTCCAGGATGGGGATATATTCTGGATATAGGTACAAGGACCAAAGAGGGGTCTGGGAGGGTTGGGAGGAGGTTGGGAGGGGGGGTGGGAGGGGTGGGGGGAGAAAGAAGACCTGACAGCAGAGAACCTCGTTAAGTGAGAAAAGAGGAAAAACCAGCCTGATTAAAATCTATGTCTATAGTTAATTGTTTGTCATATAACGTTAGGGGGCTAAACGAATCAGCAAAGCGGTTTAAAATTTTGAAAGAAATAGAACAATATGAAGCGGGTATAGTGTTCTTACAGGAAACCCATCTATCATACGAAAGCAAGATTAGAATATACTCCCCTAGGTTCCCGGTGTGGTTTTATGGAGATTCTTACTCAAGGAACTCAAAAGGGGTAGCTATCGGTATAGGACGGGAGGTATACCATAAAATAGAAGAAAGATTAGTCGACCCGGAGGGTAGATTCCTCTTTCTGAAGGGGAAACTATGGGGAGTAGACTATACCCTCGCTAACATATACTGCCCAAATAGAAGTCCAACGGTTTTTCTGAAAGGAATATTGGAGAAATTATGGGATTTTAAAAGAGGAAGAGTAATTATAGCTGGAGATATGAACTTTTGTATGAATCCGCAAATGGATAGTTCGTCCCGTGTGCAGGGGATTGGGAAGGAGCAGAGGAGAATAATAAAACACAGGCTATATCAGTATCAGCTTATGGATGCGTGGAGAACTATGCACCCAAGGATACGAGACTACTCGTTCTATTCCCCGATACACGGGACGTACACAAGGATCGACTACTGGTTAGTGGAACATAGGGTTCTGGATGAGGTGATATCCACAGATATAGGAATTAGAACATTGTCTGATCATTCTCCAATATGCCTAAAGATCAAAATCCCAGGATTTCAGAAATCTCCTTTTTCCTGGAAATTGAATAGGGAACTGTTGGACGAGAAGGGAGAGGAAATAATTAGAAAGGAATTGGAGTTTTTTTTTACCACTAATTTAAATGAAGAGAATATGGAAAATATTATTTGGGAGACACATAAAGCTTATATAAGAGGGATATATATTTCACTAGGTACAAACAGGAAGAGAGAAGGTATTAAAAAGAGTAGAGAGTTGAGGGAGGAAATCCATGGATTAGAGCAAGAACATAAAAAGGCAAATGGCAGGGAAAGTGGACAGGTAGTGGACCTATTACATAAACTGGCTATGAAAAGAGAGGAACTCTGGGAATTAATGGAACAGGAAATGAGGAAGATATATAATAGGATTAATAAAGAGAGATATTATAGCGGCATTAAAAATAGTAAGATCTTAGCAAAGATATTGAGGAAAAAAAGATCGAAGAATTATATAGAGAAAATATTAAATAAAGAGGGAGAGTCGGTCTATAAAACTAAGGAAATAGCAGAAGTTTTTAGAGAATACTATGGGCAGTTATATTCCGTGAGAAAAAAAGAGACAGAAAAGCAAGAGATGAAGAGAAGGGGAAAAATCAAAGACTATATATTTCAAGCAAATATCCCTAAAATACCGGGGGAATTGGCGCAGGAATTGGAGAATCCAATCTCAGTCCAAGAAGTAATACAGGCAATAAAAGAGACCAAAGGAGGAAAGAGTCCAGGGCCTGATGGCTATATAATAGAATATCTAGGGGGGCGTGGCTACCGCGCGCTGGTGCATGGACGCTTAGGCAGTGAGCTCCGTTCCAGCGTAGGTTCCTCAGCGACATAGCAGCGACGGACAGCATTCCCGCCTGTGTTCCCGGTGACCGGAGACTCCACAGACTCGGCCGGCATGTCTCGCAAGCGGAAAGACGCGGCCAAACCGAAGAAATTAGCGGATTTCTTCAAGCCGGCGGAGCGAGGCCTGCGGCAAGATGGCGCCGGCGGAGCTGACTCGCCTCCGCCTCCCTCGTGTAGCTCCAGGTCGGACGAATCCAGCCCTGAAGCGACAAGTGCTCAGCGAGGACGTTTGCCAGCCGCATCCACTCCAAACTCATGCAGCCCTGTGAAGTCCAAACCCAGGCTAGAGGAAGACTGCAGACAGGTGAGCACGGAGCAGGACTCTTTGGAGGACACAAGGGAGTTAGCAGACCCCTTTAGTGCTTTTCCTACTACTGACAGACCTGTCTCAGACACCATGCTCAAGGAGATGCTGCTCTCCCTCCGCACCTCCATGCATGCAGACATGTTGAAATGTGTCAGTTCTTTTAAAACAGAGGTGGGGGAGGTGAGTGGCAGAGTTGACCATATTGAATCAAAAATGGGGGAATTTGCAACTTCCCACAACACCCTGATTGACGCTTTTCATGAGCAGGCAGATGAAATCTCCTGGCTAAAGAGCAAAATCGCAGACCTTGAGGACAGGTCGAGAAGAAATAACATCAAAATAAGGGGTGTCCCTGAAACCGTCCTCCCTGCGCATCTACAACAATATGCCAGAGAACTCATGTGTGCGTTCCTTCCCTCCACTGATGAAGCGGAGATGCAGGTAGATCGAATACACAGGCTGCCTAAACCATCCCATCTGCCAGATAACATCCCTAGGGATGTGTTAATGCGAGTACACTTTTTCCAAACCAAAGAGAAGCTCATGATGGCGTTTCGGAAACAGCAGGTCCCCCCTGAAAAATTTACTCACATTCAATTGTTTGCGGACCTCTCGCAGTATACGATGCTAAAAAGAAAATCGTTGGTTTCAGTGACCAAAGCCTTGAGGAATCACAATATTCCGTACAGGTGGGGCTACCCCGTGAAATTGACTGTCACTCACGAAGACAACACCACTGTTGTGACCAACATAACAGAGGGCTTGGCCCTGCTACGCTCCCTAGCCATCCTACCGGTACAGACGGATGACGAGCCTGCTTCCGCAAGGGTGGCACATTCTCCGGATGGTTGGCATACAGTGTCGCATAAGAAGAAGAAAAACTCTAAGAAAAGTAATCCTTGACTTGCTTTTATCCCTTGCCGTGACACGGGCGGATACACATTGGGACCTTGCCGCACTAGGAGCATTAGTGCGTTCTTTCCCCCCCCCCCGCAATAATGGACGGTTTTTCCGCCCTCTGGTTCTTGTTGAAACCTACCTTTTTACTACTGTTTTGTTTTTCTTACATAGACACTACTTTCTCCCCCCCTTTCCCCCTTTTCCATTTACGTTCTCCAGGGTCCGGTGATTCTCTTCTTTTTTCAAGATCAGAAAGTCTGTTGAAAAGACTCATTTGTCCGTGTGGTCGCAGTAGAAGTCTGTGGGTCGTCGCTGGTATCTCCCCCAGATACCGTGAGTATCATCAAATACCTGTTAAATTATGTCTTTCAAAGTAGTTTCATTTAATGTTAACGGGTTGAATCATCCTGCAAAGCGCTCTTCGGCCTGGAGAGAAGCTCTCAAACTTAAAGCAGATGTCTTATACATACAGGAGACGCATTTCGAAGCTGGCAATGCACCAAAATTCCAACATAAAAGCTTTCCATCCCTTTTCATGTCCTGTGCACCGAAGAAACACAGAGGGGTCCTTATTGCTATTAGGGACTCGGTATCTTTTGTCCTGAAGGAGTTGCATATGGACCCATTGGGTAGATACCTGATTGTTCAAGGAGAGCTTAATAACAAGCCGTATACCCTGGTCAATCTCTACGCTCCCAACACCCACCAAATTCGGTTTTTGCAAAGACTGTATAGGAAGATTGAAAATATGAAATGGGGTTCCCTAATTATCTGTGGAGATCACAATATTACTCCTGATTTTGCTCTGGACTCCACTACAATCCCCAAACGGTTCCCTCCCAAGTTGCAACCTCTTTTACATGCGTCGGATGTGTATGATGTCTGGAGGTGCCAACATAGTGAAGAGCGAGACTATACATTTTATTCTCCCAGACATAACTCGTATTCCCGAATTGACTTGATACTTGTGGATAAACAGCTGTTACAGTTAATCTCTACATCTACTATTCATGACATTACGTGGTCTGACCACGCCCCGGTCTCCATGGTGGTGATGGAGGGCCGTGGTCCTGGTCCAGCCTACATTTGGAGAGCCAACTCCCGTATCTTTCAGATGCCAGAACATGTTACTAGTATTAGAGCACATTTGAAGGACTACTTTGCTTGTAACGAAGGTTCGGTAGATGACCCGATGGTTTTATGGTGTGCCCATAAGGCATACTTTAGAGGGGTGTTGATTAAGATATGTGCAGGGGAGAGGAGGCGGAGGACACAGAAGGTTGACCAACTGCTTGCCACCATAAAAACTCTTGAATCCCTCAATAAAGCCAATACTGATTCCCAATTAGCTCAACAACTTTCTAGAGCCCGCTCGGATCTCAGACTTTTGCTCATAGACCAAAGTGATAAATATATACGTTCCCTGCGTATGTCCTTTTATGCCTCAGGGAATAGAGCGGGCAAATTTCTAGCTCAAAGGCTTAGGGGCATTAGGACGAAATCTAAAATACCATATCTCTTAGGATCTCCAGACAACAGAAAATTAATTAATCCACAGGAGATAGCAGAATCATTTGCCGAATATTATGCGCCACTTTATAATCTAGATAGAGACCCAAACACCCCCAACCCTACCGACGATGCTATTCAATCGTTCCTGGCCAAAATTCGGTTGCCAAAGCTCACGGAGGAGCAGTTAACTCTCCTCAACTCCCCAATAACGAGGTCTGAGATTGAAAAAGTCATCGGCACGCTCCCATTAGGAAAGTCTCCGGGTCCGGATGGCCTATCAAATGACTATTATAAGGTTTTTGGTGAGCAGTTGTCCCCAACGCTCCAACAGGTATTTGCAGCAGCAGTGTCCTCCGCCTCCTTCCCCAGGGAGATGCTTAAAGCATATGTTGTCACGATCCCGAAGCCGGGTAAGGAGCCTACAACTCCGGCCAATTTTAGGCCGATATCTTTACTTAATACCGATGTTAAGGTCTATGCAAAAATTTTAGCGCTCAGATTACTCCTGATACTTCCATCCATCATTAACCCTGATCAATCGGGCTTCACTGCGGGCAGGCAGGCCTCGGATGCTACCAGACGGGTCATTAACGTGGTCCAGTATGCAAAGACCTGTCGGACGCCTTCTCTGCTCCTATCTTTGGATGCGGAGAAGGCGTTCGACAGGATCCACTGGGGATACATGAAGCGGGTTTTGATGCAGTTTGGCTTCTCGGGCCCTGTACTTTCGGCAGTCCTTGCCCTGTATTCTTCCCCCTGCGCACAGGTTTACACATCTAATATGTTGTCATCAGTTTTTGATATATCGAATGGAACGAGACAGGGGTGTCCGCTGTCCCCCTCCATCTTCAACCTCCTCATTGAGCCACTGGCGGAGAGGGTGAGATCCGACCCCTCCATCACTGGCTTTAAAGTCCAGGGCAAGGAGCACGTGCTGAATTTATTTGCAGATGACATTATCCTATTTTTAACCACCCCAGCCATCTCTCTTAGACAGGTACATCAGACCCTGAAGGAGTTTGGAGATATCTCTTTTTATAAGGTTAATTCAACTAAATCCTTAATCCTGGGACTAGACATTCCCCCCCCCTTTAGAGACCGCATTGAAACAGGAATTCCCTTATAGCTGGTGCAAGGAACACATTACCTACCTGGGTATCAAAGTAACGAAAGAACTGAAACAACTAGCCCCTTCTAATTTCTCCTCCTTGTTGACAAAACTTAAAACTGAAGCCGCTCAACTGAATAAAACTGAACTGACCTGGACAGGTCGGCTAGCTACCTTTAAAATGATTATCCTGCCACAGATTTTGTACATGTTTCGAACCCTTCCGATCCCCCTAGGGGAGGTTCATTTTGGTCCCTTTAATGCACTACTCAAACAGTTTATTTGGAGAGGCAAAAAACCGAGATGTGCCAAATCACTACTGGTAAAGCATAGACAGGCGGGAGGAATGGGACTGGTGGACCTCCGGGATTACTATAGGGCCTCACTTCTTACACAACTCAAACACTGGTTTAATCCTTCCTGCGAAAATCCTTGGGTAGCACTGGAGAAGGCCCTATGCCCGACAGATGACCTAAAACTATTGCTTTTCTTAGACACTTTGAAACCTCACCCTGTGCATACCCTTCCTCTTACTGTCCGGGCCTCCTTGATGGCCTGGAGAACTCTTCTGAAACTTGCTTCGGAGGGTCGGGAAATTCTGGAATTACCTGTGCCGTTGGAGGTGGTTTCTTATATAGTTCCCAACCTTTCCATGGTTAAATGGCATAACAAAGGAATTAAATTTATTGCTGACTTATACACTGACTCAGGTCCCATTAAATTTGATATGCTTCAGAAACAGTATGGTCTTCCCCCGGCAGACAGATATACCCACTACCGAGTGATACATTGCTTGGGTTCCATAAAATCACGCCAAGTGCTTGTTCCTAAGGCGGCTTGGAAGTTCTACAACTCCAGTTTCCTAGCTAGAGGTGGAATTTCCCTTTTTTATAATCTGTACCAAAACAAGTTAGAATTTATTAAATCCCGCCCCTACCTATTGTGGGAACGGGATATGAATACTACCTTTACGCTTCAGCAATGGAAAGAAGCTTTCCGAGCTATCTATACCTCTTCCAAGTCCGTTAACCACTGGGAACTATCTCAAAAGATTGCCCTTAGATGGTATCTTACCCCCTACAAAATATCTAAGTTTGGTGGTGGAGGGTCCCCGTTGTGCTGGAGGCGGTGCGGAGACATTGGGAATTTATACCACGTGTTTTGGAGCTGTAGGAGCCTGACGAGCTTCTGGAATTCCTTGTTCCGCGTTGTCTCCAGCGTGTCGGGGATCATAACTAAACCTAACCCCTCCTTAGCTATACTGAATATAGGTATAAACAACTTCCCCTTGGAATCTAGAGTAGTGATAACACACATTCTTTTGGTGGCCCGTACATTGATAGCGAAATATTGGAAATCCGACTGTGCCCCGAAAGTATCCGAAGTCCTGGTTACTACCCAAACCCACTGTGCATATGAAACCTTAATTGCTAGCAGGCAGGGAAACAGAATGAGGATGGTTAGTAGATGGCAAGTGTGGTCAGATTGGTACAAACCTGCTTGACCCTACTAAGTGATACTAAGTGATACTAATTGATACTAAGTGACAAAGATGTACTGTTTAGGGGGGATCACTAGACCCTGGACCCTTTACCCCCCCTTACCCCCCCTTTATTCTTCTCTTTCTCTTTCTCTTTTACCCCGTTTCCTCTCCCTCCCTCCTTTCCCCTTACCTTCACTTTGACTATCCACGACCATATATCATACCAGAGAGAATAGTACTTATTATCGAGAAAACATTGGAAAGCATGATATATAGTTTATAATAGCGTATAAATGAGGTTCTGATATCATATTTGTGCTATACCAATTGATATGTGTACTTTTTTCAATTTAAAAGAATTGTACATTTTCTTGCCAACACTACTATTGGTCATATTCATTTGTTTGAGCTTTTTTTATTCATTCTTTCCTGTATATGTTATTTGAAAAATCTCAATAAAAAATAATTGAAAAAAAAAAATAGAATATCTAAAAAAGTTTGGAGACATACTAGCCCCAATTTTATGTGCATATTATAATGGACTAGGTACAAAATATGGACTGAGCGAGGAGGCCTCCACTGCGACAATCTCCACGATATTGAAAGAGGGAAAAGAGAATACAATATGCTCAAACTATAGACCGATCTCACTACTCAATACGGACGTTAAATTGTTCGCAAAAATATTGTCCGCTAGAATAAAGAAGTTAATGCCTAGCTTAGTCCATGCAGATCAGGTGGGATTCATTGAGGGGCGAGAAGGAAAAGATAATGGAGTAAGGTCAATATTACTGCTTCAGAGGATGAAGGAGAGTAGAATCCCCAGTCTACTCCTATCAATAGATGCTGAGAAAGCTTTTGACCGAGTAGACTGGGGATTCATGATGGGTACCCTAAGGGGAATGGGGTTTGGTCCCAAAATTTTGAAGTGGATAAAGGCACTATATAACAGCCCCAAGGCAGTGGTAAGAGTTAATGGGGTACTATCAACAGCCTTCAGAATGAACAATGGTACTAGACAGGGGTGTCCGCTGTCCCCCCTATTGTTCGTTCTGGCATTGGAGCCACTCCTGGAGACGATAAGGAGAAACCCAGATATAAAGGGGGTTGAGATAGAGGGGGAAATACATAAGACAGCCGCATTCGCGGATGATATTCTGTTTTATGTATCTAGCCCACGAATCTCCATGCCAAACTTGTTAAAGGCTTTACAGGAATACGGGGAATTATCTAACTTTAAAATCAACCCAAGCAAGTCAGAAATCTTAAACGTAAATATAAATCCGAGAGAAGAACTTGACATTAAGAGAGAATTCCCATTTCTATGGCAAAAAGAAATTAAATATTTAGGGATTAAACTGACTGCATCAATAGAAAAAATTTACCTAATAAACTATATCCCCCTTCTAGAAGAATTGAGAGAAGAAATAAGGAGAATGAGAACAAAGCCCCTGTCATGGTTAGGAAGAATTAATGCCTTAAAAATGATTATTCAACCTAAAATCCTATATAAATTTCAGCTATTACCAATATATATCCCCCCCCTATATTTTAAAATGATAAATTCTTTAATTTCTAAATTTATCTGGAACAACAAGAAACCTAGAATCCCACTGAAGACTTTGCAAAAGGGAAAAGACGAGGGGGGTCTGAATGTCCCAGACTTTAGAAAATATTACGAAGCAGCAGTGTTAACACGGGTGGTGGAATGGGCAAAATTAGAAAGTAAAAAAAGATGGGGAAAAATAGAACACAGTTTATCAGGCACAAATTTAGGTAGAGAAATCTGGACTCCTTTAAAATATAGATCACTAGGGAAGACAACACCTTTGGTCACAAAATCACAAAAATGTGTTTAGAGTATGGGAGGGAATACACAAACATAACAAGTGGAAATATAATTCCCCTTTAATTTATTTAAAAGATAATGATTTTTTTGCACCTGGTAAAAGCACAATAGGAGGGAAGTGGATAAAACAAGATAATATGCAATTACGACACATAATTAAAGAGGGGAAATTGAAAACACTAGCAATATTACAGAAAGAAAATGATTGGATGGATTTGAATGAGTGGCGATACCTGCAGCTTAGACATTTCGTCTCAAGACTACCACAACCGCTTAGAGATGGAGAAAATTTGACTGCCTTGGAGCGGATATGTGAGGGGAAATCCCCAAGGGCAGGTATTTTATAAGGTCTTGAGACGGGAATGTGAAGCGGAGGTACCAACTTTCATTAAAAAATGGGAAGAAGAGATAGGAGCACGGGGTGAAAACCAAAATATAGAAAAAATATTGAAGATGGTGCACAGATCCACGGAAAATAGTAAGATGATAGAAACAAATTATAAAATCTTAGTAAGATGGTATAGGACCCCAGATATAATGGCAAAGTACCAGGAGGGACAATCTGGGAAATGTTGGAGGAATTGTGGACAAACGGGAAGTTTGGCCCATATATGGTGGGATTATCCCAAGATTAAAGAATATTGGAGAGAAATAATAAGATATATAGAAGTAATAGCTAAAATACAGTTACCTGAGAACCCATGGTTATGCCTATTCCATGCAGTAGATACCCCAATTAAGGAGTATAGGAATTCCCTCACAAGCTCATTAATAAACGTGGCAAAAAGCCTGATTCCGAAAAAATGGAAAGAAATAGAAGCACCCAAAGTAAAGGAATGGCTAGGAAAAGTTGAGGAAAGGTATAGTATTGAAGGGCTGGGAATGGAGGAAGAAAGAGAAAGAAAGAGATTCCATGTGAAATGGAAATACTGGAAAATCTTTAGACAATCTATGATTTTTAACGAGGTAATGGGTCGGTAGGGGTGGGGAGAGGGGTGGGAGGGAGATATTTTAGAAGAACTCGAGAAGTAAAGAAAGAAAACCAGGATAATGTGAAAAATTGAAGGGCATGAATGTATTTTGGTCCTATGGTTTTCTTTTATAATACTTGATTATGTTTTGTACGCAACTTAAATGAAAAATGTAAATAAAGAATAAAAAAAAAAAAAAAACATTGTATAAAAATATGATGGTTGTCCAGTCATGGCCAATTGTAGTCAAATTAAAAAAAAAAAACTGTTACGGGTGTGGGTAGGAGCAAGAAACCTTGATTTGAGTTCTAGGAAAAGCACAAGATCTACTGGGTTGGCTAATTGTTATTGTTTTACCCAAGATAAGACAGTGGGATGATGTCATGCTCTGCACTAAATAATTTAACAGGCATACTCAAACAACATATGCCAGTGTTGTATGACTGACCTATAAATGTTGTTAGGAATGTATATACTATATACAGAGTGGAGACCAGTGGTCGGAATCTTCAAGGTAGGCATAGCTCTCAGTGAATCAAGAGAAATTTTGCAGTCTGGGTGACACGCTAGGGTCAGTGCAGGCAGGAGAGAATCAGTGCTGGAGTCACAAGCCAGGCTCATTGCAGGTGGCACAGAATTGGCATTGGAGTCACAAGCCAGGATCAGTGGCAAAGTAACAGTGTTGGATCACAAGCAAAGGTCAGTTACGACTTATCAGTAGAAGTAGCAGAAGGCAGGATTAATGTGTGAAGCACAATAATCTGTTGATGAAACAGGGTAGACTTAAATAGATGACCTTGATTGGCCACATGATTAGATGCAGTTGAGACTTGTTTAGCAATTCATTTTGGAGAACTATACCAAATTCATGGTTGAAGCAAAGACTGAAGTGGTAGACTAGGTAAGAGCCATGCTTCAATCTGTGTGAAATCTGACTTCAGGACCCAGCAGATTCAGTTCCTGATGTTACTCCTGCCTCTCATCCCCTGAACAGTCTTTTCTTTGGCTTATCAAGTTATCGCTTATGAAAATTTTGAATTAAATGGGGAAATTACAGATTCAAGTTCCCACAAATCATATTCATGACATATCAAAACAAATGACTTTTCATTAACATTGGAAATGCCTAAAACACTTGAAATATTAGTCAAGAAGTGTCCTACAGTATCCAAACACTCAATGTAATAACATGTGTTCTTCATCGAGAAGTTTTCTCAGGTATCAAAAAAATGTCTACTCTATAATTGAGAAACAAAAACTTCAGACACACTGAAACCCCAGTATTCATGTCAGAAAAAGGAAGCTACCAGATCTCAAACCCAAGTTCCCCACAGATTGGGGAACGAATTTCTATCTTATCAGATGCTGTAGCTTACCACAGTGCAGAACTTTGTGCACAATTGATTTTTCATCCTCTTATATTTGAACTGTATCTAGTAGTGGGAGGATATTACCAGGAACAGGATTGGCCACATACTCAGATGCAGGTGAGACGTGTTATGAAATTCACTTCTGCAGAACTATAACAACTCTATTCAGTTAAGCAAAGGCTGTAGTTGAAGACCAGGTAAGTCATGACTCAATCTCATGACTCAATCTGTGGGAAACCACGGTTTGAGCTTTGGCAGCTTCATTTTTATGACATGAATACTGGGGTTTCCGTGTGCCTGAAGTTATTGTTTCCCAGTTATACAGTACACATTTAATTTTTCTTTTTGCAGCTGGAACGCCGCTTTATGATGGATAATGTATCAGAAGTCTATGAGTTATCCCATTCCACCCCACTGTATAAGCATTAATAAAATAAGCTACTCTGTAAAGGAGCCATGGAGCCAAACACCATTGTGATCAGAGATTTTCTGCAGTTTAGTAAGGGGCTAACTACATGGAAAATACATTGCTTTGCTTCTAAGATTATGTAAACAGTACAGAGGAGTAACACGATATTGTAGAATGTGAAAACTGTATAACTTATAATGAATCGTATAATTACTCAGAAATAATCATTTGATAAATCTACAGTAGAGACCACCTTTCAAAGAGAACAATTTTAGAATATATTGGAAGACACAGAAAACAGTTGGTATAATATGCACAAATTGTCAGAAAAGTGACATTTACTTACTTTACAAAGCATAAGAAATAAATTATTCTACTTAGTTATTTCACTTGCCTGGAAGCAAAAGAAAATAATTTTAGAGCAGTTAAAGGAAGGGCACATGGAATTTGTTTTCTTAGTATTACATTTTTTTTATTTCACTTGGAAAAATAAGCTGTAGAAATTCAATCAAAGTCAAAGCAGCAAGAAGAGGCACATTGTCTGATTCCTAAAAATCAATACCTTTCAAGAAGACATCACTGCAATGCCACTGTAAGCCAGATAATAGTCAATCTACCAAACTAAAGTAAGGTGCATTGAAAAGTGACATTAATGACCCCCTTACCACTGGAAAGATGGGAACACTGTTAGAATTATATTAAAAGAAACATTTTAGCAAAAATCCACCTGGTTTCAGATTTCTCACAGATGTAAATTGAAATCTAAAGTTGTGCCTGCATTTCTCTTAGGTAAGGTTGATGTCAGGCAGGGTCTTTCAATACCATATCTCCTGAATTAAAAATTCTAAAAAAGAGCACCCTACGTCTCTCATGACCTTACTATGAATGCTGTAGTACCCTGTGCTGGGCCCTTTTGATAACCAGTTGGCAATGCCAACATCTCCAGGAAGTAGCGTGGGAACTGCAGAACTGCTTTTCCAACCTTAAAGAGCAGAAGAAAACGACTGTGGGCTTTTCATGGAACAGAGTTTTATTGTCTGCACTATAGATTTATAAAAAATAAAAACAATAAAATAGATACAGGGGAGTGAAGTGGAAAGATATTTTTATTTTGTTCCTTTCAGAAGATAAACTTTACTGTTTAGCATTCTATTCACTAACTTGAAACTAAAGATATGTTGGTATTGCGCTGTCCCTAAATTAAATAACCCTCCGAGGGTGATAAGTATAATGCCTAGTTACATAAATCAATAGTGTAATATAAAAATATATATCTATAAATATCTACTGAATAATAACAAAAAGTGCAAAGTGCTACATTAAATAAAATAAAATAAACACACCACAAAGGTGATAGAATCCAAATAAATGAAAATCAAGTGAACAAAAGGTAAGTAACTAAAAACAGTCTCTTAAAAAATTACTATTTTGATAAAGTGCAGAAAAAATGCAAAAAAAATAAAAAATAAATAAAAAAAAAAAGTAAACGCACTACAGAGTCAATTGAAAACCTCCACGGAAACACAACTGCTTCAATTGAGTGCAAAGCCAAAAAACAGTGAATTGATCATAAAGTGTCAAGTGCGTTTTATAAATGTGCAAATAAGTAAACACTCTCCAGAGGTGATATAAGTGAACCACCCTAATAATAAACAAATGATATACAAGAAAATAAGAAAGAGTATACCTAGACCAAAAAGAGGGTACCCTCTCCTGATCACATGGGAATAAACTTTAGAATAAACAAAAAATATATATAGTAGTAAACGCACTACAGAGCCGGCTGTAACATACGTTATATCAGAATGAATCCAGCCTCTATAGATTAAATATACATATTGAAATCCATCAAAAAGAAAAAGATATAAATATTCAAGTCCATAAATAAACAACAGTCTCCTTTAAGTGCAAGTGCTTTGTGCAAACTTGTGAAAATTCAACTGAGGTGTAGATCTCCCAGTGCTTAATCCCGCTGTGATCACACTTTAGTGGGCAGTGGCCCCTTACCTATAGCAAGGAGGGATTCGCATAGAGGTATATAGATTTCTTTATATGTCTTCTCTCCTGGTAAATTCGGTCACCTTCTCCTTTGAATTTTATTCTTATTGCTCCATAGGACCCAATAGATTAATAGAGAGGGAATACCATAGTGTAGTATTTCACAAATAGCATTTATTAAAAAAAATTCATACACAGGGTACTCACACATTAATAGATAGAAAAAAAGCCTTTTTCTAGTAATCAGCAGCAAGTGCATCCACAGTCAGCTTCCTTCCTGTCCCTACGCGTGACATCACATCACGTGACTTCATCAGGGGAGTCACGTGAATTTGCACAAGTTTGCACAAAGTACTTGCACTTAAAGGAGACTGTTGTTTATTTATGGACTTGAATATTTATATCGTTTTCTTATTGATGGATTTCAATATGTATATTTAATCTATAGAGGCTGGATTCATTCTGAGATAACGTATGTTACAGCCGGCTCTGTAGTGCGTTTACTACTATATATATTTTTTGTTTATTCTAAAGTTTATTCCCATGTGATCAGGAGAGGGTACCCTCTTTTTGGTCTAGGTATACTCTTTCTTATTTTCTTGTATATCATTTGTTTATTATTAGGGTGGTTCACTTTTATCACCTCTGGAGAGTGTTTACTTATTTGCACATTTATAAGACACACTTGGCACTTTATGATCAATTCACTGTTTTTTGGCTTTGCACTCAATTGAAGCAGTTGTGTTTCCGTGGAGGTTTTCAATTGACTCTGTAGTGCGTTTACTTTTTTTTTTTTTTTTGCATTTTTTCTGCACTTTATCAAAATAGTAATTTTTTAAGAGACTGTTTTTAGTTACTTACCTTTTGTTCACTTGATTTTCATTTATTTGGATTCTATCACCTCTGTGGTGTGTTTATTTTATTTTATTTATTGTAGCACTTTGCACTTTTTGTTATTATTCAGTAGACATTTATAGATATATATTTTTATATTACACTATTGATTTATGTAACTAGGCATTATACTTATCACCCTCGGAGGGTTATTTAATATAGGGACAGCGCAATACCAACATATCTTTAGTTTCTTATTAAGTGGATACGGCGTGATCCATTCCGGTAGTAGCAGCAGCCCCTGACATTTGATAGATCACCAGTGGTAGCGCAGGAATAAAACACTATCATCTATTCACTAACTTGGTTGTCTGACAGCATTTTCATAGGTGGCTGAGGCATTTCAAATTTCCCTGCAAGTGTGATTGTCCCCTAATATCTAGGGTCATCTTCAAGTTGTAAATTCTATTACAATAATCTTCCTGACATTTTTCAGTGCCCTTTATAGCATTGTTCATATCTTTCTTGCTGTTTTTGGGAATTACATTGTAAAGCAGGGGTCTCAAACTGGTGGTCCTCCAGCTGTTGTGAAACTACAAGTCCCATCATGCCTCTGCCTGTGGAAGTCACGCTTGTAACTGTCAGCCTTGCAATGCCTCATGGGACTTTTAGTTTTGCAACAGCTGGATGGTTGCCAATTTGAGACCCCTGCTGTAAAGGTATGTAGAAACATAAATGTATATTTATGTACTGACATAGATCTGTGTGTGCCAGAGATTATATGGTGTTATGGTTTTAAATTTGGACCTCCCTCTCCCAGTCTGAATGATGTTGTACAGCTGTATAGGGAATTACAAGTTGTTGATACAAGATCATATTAAAGTACTTGCACTAGCTGCATTATATATATGGGCACAGTGGGACTGCAATGGACACAGTATGGCTAAAATGGGCAAAGTGGGACTGCAATGGACACAGTATG
The DNA here is from genome assembly GCF_037356315.1 of Lithobates pipiens. Classification (NCBI taxonomy): domain Eukaryota; kingdom Metazoa; phylum Chordata; class Amphibia; order Anura; family Ranidae; genus Lithobates; species Lithobates pipiens. The sequence continues at coordinate 158,943,560 of NW_027507748.1, read as the reverse complement.
GCTGAAATGGGCACAGGCTGCAATTAGCGCAGTGGGACTGCAATGGACACAGTATGGCTGTGAATGGCACAGTGTGGCTGCAATGGGCACAGTGTGGCTGCAAAAGTGGGCACAGTGTGGCTGCTATGGCGGGCACATGTGAGGCTGCACTAATGTTGTTGTTCATATTTTTATTTATAATATTTTTGTAACTTATTTTTGCATAAAACATTTAAGTGTAATTTCATGGGATAATTTATGAGGGCATGTCTAGGGGGGATTAAGGGCAGGGCAGGGTAGGGATTGAGTGAGGCACCTTGGGGCGAGTAACCTGGCTAGTAGCTCAGGACTTGAAATTTTGAGCCCTGTATATATATATATATATATATATAAACAAATTTTTTTGCAAAATATGAGGTTGTGATAATTGGTATTATTTTATATCTGCCTGAAGATCACCTTTGAAGTGTAAATAAAGTAAAAGCTTTTTTTTTCAAATCATGGATAGAGTGGGGAAAGCATTAAAACCTTTCTCTGCTTTTTTTATGATGCTTGTGGCGCCATTGGAAAGATTTCTCCTCACTTCGCACCAATGATATCCCAGAAATATATCCAAAATGACCGTAGATGTCAAGTAAAAGCTGATAGAGGTTCCAATCTTCCCCACTTAATGGTCAACAAATGTATTTATTGTGGTCCTGGTTGCTTTGACTCATTTCCTGTTCTGATGACATTGCTAAACTGAAAGTGAGGGGAAATCTTCCTCATGTTGCCATGAACTCCAATACAAAAATGACAAATGCTCTAACTCATTCCTACTCTCCGAATGGAAGTATTGTTGAGTCCACAGTTATCCATGCAATTACCTTAACCACTTTCAGACCGGACCATTTTGCTGGTAAATGACCAGAGGTCTTTTTACACTTTGGCACTGCGCTGCTTTAACTGGTAATTGCGCGGTCATGCAATGTTGTACCCAAACAAAATTTGCGTCCTTTTCTTCCCACAAATAGAGCTTTCTTTTGATGGTATTTGATTGCCTCTGCGATTTTTATTTTTTGCGATATAAACGTAAAAAGACCGCAAATTTTGAAAAAAAATGATATTTTCTACTTTTTGTTATTAGAAAAATCCAATAAACTCAATTTTAGTCATACATTTAGGCCAAAATGTATTCAGCCACATGTCTTTGGTAAAAAAAAAGTCAATAATTGTATATTTATTGGTTTGCGCAAAAGTTGTCACATCTACAAACTAAGGTACGTTTTCTGGAATTTACGCAGCTTTTAGTTTACGACTGCCTATCTCATTTCTTGAGGTGCTAAAATGGCAGGGCAGTACAAAACCCCCCCAAATGACCCCATTTTGGAAAGTAGACCCCCTAAGGAAATTGATAAGAGGCATGTTGAGCCCATTGAATATTTTATTTTTTTGCCTCAAGCGATTGAATAATGACAAAAAAAAAAATTTTTTTTTTTTTTTACACAAAGTTGTCACTAAATGATATATTGCTCACACATGCTATGGGCGTATGTGAAATGACACCCCAAAATAAATTCTGCTGCTTCTCCTGAGTACGGGGATACCACATATGTGGGACTTTTTGGGAGCCTAGCCGCGTACGGGGCCCCGAAAACCAAGCACCGCCTTCAGGCTTTCTAAGGGCGTAAATTTTTGAGTTCACTTCTCACTACCTATTACAGTTTTGAAGGCCATAAAATGCCAAGATGGCACAAAACCCCCACAAATCACCCCATTTTAGAAAGTAGACACCCCAAGCTATTTGCTGAGAGGCATGTTGAGTTCATGGAATATTTTATATTTTGCCACAAGTTGCGGGAAAATTACAAACTTTTTTTTTTTTTTTTTTCACAAAGTTGTCACTAAATGATATATTGCTCACGCATGCCATGGGCATATGTGAAATGACACCCCAAAATAAATTCTGCTGCTTCTCCTGAGTACGGGGATACCACATATGTGGGACTTTTTGGGAGCCTAGCCGCGTACGGGGCCCCGAAAACCAAGCACCGCCTTCAGGCTTTCTAAGGGCGTAAATTTTTGAGTTCACTTCTCACTACCTATTACAGTTTTGAAGGCCATAAAATGCCAAGATGGCACAAAACCCCCACAAATGACCCCATTTTAGAAAGTAGACACCCCAAGCTATTTGTTGAGAGGCATGTTGAGTCCATGGAATATTTTATATTTTGCCACAAGTTGCCACAAGTTGCGGGAAAATTACAAACTTTTTTTTTTTTTCACAAAGTTGTCACTAAATGATATATTGCTCACGCATGCCATGGGCTTTCTAAGGGCGTTACAGTTTTAAAGGCCATAAAATGCCAAGATGGCACAAACCTCCCCCAAATGACCCCATTTTGGAAAGTAGACACCCCTAAATTTAGGGGTACACTAGTGAGACTAGGTAATAAATGGCGGGTGCCCTGAAACTATAAAAAAATAACTAACCAACCAGCGTCACCTGTAACAGTTATATGGTGATCACTGGTGAAAGGGTTAACTAGGGGGCAATCAGGGGGCTTTATGCGGTAGTATATGGGGGTCCCTGGCGCTATAAAAAGCTGCGGCGAACCTAAATACCTACCTGCCTAACTAGCGTCACCTGTGACACTAATACAGCGATCAGAAAAACGATCGCTTATTAGGCTGGGTTCACCCTGGAGCGATGCGGGAACGCCACGAATGCGCGGCGGGTTCCCGCATCGCATGCCTCCCGGTGGCAGTTCACACTGCCCTATGCGAACTGCTGGGAGTGTCAGTGAAATGTTACTGACACCCCCAGATCAGTTCGCATATCGCAGTGCGATCTGCAAACTCGGATCGCATGGTGTGAACACCCATGCGATCCGATTCTGCTGCGGGCCAAAAAAAGGGTCCTGTGAGAATTTGCGGCGGGTGCGGCGGGTTTGGCGGGTGCGGCGGGTGCGGCGAATGGCTGAACTCGAATCGCACAGAGATCGGATGTGATTTGCACTGCAGTGCGGTGCGAATCACATCCGTTCTCATAAACCGCTGCAATGTGAACCCAGCCTTAGTGACACTGGCGACGGGGGGTGATCACGGGGTTAAACCTTTATTGGGGGGGTTAGGGGGGTACCTTAGAACTAAAGGGGGCTAACCCTAACTGCCCTAACAGTTATTAGTCACAAATGACACCCGCCGGGTGATCAGGGGGTTAAACCTTTATTAGGTAATAAATGGCGGGTGCCCTGAAACTATAAAAAAATAACTAACCAACCAGCGTCACCTGTAACAGTTATATGGTGATCACTGGTGAAAGGGTTAACTAGGGGGCAATCAGGGGGCTTTATGCGGTAGTATATGGGGGTCCCTGGCGCTATAAAAAGCTGCGGCGAACCTAAATACCTACCTGCCTAACTAGCGTCACCTGTGACACTAATACGGCGATCAGAAAAATGATCGCTTATTAGGCTGGGTTCACACTGGAGCGATGCGGAAACGCCGCGAATCCGCGGCGGGTTCCCGCATCGCATGCCTCCCGGCGGCAGTTCACACTGCCCTATGCGAACTGCTGGGAGTGTCAGTGAAATGTTACTGACACCCCCAGATCAGTTCGCATATCGCAGTGCGATCTGCAAACTCGGATCGCATGGTGTGAACACCCATGCGATCCGATTCTGCTGCGGGCCAAAAAAAGGGTCCCGTGCGAATTTGCGGCGGGTGCGGCGGGTGTGGCGGGTGCGGCGGGTGCGGCGAATGGCTGAACTCGAATCGCACAGAGATCGGATGTGATTTGCACTGCAGTGCGGTGCGAATCACATTCGTTCTCATAAACCGCTGCAATGTGAACCCAGCCTTAGTGACACTGGCGACGGGGGGTGATCACGGGGTTAAACCTTTATTGGGGGGGTTAGGGGGGTACATTAGAACTAAAGGGGGCTAACTCTAACTGCCCTAACAGTTATTACAGTCACAAATGACACCAATGCAAAAAAAAAAAAAATGACATTGGTGTCACTGTGACTGGGGGGCAGGGGTAATTGGGGGGGTGATCGGGGGGGGGGTGTGAGTGTGCCTGGCATGTTCTACTGTGTGTGTAGAGTGTTGGTGCAACTCACCGATCCGCTCTCCTCCATGTCGGAACGAAAAATACCGACACGGAGGAGAGAATACATCACTTCCTCTCCTGTGTTTACATTACAGGAGAGGAAGTGATGTCACGGGGGATTTCTATTCGTCGGGAGCGATCGCGAGGGGGTGGCCATGAATGAATGGCCGCCCCCTCGTCCCGGATCGCTCCCGGACGAAAACCGACCGCCGCAGGCACCGGGCGGGGGCCCGATCGGGCCCCCGACCCGCGGGAGGCAAGGGACGTACATGTAAGCCCTTATGCCTGCCCGTGCCATTCTGCCGACGTACATCGGCGTGCGGCGGTCGGCAACTGGTTAATTTGGTGTCTAGGAATACTGTTACATTGGCATAGAGGGCCTACACTTTCAGGGTACATCTGTAGAGTTCCTGTAGGGGATGTCTGGTTTTGTGACTATTTATAGCCTCACAGTAAGGCTTGGCTCACATTAGTGCTACTACAGATGTGACTTGAGTCGCACAGAATCGCATGACGAGGGGAATGACCATGTTTTCAATGTTGTCTGTTCATATCAACGCAACTCAGAATGATTTTTGAAAAGGTTCTTATATTACACTTCCAGTGCATTTTTGGCCTCATAGAATATACAAACCTTATCAAAGTTGCAACCAAGTTGCATTCAGGTAGCACTACATAATCGTTCTGTAAGTCAGTTCAAAATTGTATCGCAGCAGTGTGAACCTAGTCTAAATGGAAAGAATCCTTGGATTTTCTGGCATGAAGAGAAATACAGAAGTACATTTCTGGACTATCCTTCATTTCAAAAAAAATCCCTGTATTTTTATACTAGCACAGATATATCTAACTCTATTTTTGCAATAAGGAATGTCCCTTATTTGTTCACCTCCTCTTATGTGACTGTATGAGTTTTGCCTATCTGAATGCCACTTTGATCATTATTGTTCTAGTAAGATAGAAGTTGGTCTTTTCTTTCAAATATCACAAATCAAATTTGTCTTAACCCTATTATGATCCACCTAAAAAGAATCTCCAAGGCTATAGCAACCCAAAATATCATCTTTTCATAATCTTATTTAGTTAATCATGTTTTGAACTCACTTAAAATGATTATAAAGGCAGAAGTTTTTTTTTACCCTAATGCATTCAATGCATTAAGATAAAAAAAAACTTCTGTGTTTAGAAGCCCTCCTCAATCCCCTAATACTTGCACGAGAGTCTCGGCTGTTCAGGACTCGTCCACCCCATTGGCTGAGGCAGCAGTGGGTGTCATTGGCTCCCAATGCTGTCAATCAAAGTTAGAGAGCCAATGGGGACAGAGAGGGGGCGGAGCGTGCCATGGCTCTGTGTCTGAATAGACACACAGAGCAGCTGCTTGCTGTGGGGGCACTTGGCAAGAGGGAGGGACCAGGAGTGCCAATGGGGGGAACCCGAGAAGAGGAGGATATGGGCTGCTCAGTGCAAAACCCCTTCACAGAGCAGGTAAGTTTAAAATGTTTGTTATCTTTAAACAAACAAAAAAAACGTTAATATCATTTTAAATCATGCTTATCCAGCTAGATTCTCCATTGGAATTGATAAAAAAAGAAAAGTACAAAAATCACAACATTATTACAGTCAATCGATCTTGCTCACATAAGAACTGTACAAGTCAAAAAGAATGCAAAAGCAGCTTGTAACCAATTGATGCAGCATAGAAAAGGGTCAGCTGCAGGTCAGGAGAAGGACATATGCAGGTCAAATGCTCTTGCCATAACTTTTTTAAATAGATTCTTTATCTTCACAGAAATTTCATTACCATTCCACAGATCAACAGTTCACAATCAAATAATAGCACACAATCTAAAGGTTAACAGGGCATGTCTCTAAAAATACTCCTGTGCCATAGTAACATCAACATTTATAATGTTATATTCAATTCACATTGTGATTTTTGGCGAGTAACACTATTTCTCATATTTATAATAATTTTTAACAAAGCAGAACTCCAGGACCTAGTTAGGTCTGGGTGGTAGAACGTGGACAGAAGGTGGAAATGAATGATTAAAAAAAAGGAGAGAGGGGGCAAGTTAATGGGGAAGCTACTGCTGAGAGGCTGGGGGGAGGGGGGTTCTGCTCTTTGTAAATGAAATAAGGGGTATGGATTTTCCAATATTTATCATCTTGCTCTTTCAGCACCATGGTATAGTTCTCCATTTGTTGGAATTCAGCCATCCTGGCTAGCCAATGTGGTCTGGTATTCCTCCACAACACCAGGATACACGCATTCGCAGCAGTTAAAAGATGTTTTAAGAGTGAATTTTTTTGTATTTTTTGGTTTACGTCACGGATTACACCCGCCCACGGCAACTCGCTAACCGCGACATGCATTCCATGACTGGGGTATATGAAGAACTAAGGGAATAAGGGGAACTTATACTGAGCATGTAAGACTAGCTGTGGTACTTTCACAGCCCGCACTACCTTTGGCCACCACTAGAGGGAGACTCCACTCCAATCCAGCTAGCTGACCACACACAGGCAGATACAAATCTTACATACCATCTGGTGCACTCTAAGCCTTTGTACACACGGTCGGAGATTCCGACAACTGTTGCATACACACGATCGGACAAAGTTGTCGGAAAATCCGACGTGATTACGTTATTTCATTACGACGGGACTACATTCACGCTAGTAGCCAATAGCTTTGGTGTAGGAATTTGATCTGAGCATGCGTGGCACTTTGTCCGATCGGAATTCTCTACACATGATCGGAGTATGTCCGATCGGAGCATTTTGACGGAAAATTGTACCAACAAGTTGGAAAACTTGGTCCGTCAGATACTCTGACGGAAACAGTCCAATGTAGACCACACACAGTCGGAAAATATCCGACAAAACGGTCCGATAGGAAACATTCCGACGGAATCTCAGACCGTGTGTACAAGGGCTAAGGGTTGGGGAGCAGTCTAGCAATTAGCACACAGTTCTAGGGTTCCTCCAGCTAACCTGAAAGCTTGAACCCCAGTGTTAATCACTCTTCCCACTGTCCTCACACCCACACACCAGACACCCAATAAACGATAGCCTGCCACCACCCAACAGTTTGTCCGCAGACTGGTCTGCTGAACCACACACACAGATCTCTGTCTGTAAGATCTGTTAGCTTACAATCTGCATGCAATCTGCCAACACGCAGTGCAATTGCATATTGATTGGCACATAACTTAGACTGAGTACTTAGGCACTAAATACAACAACCTCTCCAGAGCTAGCTTAGTACACAGAAGTATTTTTTGATAGACAAAGGGATGTCATGTGATAAGAAAGCTGCTGGCTTATCTCCAAGAGACAAAAATGTGATTGTTTTAATGGTGTCAGCTACCATTGTCGAAAATTCTTTAAATTTCAGACATTCCCAAAATATGTAAAAAATGGGTATCCTCAGACTCCAGACAATGGCAGCAGACATTTGATACTTGTTCTGTACCCTCTAGTAGTAATGAGCTCAGGCGTGTTCCCATGGTCCACGTGCAGACCGCGCCAGGAAGTCGGCGCTGCACTAATCACAGGCAGAGAGACATTGACCGATCTCTGCAGCTGCACATCGGGGCTATGCCTCACTGCCTGTGATTAGCGCAGCGCCGACTTCCTGGCGTTCTCTGCACGTGGACTATGCGAACGCGCTTGAGCTCATCCTTACCCTCTAGTAAGGAGTTCATAACCTCCATGTCATTTAACTTTAAATGATCTCAGAAATGTTTCAAATGCTTCTTAAATGCAAGCTGAATACACCTGAAAAGAACAAGCTCAAAGCCTGTTGACACAGCCCTTTGTGATGTCTAATGCTTTTGGAGACTATGATGACCACAGCAGAATCTAAAAACCCCAGCAGTAGGATTTCCCTGAAGGATTCCACAAAAGCTATGACAGGCAAGCAGGTAAATTACACTGCTGACATCTAGCCAATATTGCAATTTTGAATGCTCTTAGCTTATAACAAAACGGTGTAAAGACAATTGTGCCCAGTAACCTTGACATAAAAGGATAACACTAACATCTCTCATGAAGGAAAGAACAGTTTCATGTACTGATGTAATTGTTTATTGTAATATATTTTTTTGCTTGTAGTCGCTAATAAAAAATTTACTTATTTGACTTTTCTCCCAAGAAAGGTGTCTTTTTGTCATATGCAATAGATATACAAAGTTAAAAAAAAAAGTTGTCTAAAGGTATTAAAGTTTGAGCTATAAGGATTAACGGTAAAAACCTATAATCTATGTAACACATGGGCAAAAGACAGAGGAGAGAAGGGATTTATTGAAGTACAAAAAATCGTGCACTGTATAGATAATGTCAAGTTGAGTTACTGTTATCAAACTTGCACAGATGGTTGGACAAAAGGAGTATGAAAACTAATTACAGAAACACCCCGATTCAGAGCAGATGTTGGGAATTTATTTTTTATTTATTGAATTATAAATCTGTAGAGGTTTACTTGGAGAGATAAGGATGTTGTGCTCTAAATACTTGAATCATTCTAGACCGTGGTTGCTTTCTGATGTGCAGCACCACTTTATGGCATTGCCAGTATATTATTTCATTCTAAAAAATAGCCAGTTTTATGTCTTTTGTTTTATAAGTGTTATTTTATACAAAAGCCTCCATTGGTGTTGCTTAAAAGCTCTTCACAAGATAATATGTAATAGTTGTGAAAACGAAACATGTTCCAGTCTATTTGAACTCATCAATTTTACAGTAGTAGCAAATTGCACTATTCATCTTCCTGCAGGATCATCTCCTGGAGAGCAGCGTAGCTTTAGTTACACATTACATCTCTGTGCTGGCTCATTAAAATAAAAGAGAATTGTTTTAATTGTTTGGTAATTAGCTGTCACCTGTGGTGAGGAAGTCAGTGCAGTCACCTCTTTATTGTTTGATGATGATGAGCACACAATAGTGTGCAACTAAGCTCAGTGCAAGTCATAATAAAATGACCTCATTCAATAGACTCTATTATTTAGCATAAGAGCAGATAAATATTTCACTTCATCATGATGTAATTAAGAATAGATGAATAAAATTTGTGCAGGGGGAATATATTTGTGGAATCTTAACTTCCTGTCACATACAAACAATATCATCTTATTAAACTGATATGTGTACAAACACAACACAAAAACAATAAAAATCTGTCTGTAGGTATAGACAGTATTTGATTATGTACTCACCTTTTCAGATGTTTATAGTGTTTCTGTAGCCTCAGGATATGCAACACATTACTGTGCAAAATACATACATTTATTGGTAAAGGACATGCTCCTGAAAATTAGTCATGGGCACTACAGAAATTTCCCAGCATGTTTTACAAATGCATGCAAAGCAGTTTAATGCATTATAATTTTATATTATACTTTAGCGGGAAAAATGGGGAGAAAAACGGATATGTAGAAAAGCTATAAATCTTAAACTAAGGTGGGAATAACAGTAAATCGTAATACTAATATAGGTACAGTATATGATTTCCCTGTAATTCAGGTGACTTTAGAATCGTCCAAATTTCATGAATTTGTATGTCCTAAATGTAGTGCTCATTTCAGTGTATTTTTTGACAGTTTAGATTCCCAAAAGGCTTTGGGAAAAAAATGGACCAAAGGCTGCTCCTGCCTTATTTCTGCTTCTGCTGTTGCCTGGACATCCTTAGCCATGTCCCATTTTTAAATTTTAGTATTCCTAAAATAATTTTTAAAGGAGGTGGGTCAGCCTGTTTTTTTATGGCCTCATCATCTTGTCAGGCAGAGCTCCCCAAACTATTCCGCACAATTTTGCATTATTTGTTTCTCTGTTGTATGCACTTTTTGGGAGACTGATTTAGATCCTGATTAACTTCAGTGGGATCAGAAATTCAGAATTCTGGGGGTCTCACAAATTTTGAAAAAGTTCAGTCGAGCCACAACTGAACACATAAAACATTTCAGAAGTTCAGTCATCTATATGTAAGATGATGGACACTTTGGGAACTCTTTTAGATCCTTTATTCAGGTTTTTTTTACATTTCTGAAGGTGGTTCTGAAACCGACATACAGTATTTATATGCAAAATTACATGGCGGAGCAATGAAATATAAAAATAAAAACAAAAAATATATATATATAACTGTTTTTAAACTCATGTGTAGTAAAGTCTATTGTAAAGGGTTTAGGCAATAGAGATAGGGATTAGTTTGCATGTGTTATTGTTATTGACTCTAAGATAAGACGTTCTAGGCACAATTCTCACCTCAAGTACAAGTCCTTTTAAGGTATCCAAATGCCATAGTAAAGTAATTAAATACAACCATTAATAAAAATGCAACTATTTTTCTTGACACATTTTATTAGTGATGGTTATTCTAAATAGTTAGGATATTTTAGGATTTTTCACTCTAAGACCAAATCCTTTAAAATATTTATATACCTTTGATCACAGGATCAAGGGAAGGGTGTCTTTTCAGTCTGGCAAAAATCGAATTAAATTTATAGTAGGACAATAAATTTCTGTCCCTTTTGGCCACCTATTAAAGTTTATACATTTTGTAAGAATTTACATTTCAACCTCTATTTCTGTGACTTGAAGTTCTCTATCAGTGCCATCATTTTTAGATATTTTATGCTGCAGCCTCTGTTGAAGAAATTATCTCTTACAGGGTCATCTATTCTGTTGTTGTTGTTTGTTTACAGATGTAATTGTATATAGCACTTCCTGTCTCTGGGTTGTTGGTTTGAAAAACTCCAGAGGAAGTAAGTGATGAGAGAGAAAAGTCTGACATGTATGTCCTGTCAATGGAAGAACTGTTGTTAAAGCGGGAGTCCGCCGTTTTTTTTTTCTTTAAAAAGCCAGCAGCTACAAATACTGCAGCTGCTGACTTTTAAAATAATGACACTTACCTGCCCAGCGCGCCCGCGATGTCGGCACCCGAAGCCGATCTCTTGATCGTCTCTCGGGTGCTGCCGCTGCCATCTTGGGTATGGGAATCAGGAAGTGGAGCCTTGTGGCTTCATTTCCCTGTTCCCTACTGCGCATGCGCGAGTCGCGCTGCGGAATAAGGATGGTCCCCGCTGTCTCCGGGATCCGTGTGTTTCCCAGCAGACAGCGGGGCCCTTTGAAAAGGAGCATAGATTCTGCGAAAAGGGGCGTACCTTCTGCAGATATCTATGCCGGAAGTGGGTGCAGATACCTGTACTGTAGAGGTATCTGCACCCCCCCCCTGAAAGGTGCCAATTGGGGCGCCGGAGGGGGGGAGGGTTCCAATGAGCAGAAGCTCCACTTTAAGGTGGACCTCCGCTTTAAATCCAGACCAGAATGAAGGGATTTTTAGGCAAATGCTCTTGACAAATGACAGGCGGGCGGAAGCTCTCTTGTTCTGGGATGAGGTCATATGCATGCGCACTGATCAGTGGTGCACTCTGTCCCTGGGAGACGGCATATCACCAATCTCAGTAAAGAGCCAATGATGGCTCTTTACCCATGTGACTAGCTGTGTCCAATAACAGATGATCACATGTAAACAAGCAAATGCCGGTAATCACATTCCTTTCCTCACACTGACAGCATGTGAGGAGAGTAGGGCTGATCAGCGGCATTTTCTCACAGGGGAGATCTGCAAAGATAATCAGGGCAAAAATTATCAGTTCCCTAAATATCAGTGCAGCCCCAACAGTGTCCAGCAGTGATGCCAATCAGTGCCTATCATTTATGCCAGTCAGTGCCCATCGGTGATGTCAGTCAGTGCTGCCTTTTATTGCCTATCAGTGCCTGCTCATCAATGCTGTCCATCAGTGCAGCAAATCGGTGCCTTTCTGTGCTGCCTATCAGTGCCAATAAGTACCACCTGTCAGTGACCATCAGTGCCACCTGTCAGTGCCCATCAGTGCCGCCTATCAGTACTCATCAGTGCTGCATATCAGTGACACCTATCAGTGTTGCATATTAGTGCCACCTCATTAGTGCCCTTCAGTGCAGCCTCATCGGTGCATATCAGTGAAGGAGAAAAATGACATATTTACAAAATTGTATAACAGAAACTAAGAAAAACCTTTTTTTCAAGCTTTTCCATTTTTTATTTATTTATTTATTTATTTATTTTTTGGTAAAGAAATCCAGTATTGAATAAATACCACCAAAAGAAAGCTGTTTGTTTAAAAAAAAATGCAAAAAATTCAGTTTGGGTACAGTTTTCATGACTGCACAATTGCCATCCAAAGTGCGACAGAACTGAAAGCTAAAACTTAGCCTGGGCAGGAAGGGGCTAAAAGTGCCCAGGTGGCAAGTAGATAATAGTTTACTATAGTTGCCCATAGCTTCTGGTGTAAGTATATACTGAATATATTTAAAGAATAGTGACAGAAGTATATCTGTCTTATTGCTGTTATCTTACATAGACTACACCAGATAACTAAGTCTTTGATATGGTGTGCTTGTATAGTGGTCACATTACAATATATTAGTAGGTAAACTTGTCATTTCCAATAGAGTTTATATGCAGCTCATGTTATGTTATTTTTCCCTGTCCCTCCTGGTCTAGGATTCTATAGCTAGTTCTAACTCAGGTTAGGTAACTGATGGTCGCTTGATAGTTCAAGTTGCATGACAGATTAGACACTGCCAGGTACTAAGATGCAGAGGAGATAAGCTGACTCTGAGTTCCAGTGTCACACCACAGTTTCTGCTGGTGAGAAACTGCATTCCAGGATGGTTGGACAATGGTTGGAGGATATCCTCAACTTGTTTTCAGGTCTCTGACACCAGGACAGACACCCCTTTGTGATCATACTCAGGGCCTCCTGCAACTGAACTTTGCTGCAACATTCATCTGGTGGTATCTTTATTGATGACTATATATACCCTGGTATATGTGCAAATTTCCACCAGGACTTCTATCAGGCCATTTACTGATAATACCTGTTTGTACATTGGATGCATGTACTATTATTAATCTTCTCTTATATAAAGCTTGTATTATTTCTATACTGGTGTGCATGTATATAATTATGGTTACTGTTATATGCTGTTTGCAGTACTTCCTCTTTCACTTACTTTAATCACAGTTAATTTCCCAGGAAGAGAATCCCCCCTCTTCACATAGGCCCTGCCAACTTTATTATCAAACCCACTCTTACACTTAGAGAATGTTCTGTTTTTTTATTTACCTACAGATTTAGCCCAATATCCTGTGTGGGTAGGGCCATTACACATAAACCTGCCTAAAAGAGAGCTACAGTGCCTTGCAAAAGTATACACCCCCTTGGCTTTTTAACTATTTTGTTACATTACAGCCTTTAGTTAATTTTTTTTTTATCTGAATTATATGTGATAGATCAGAACACAATAGTCTATGTTGGTGAGGTAAAATTTGAAAAATATATACATAAAACTATTTTTCAGAAATAAAAAACTGATGATTGGCATGTGCGTATGTATTCACCCCCTTTGTTATGAAGCCCATAAAAAGCTCTGGAGCAACCAATTACCTTCAGAAGTCATATATTAATGAAATGATGTCCGCCTGGTTGCAATCTAATTTTCACATGACCTGTCATTACATATACACACCTTAAAGGCCCCTGAGGCTGCAAAACCTAAGCAAGAGGCACCACTAACCAAACACTGCCATGAAGACCAAGAAACACTCCAAACAAGAAAGGGACAATGTTGTTTAGAAGTACAAGTCAGGGTTGGGTTATAAAAAAAATATCCAAATCTTTGATGATCCCTAGGAGCACCCTAAAATCTATCATAACCAAATGGAAAGAACATGGAACAACAGCAAACCTGCCAAGAGAATATCCACATTCCTTTGGTTCCCCAAGAATCCACGAATAGCGCTGACTATTCTACAATTACCCACGAACAAGGGAGGACTAGCACTACCGAATTTGAGATTATATTACTATGCCTCACAACTGGTCTACGTCCACTGGTGGCTTTTCCCACAACTAAATAATGCTGCTACTGCAGCAGAGGCAGCCCTACTTTCCTCCTACAAAGCCCTGACTAATGTAATATTCAGGGGAATGGTTAGAGGGGGGGGGGGGGGGAGGCACAGACATGATAAAGTTCTCTCTTAAAATCTTTAAATTGTGTCAGATACTGATTCCTGAGGTCCAACCCACAATTTCACCCAATCAGCCCATATGGTATAACCCTTCGTTTTCGCATTGCCATGACTTACTCAATGCAGGTAGATGGGTGAGGAAGGGCTTAAAACTGTATGAGGAAGGTACTTTTTAAAACATTCCCCACGCTATGACAAGAGCTGGGAATACCTGAGACCTGGGGATTTAGGTATCTACAACTAAAACACGCCACCAGCTCCCAGCTGGGACTTAGGAATGTCTCCCTTCAGAACTCCACGTTGGAAGGGGCATTAGCACGACCAGAACATGTAAAACTGATCTCCACTTACTATAAGGTGCTGAGTGAACCTAGGTCTACTCAACTACAAATTTTGAATAAACATTGGAAAAGGGATATACCTGACCTTTTGGAGGATAACTGGGAAGAACTCCTTAGTACATACTTTAGCACTGCTATCTCTGCCAGGGATAGAATGATACAGTTACGTATTTTTCACAGGATATATTACACCCCACTGCGACTCTTCCAAATGTGGAAAATACCTAGCCCAGTGTGCGATAAATGCGGTAGAGGGGTGGGGAACTTGCTGCATATGCTATGGGACTGTGAGAAAATAAGGCCGTTTTGGTCCCAGGTGACCCACTTTATTGCGGTCACTTTTGACCTACCCAATATTTGTAATCCTAAATGGTGTCTCCTCTCAATCTTTGAAGAAGTGTAACTTAGTAGTTATCACAAACAGCTCCTTCACTTTCTGTTATACTATGCTAGGAAGTCTATACTCCTACAATGGACACAATCAGCACTGATTTCCTTAAATCAATAGAAAGCACTGATTAATCTGGACATACCAATATACAAAATCCCATACGAGACCAGGGGAGGTGCAGGGAAATTTCTAAAAATATGGGGACACTGGGTTGAGAAGGTAGCCACGTGTGAAATCCCTGAATACTGAACCTGACAACATTAAAAGATATTGTGTTAGGAGAAGAATCTTTAATGGTAACCCTCTTAAGATATGTGATTGTTCTACACCATGATGATGATATGCAAAATGTATGTTGTACATTACCTGTCTGAAATGATTGTTAATAATAAAAGAAGTTAAAGAAAAAAAACTGCCAAAAGAAGGCCACACACCAAACCTCACAGACCGGACAAGGATGGCATTAATCAGAGAGGCAGCACAGAGACCTAAGGTAACCTTGGAGGATCTGCAGAGTTCCACAGCAGAGACTGGAGTATCTGTACATAGGACAACAATAAGCCATATGCTCCAGAGTTGGGCTTTATGGCAGAGTGGCAAGAAGAAAGCCATTACTTTCAGCAAAAAACAATATGGCACGTTTTGAGTTTGCGAAAAAAGGCATCTGAGAGACTCCCAAAATGTATGGAGGAAGGTGCTCTAGTCTGATGAGACTAAAATTGAACTTTTTAGCCATCAAAGAAAATGCTATTGTAGCACTAACCCCCGAAGGAGCTGCTGGTTTGATTGGGCTTACCGTTACCTTCTTCTCCTCAATTTGTGTCTAGGGATTTCCCATGGTAGATGCCCAGTAACTTTAGAGACTGACGACAAATCCGCATAAAGGGATTTTTATTGCAAAAATGTAGACAACGAACAGTCTCTTAAAATAGGATCAGAGGGTTAGGAAGGAAGTTCAGGTACTCTAATGCCACGTAAACACGATCAGACTATCTGGCGGACTTAGTCTGGCAGACAAACCACCGTAAAGTCCACGGACTGTCCAAACGAGCGGACCTGACCACACACGGGACTTTTCGGGAGACTATACGCCGTACTTTTGAAATGAACGGACTTGCCCACACACACGGAGGAAAGTCCGTCTATTTTGAGCACGGCTCCAGGTAGCCGGGACTAGCGATGGAAGCGTTGCTGGCCCCGTCACCTGGTATGGACTTAAAGGGGAAGCTCTACGCCAAAAAAATGGCGTGGGGGTCCCCCCAGGGCCATATCAGACCCTTATCCTAGCACGCTACCCGGCCGGTCAGGAAAGGGGGTGGGGACGAGTGAGCGCCCCCCTCCTGAGCCGTACCAGGCCGCGTACCCTCAACATGGGGGATGCTTTGGGGAAGGGGGGGCTGCGTGGCCCCACCACCCCAAAGCACCTTGTCCCCATATTGATGAAGCCAAGGGCCTCTTCCCGAAAACCATGGCCGTTGGTTGTCGGGGTCTGCGGGCGGAGGGCTTATCGTAATCCTGGAGCCCCCTTTAATAAGGGGGCCCCCGGATACCAGCCATCCACTCTATGTGAATGAGTATGCGGTACAATGTACCCCTACCCATTCACCTGTGAAAAAAAATGTAAAAAAAAACACAACACACAAGGGACAGCTCCGGGGTCTTCTTCAGTCTTGGGGGTCTTCTCGTTGAACTGCCGCGTGCCTGTCATTGTGGCCAGAGACAGCGACGAGGCAACAGCTCAAGAAGAGAAGAACAGAAGAAGAGAAGAACAGAAAGCGGTGACGAAGACAGCAGCAGCGATAGAAGACCGGGCCATCGCTTGTAAAGGAGCTAGAAGAAGGAGCGGAGGCCCGGCAAGAAGACCCCAAGAGGGGGACAAGGCCCCCGAAGTCAGAAGAAGAGGGCGGCGACAAAGAAGAAAGGTGGGCTCCTCCGCTAGTAAAAGAGCGAGCAGAAGATAGCGCAGGAGCCCGGCTTTCTTCTTTGTCGCCGCCCTCTTCTTCTGACTTCGGGGGTCTTGTCCCCCTCTTTGGTTCTTCTTGCCGGGCCTCCACGCCTTCTTCTAGCTCTTTTACAAGCGGTGGCCCAGTCTTCTATCGCTGCTGCTGTCTTTGTCACCGCCTTCTGTTCTTCTCTTCTTCTGTTCTTCTCTTCTTGAGCTGTTGCCTCGTCGCTGTCTCTGGCCACAATGACAGGCACGCGGCATGTGGCAACTTATATAGGGACATCGCCGGGTGATGTCCCCACCCATTATGACGTCACAGTCCCAGAGGATTACCTTTTGGGTAAAAAAAGTCAGCCGGAGCCCACACACGGGGGGATTATCCGGTGGACTCGAGTCCGCCGTACTTTTCCACCGGATTGTTTGATCGTGTGTACGTGGCATTAGTGTCAAAGTCAATGATGAAAGACTTTCTTACTTTAATTAGACTAAATCCAGAGAATAGCCATTCACAACTGGATGTTCACTCAGGTTGGATAGTCCCTCTCTCACAAGGCCTAGCAGCCAACAAGGTGCTTTACTCAGGATTACGTCTCTGCCACAGATGGTGTTGTAGAACTTCAGGAAACTAAAACTTGCGGAACACTCATGTGATACCTGGATCTTTCAGCCAGCTTGGCGATACCCACGAGACTGGATTCACTTAGGTACTTCAGCCCCTCCAGGCTCTTGCTAAGAAGCCAACCCATGAGTGGCCTTCTTCTGAAGAGTCCTCCCCTGGATAGCTATGAAGTTACTGGCCCTCCCCAACTACCGGAGACGACACGGAATCCCTCTTTAGTTTCCTTGCCTCGGGCTAGCCAGCCCCGAGACAATAGGTCGGGTGGATCTGCACCCCAGGCCATAGCCTTCCTGGGGGCTGGTCAGAAGGACCATGACCATGGAGTCAGAACATACCCCGAACCACGTGACATCCGCATCTTAAGTACCCTCACCCAGGAAGCACAGCAAGAGTGACACTCCCACTGGGCAGGCTCCAAGAGAGAGTAAACTTAAAGCACCCAACTCGACTGTGGTTCTATGCCTGCCAGAAGAGACAGTGCTCCTTGTGGCCAGGCTGAACATCCTATAGTCCAGTCAGACTGATGCTGAGGTCCAAATTTAGAACAATTGTACCCAAACCAAACTGCAGTTCAGGTGTAACCTTAACTTTCAAAAACACAGCGCGTGCTCTTCAGGAGCTGCCGCTACACACTTCCCCTGCCAATTTAGACGATGTCCTCATCATCTGGGAAGGACAGGAAAAAAAAACAGAGACAAAAAAAAACTAGCTCTATCAAAAATAGAGTACCTGAACTTTGGGGTAAGGATGGGGAAAGGGAAAGAACAATACAACTTTAAATAACATTGGAACATAGTTTAGTGACACAGAATTATCATACACATAGAATACAATCCAAACCTATCTACCTAAACCACCCACTCTCCGACAGCTTGATAGATGTTCTTTTGGGAATCCTAAAAGAAAAACAGAAAGAAGAAAAAACACACAAACAACAAGTTGTACACAAACTTATTAGAAGGCAGGACTCCATCCCAATCTCAATGGAGCCCTCTCCCCTAAACTTTAAAACTTTTTTTTTTCAACAAGTAAAACAATGCTATTCCCGCCGACTCATGCCACCTAGTGGTAAGAGTCACCAAGGTTCAGTCTTTTCCTAAAAACAGGTTCTATGACCAATAAGGTAATCTTGACATGGCATTCTGTTAAGCTGGCCCTGTCTATCTACCCCATAGTTCCTGAATTTTCTTTTTTTTTCTGTTCAGGAAAGTTAGGTAAAGAAAGTAAAATTCTCCTTAAGTTCAAGAAACACAGTTCCGGGAGCTTTTCCTCCTACCAATAGAAACATGGATCTGGCAATGTTAGGTCCTTACCTCGTGCATCCACTGTGGTAATAAAGTAAACGGCACTGTCTTTGTCAAATGACAACTTTGTCCCCATAAATGTGCCGACCGTAACTCCAATGCTGCAAATATCCGGCAAACCATTCATACAGCTCCGGTGAAAAGGCCTTCTTGTGAAGCGGCTTTGGTACTTTTAAGTAATTCCAGACATCATCCTCGTACCATGCCTCACGGTTCTCCTCAATGAAATCCATAATGTCCCTCGGGACATAAGGGAATTCCAGCCCGTACTTGTTTGCTACCCTTTTATCAAGGAGCCGCTGTGACCTCGCAAGTCTTGGTAGTGTGCGGGCACTTCCCTCCCTGGGAGGTATGCAGGAGTTTGGGGACCTTTGCACCAGCGCGGCAGAGTCCTTTTGAAGTGTGGGCAAATTCACGGGTTTAGAGAGAGTCACATTCACCGTGATGGGGTTTTCCGCACTTGGCGTTTCACCCCCTGAAGTTAGGGATAACCAGCCCGAAACATCTGTACAAGTGGCAGCTACATCATCTCTTTTGGCCCATAACAACTCCTGGGACAGTGTCTCAAAAATGTCATCGTTGCCAGTATCTGACAATGCCTCGAACTCTGAGTCCCGGTACTCCTCTGCCGGTAAATAATTCACCAAAGTTTTACTTACAGTCTGACTTTTCCCCGAAGCAACCTTCTTCCACCGATTGGGTCCAGCCGGACTCGGTAGCAGTCTTCCGTTGTGACTCCGGGAAGACTTTGCACGCCCCACTTTTTCCAAAGAGGGCATGGTGGCATCAGTAATGGTGGTTGAAGCAGTGTCCATCTGCTCCAAAGTGGTCTCTCCAGCAGGGGCAGTGGTAGAAGTAGCAGCATCTCTCTCAGGGGTGTCAGCAACAACAGGTATCACTGCCGTGGAAGGCCTCACTGACGGAGCAAAGATGGCTGACTCATCGGTAGTACGATTGACTGCTCACAGGCAGGACAGCGGACAAATGGCCGGGGATTCATGAACAGTCCTTCACTCTTTCCACACAGCATCCCCAGGGCCTCAACATCTCCTGATGCGTACAGGACAAACTACCCTTGAGGGGCCAGGCGAATCCCTATATCAGTCAACGTAGCTCCCGGGAGTCTCACACCCATAAGATCTTCTCCTGACGGCATATGGGGTCCCATGCTGAATGGCATTCCCGGAGCTCAGGAACATTTTCACATCAAAGGTTTCTTTCCTCCGTGTCCAAACAAAGCAACCTGCTTTTTCCTCTCCCGCAACACACTCACGTGGTGCCCCATACAGGGAAACAAAACAGGCTAGACTCCTCCCACTGGTTCCTTTGGCTGCCCAACTCGTGGGCTTTTTCCAGGCTCCTCCTATGCTTACGCACCAACAGTGCGTACTACAAAATGGCGTAGTAAAATAAACACAACCCTCTGTCCTATATTCACCACGTGTACAGTTCTTTTGAGGGGTAACGGTAAATCCCAGACTGCGAGCCCCCATATGAAGCACTAACCCCTGAAGGAGCTGCTGGTTTGATTGGGCTTACCATTACCTTCTTCTCCTCGATTTGTGTCTAGGGGTTTCCCGTGATAGATGCCCAGTAACTTTAAGGGATTTTTATTGCAAAAACGTAGACAACGAACAGTCTCTTAAAATAGGATCAGGGTGTTAGGAAGGAAGTTCAGGTACTCTTAGTGTCAAAGTCAATGATGAAGGACTTTCTTACTTTGACTAAATCCAGAGAATAGCCATTCACAACTGGATGTTCACTCAGGTTTGATAGTCCCTCTCTTATAAGGCCTAGCAGCCAACAAGGTGCTTTACTCAGGAACAAGTGGCACCGGACCACCTCGGGATTCCTCTTTAGTTTCCTTGCCTCAAACTAGCTAGCCCTGAGACAATAAGTCAGGTGGATCTGCACCCCAGGCCATAGCCTTCCTGGGGGCTGGTCAGGAGGACCAGGACCATGGAGTCAGAACGTACTTCTGGACCAGAAACCCGAACCATGTGACATCCGCATACTAAGTACCCTCTCCCAGAAAGCACAGCAAGAGCGACACTCCCACTGGGTGGGCTCTGAGAGAGAGTAAACTTAAAGCACCCAACTAGACTGTGATTCTATGCCTGCCAGAAGAGACAGTGCCCCTTGTGGCCAGGCTGAACATCCTATAGTCCAGTCAGACTGATGGTGAGGTCCAAATTTAGAAAAATTGTACCCCAACCAAACTGCCTTAACTTTCAAAAACACAGCGCGTGCTCTTCAGGAGCTGGGGCTACACTATGTTTGGCGCAAAACCCAACACATCGCATCACCCAAAGAACACCACCATGAAACATGGTGGTGGCAGCATCATGCTGTGGGGATATTTTTCAGCAGTCGGGAAACTGGTCAGACTTGAGGGATAGATGGATGGTGCTAAATGCAGGGATATTCTTGAGCAAAACCTGTACCATTCTGTGTGGGATTTGTGGCTAGGACAGAGGTTCACCTTCCAGCAGGACAATGACCCCAAACACAATGCTAAAGCAACACTTGAGTAGTTTAATGGAAAATGTGTAAATGTGTTGGAATGGCCTAGTCAAAGCCCAGACCTCAATCCAATAGAAAATCTGTGGCGAGACTTAAATATTGCTGTTCACAAGCACAAACCATCCAACTTGAAGGAGCTGGAGTAGTTTTACAAGGAGGAATAGCTCATAGAGACTTATCCAAAGTGACTTGGAGCTGTGATTGCCACAAAAGGTGGCTCTACAAAGTATTAAGCTTGTGCAATTAGTTTCGTAACGAATCGAAATTCGGTCAAATTTTTCATCTTTTGGACATTCGGATGCATCCGAATGTCCGAATAAAAAAATAACGAATTACAACGAATACGAAAGAAATATAACAAATGAATTCGACACGATTCGATAATTATTTAAAGATCTAATGAAACAAAAGGTTAGCTCAAAGTAAATCTTATAGTCCAATCAGCTGATTCATTTTTTGCTGGAGGTTGGATTACTGGCAAAGTGCATTCCTGAGAACTGAGTGAGAAGGGTGTTGTATTGTATTTCAGCCGAAGAGAAGAGACGTGGTCATTGTGTGTGTTAAAAGATTTAATAAACAAATGACTTTCCAAACTATGAATCATTATCACAAATGTCTATACATACATAAATAGAGAATTTCAACGAATACGAACGCATGAATTCGACACTCTACGAATAATAACGAATTATCCGAAAACGTATTACCGTAACATAACGAATATAACAGAATGAAATGATGTATTTTACGAATGACAACAAACCGAAACTAAACAAAATTTTCCGTTGTGCACAAGTCTACAAAGTATTGGCTTTAGGGGGTGAATAGTTATGCACATTTACTTTTTCTGTTATTTTGTCCTATTTTTTGTTTGCTTCACAATAAAAAAAACATCTTCAACTTTTTGCAAGGCACTGCACATTAAAAATGAAGATCTCCTCACCAAAGTTACATAAGGGTTATACTCAAAATCATATTTAGATTTTTTCTGGTTTAAAGGTGATATGTTATCAGGGCTGTGATGTTTAACCTTTATATTTTCAGGGACAAACAAAAAGCCTTGCAGATTCAGTGTAAATGTATGCCTGTTTTTTTTTTAGAATGGAAGCTTACTAATTTATTCAGGATCTTATACCAAGGAAAAATAAAGGAATAGGGTGGAAATCCAGCTCATAATTCCATTGTTTTATTCTTATTTGTGACCAGATGAATTGTGTTTTCAGCAATGAAGTATGCATCTGATGATCATCAGAAAGAAATTTTTTCTGCTTTTCATGGCTTGTTAAATTCATTTAAGTCTATCGGAGCACAAAGAAGCATAAAAATGAGCCTGAAGCCTTGCTCTGCAATGACCATGTGATTAAGCCATGCTTGTAAGTACAGGCCTTGTGAGATGCCTTTGCCTTAGGAACCAAAACACCTTGCCTTGCTATTGCTTGGCCTAGTAAATTGTTGTAACACATTCACATTCATTTTTGTGCATTACTACATGCTTAACACAGTATAGTTCAGGGAATTACTGCAAGTTCAACACCGTATATTTCTGTGCATTATCTTTCCTTTAACGCAGTACACTTCGGTGTCTTACTGCAAGTTTAATGTCAAATATTGCAGTGTGTTAACTTCTGTTTAACAGAGTACAGTTCAATGTGTTACAGCAAGTTTAACGCTGTATATTTCATTGTGTTATATTCTGTTAAACCTAGGAAAGTTCAGTGCGTTACTGCAAGTTTAATACCATATATTGCAGTGCGTTACCTTCCATTTCATGCAGTACAGTTCAGTGCATTACTGCAAGTTTAACGCCATAAATTTCAATGCGTTATCTTCAGTTTAATGCGGTAGAGTTCAGTACATTACTGCAAGTTTAACCCGTGTATTGCAGTGCACTACCTCCTTCCATTTAATGCAGTACAGTTCAGTGCATTACTGCAAGTTTAATGCCACATATTTCAATGCGTTACCTTCCGTTTAACGCAGTATAGTTCAGTGCATTACTGCAAGTTTAACGGCATATATTTCAGTGTGTTATCTTCCGTTTAATGCAGTATAGTGTGTTACTGCAAGTTTAATGTTGTATATTGTAGTGCGTTAACTTTCGTTTAATGCAGTTTACTGTCATCAATTTCAGTGCATTATCTTCCGTTTAATGAAGTATAGTTCAGTGCGTTACTGCAAGTTTAATGCCGTATATTGCAGTGTGTTACCTTTTATTTAACGCAGTATAGTGCAGTGCATTACTGCAAGTTTAACACCATCTATTTCAGTGCATTACGTGCCGTTTAACACAGTACATTTCTGTGTGTTAGTGCACGCTTAACACAGTATATTTAAGTGCATTATGTGCCCTTTAACACAGTACATTTTTGTGCATTACTTCACGCTTAACGCAGTATATTTAAGTGAGTTGCTGCAAGTTTAATGCTGTATGTGTTAGCGCAAGTTTAATGCCGTATATTTCAGTGCCTTACATGATGTTTAACGCAGTACATTTTTATGCGTTACTACATGCTTAATGCAGTATAGTTCAGTGCATTACCGCAAGTTCAGCGCCGTATATTTCTGCGGGTTATCCTCCATTTAGCGCAGCATAGTTCAATGCATTACTGCAAGTTTAACGCTGTATATTTCATTATGTTATATTCTGTTAAACCCAGGAAAGTTCAGTGCGTTACTGCAAGTTTAACACCATATATTGCAGTGTGTTACCTTCCATTTAATGCAGTACAGTTCAGTGCATTACTGTAAGTTTCATGCCATATATTTCAGTGTGTTATCTTCAGTTTAATGCAGTAGAGTTCAGTGCATTACTGCAAGTTTAACCCCTGTATTGCAGTGCACTACCTTCCATTTAACGCAGTATAGTTCAGTGCATTACTGCAAGTTTAATGCTGCATATTTCAATGCATTACCTTCCATTTAACGCAGTATAGTTCAGTGCATTACTGCAAGTTTAATGGCACATATTTCAGTGTGTTATCTTCCATTTAACGCAGTATAGTATAGTGTATTACTGCAAGTTTAATGTTGTATATTGCAGTGCGTTAACTTTCGTTTAATGCAGTACAGTTTCGTGCATTACTACATGCGTAACACCATATATTTCAGTGCTTTATCTTCTGTTTACCGCAGGTAAGTTCAGTGCGTTACTGAAAGTTTCACGCTATATATTGCAGTGCGTTACCTTCCATTTAACGCAGTACAGTTCAGTGCATTACTCTAAGTTTACTGTCATCAATTTCAGTGCATTATCTTCCGTTTAACAAAGTATAGTTCAGTGCGTTACTGCAAGTTTAATGCCGTATATTGCAGTGTGTTACCTAACATTTAAAGAACTACAGTTCTGTGTGTTACTGCAAGTTTAACGCAGCATATTGCAGTGTGTTACCTTTCATTTAATGTAGTATAGTTCAGTGCATTACTGCAAGAATAACACCATCTATTTCAGTGCATTATGTGCCGTTTAACACAGTACATTTTTGTGCATTACTGCACGCTTAACGCAGTATATTTAAGTGAGTTACTGCAAGTTCAATGCCGTATATTTCAATGTGTTAGCGCAAGTTTAATGCCGTATATTTCAGTACCTTACATGACGTTTAACGCAGTACATTTTTATGCGTTACTACATGCTTAACGCAGTATAGTTCAGTGCATTACCACAAGTTCAGCGTCGTATATTTCTGCGGGTTATCCTCCAATTAGTGCAGTATAGTTCAATGCATTACTACAAGTTTAACGCTGTATATTTCATTATGTTATATTCTGTTAAACCTAGGAAAGTTCAGCGCGTTACTGCAAGTTTAACACCATATATTGCAGTGTGTTACCTTCCATTTAATGCAGTACAGTTCAGTGCATTACTGTTAGTTTCATGCCATATATTTCAGTGTGTTATCTTCCGTTTAATGCAGTAGAGTTCAGTGCATTACTGCAAGTTTAACCCCCTGTATTGCAGTGCACTACATTCCATTTAACGCAGTATAGTTCAGTGCATTACTGCAAGTTTAATGCTGCATATTTCAATGCATTACCTTCCATTTAACGCAGTATAGTTCAGTGTATTACTGCAAGTTTAATGGCATATATTTCAGTGTGTTATCTTCTGTTTAACACAGTATAGTATAGTGAGTTACTGCAAGTTTAACCTTTTATATTGCAGTGCGTTAACTTTCGTTTAATGCAGTACAATTTTGTGCATTACTGCATGCGTAACACCGTATATTTCAGTGCGTTATCTTCTGTTTACCGCAGGTAAGTTCAGTGTGTTACTGTAAGTTTCACGCCATATATTGCAGTGCGTTACCTTCTGTTTAACGCAGTACAGTTCAGTGCATTACTGCAAGTTTAACGCCGTAAATTTCAGTGCATTATCTTCCATTTAACGCTGTATATTTCAATGCATTATCTTACGTTAATTCAGGTAAGTTCAGTGCGTTACTGCAAGTTTAATGCCATATATTGCAGTGCATTACCTTCCGTTTAAAGCAGTACAGTTCATCGCATTACTGCAAGTTTACACTGTAAATTTCAATGCATTATCTTCCATTTAACGCAGTACAGTTCAATGCATTACTCTAAGTTTACTGTCATAAATTTCAGTGCATTATCTTCCGTTTAACAAAGTATAGTTCAGTGCATTACTGCAAGTTTAATGCCGAAGATGCCATTTAAGTAATGCATTTCTAAAAAATTTTAATTCTCGCGGCCCAGGGCTGTTAGCTTCCGCATGGCATTAGCAGAGTCTGCATCACATGGTGGACAATTATCTAGGGGCCAAAAAAAAAATGGAGAGAACGGGCATTCAGTGCTGCTGGAGGTTTTGTTACTGATAGAACACATCTGTCCAAAGACTCGGTGGACCGTCTGACATTTATTAAAATGAATTGGTCCTGGATTACCAGCAGCTTTGAAGCCCCTGATGTTGATGTTGCTGATTAAGTGTTTTTGGGATGTGGAATCTCTGCAGGACTTCTAGGCTGCCTATTGTTGTGGGTGTTGATTTGATCTGGAAGAATTTTTCTGGTGTAGGTTTCATGGGCCCAATTAACACCCAAAGAAAGACAAATTTTTCCGCACCTGTTTGACAAGTGCATATCATTGCAATTTTGGACAGCAAGGCCAATTCTTGATTTCATCAAGAGCACCTCTATAGGGTTTGTGGTGTGAAGGCACCACCAACACCCAAAGACCAATTTTTCCTCAGCTGTTTGACAAGTGCATATAATTGCAATTCTTGCCAGCAAGGCCAATTCTTGCATTTATCAAGAGTACCTCTATTAAGTTACGATGTGAAGGCACCACCAATACCCAAAGACCAACTTTTACACACCTGTTACTTCTATCCAAAGTCTGTGGAGACTGGAGACAACAGAATTTATCCAAAAAATGCAGACTGGCTCCACCAGCCTTTGCTTACAAAATAAATAAAGCTTGCAGGGAAAATGTAAATTTTTTGGCTTTATAAATGTAATTATTGCTGCAGCAGCTTCTATACACAATACATATGTGACACTTTACAGGTAGATTAAGGGGATCCCCCAAGCACCATATTGAAAGGATTTTTAATTTTTATACTTTAAGCATCAATAAAGTACTGCTCATTTAAGAATGATGTTTTTTACAAATGTTTTTTTCATTGAAACATGTCCCCCAGGGTAGTACCCAGATTCCGATAACTATTGTATACCCAATTACTTGCATATAAGCCTTCAAAATGGGCACTTTTGATTTGTCACATTCTGGTCCCATAGACTTGAATGGGGTTTGTTATTTGGTTCAGAACTTTTGCGATGTTCAAAAGTTCTGTTGCAAACCGATGGGGATGTTTAGCCCATCCCTAGTTACCATGCACAGCTGCACCAGGTTTTGCACTCTTCAGTATTAGTAAATCAACCCCTGTGTTGCCTGAAAATTAAAATGAATGGGTCTCTACAAATCATGTTTTTGGAGCACAATCTCTGAGACATACAATCCAGCTGTTATAATAAAATGTATTTGGAATCAAATCCATGGAACTGAAAAGAATGTTATTTACTGTATATATCACTGATTTTCTTCCAGGAGACTGAAACAAACATTGCTTTTTTTCAAATTAACATCATTCCTTTCATATTACATAAAAAAACAAGGGCCTTAGTCCTTATTCTAGGAATGCATATGCTGCCAACACACCCTGGATCTATTTAAAAGTCTGAAAATGTAATATATGTATCTGAGTCAGGACCTACCTGACTCTGAAATTATGTAATTACACTTCATGTGATGTGATCACTTTAAAATGTTTTTAAATAAATCCATGGTCTGCTGACAGCATACGCTTTACAATATGTTGATCATCAGTTAACTAGATCAGGGATCTCCAAACTACAGCTGTCCAGCTGTTGCAGAACTTCACATCCCATGAGGCATTGTAAAACTCTGACATTCACAGACATGACTAGGCATGATGGAAATTGTAGTTCCCGAACAACTGGAGGGCCATAGTTTGGAGACCCCTGAACTGGATGATCATTGCTGCAACACCACATGCCCCAAACACAGAGATGCTCATCACAAGTCACATTGCCATACTGTTTCTTTTTATAGATAACCAGGGGAGGTACCAGCTAATCCTCTATGGGTTTTGGTATTCCTGCATGGGGCTCTGTAGCTTGGAGATTCCATAGTGTCTTGGTGGGATGGAATCTCCAACCCTGTGTCCAGGTTTTGTGGAGGACCAGCAAGGGTGTGTGCTCAGGTGAGCACAGTCCTTGTAATTAAGTTATGGGAATACCTTAGGGCTCTCAGTTGGAAACGGCTCCATCCTACAAACAGGAGGTCAGTATATGGAGAGTCAGGAGGACTCCATTCCTCTCCCAGAGTCAGAGGGGCTGCAGAAGTCAGCCGGAGCATGATTGTCTGCATGAGACAATAAGCGGCCTGAGGATTAAGGCCTGATGATCTGTGTGCATTAGAATGTACCCATCAGCACTGAAGAAACCTATGGTCTGGGGACCAGCATAAAGAGCATAAATACTGCAACTAAAAAGCTGAGTGAGAGCTTAAGAGCCAGGTGGGCTAGAATTTTTCTGTTTATGTGTATTTGATGGAGAAAAACCCCTGCATGGGAAACCTTTATGTTACAGACTTTTTATTTGCCTTTTTAATAAAAATGGACTGCCATGCCCTAAAAATATAGTTCCTGACTGACTCGAATCACTGGAAAACTCATCTACCTCTAGAGCTAATGGTCCCCTATGTTACAGGGAGTAAGGTGTTAATACTGTTTGAGTCACTATTATTACTTGTATATATTGTATAACCAGCCAAACTGCTGGTTGCAAGCTGAACAGTGGAGCCTTGAGTGGAGTGTGAATAAGTTTTGCTTTTTGCCTGCTGGTGACTGCTGGGTTGCATTTTTAGGTTCTTTTGGGGCTTTTTCTTGTAGCTTTTATACCCTTTTCTGTCACTTTTTAAATAGTGTTTTTTTGGGTTTTTTTCTTCCTTTCCTTCCTTCAGCCTACTAATTAAGGGGAGGGTTTAATTGGGCACAGGTGCTTGAGGTCTATATAAGTTTGGGTTGAACTCATGTGAAATTGCCAAACTGCTGGTTGCAAGCTGAACAGTGGAGCCTTGAGTGGAGTGTGAATAAGTTTTGCTTTTTGCCTGCTGGTGACTGCTGGGTTGCATTTTTAGGTTCTTTTGGGGCTTTTTCTTGTAGCTTTTATACCCTTTTCTGTCACTTTTTAAATAGTGTTTTTTTGGTTTTTTTTCTTCCTTTCCTTCCTTCAGCCTACTAATTAAGGGGAGGGTTTAATTGGGCACAGGTGCTTGAGGTCTATATAAGTTTGGGTTGAACTCATGTGAAATTGCCAAACTGCTGGTTGCAAGCTGAACAGTGGAGCCTTGAGTGGAGTGTGAATAAGTTTTGCTTTTTGCCTGCTGGTGACTGCTGGGTTGCATTTTTAGGTTCTTTTGGGGCTTTTTCTTGTAGCTTTTATACCCTTTTCTGTCACTTTTTAAATAGTGTTTTTTTGGGTTTTTTTCTTCCTTTCCTTCCTTCAGCCTACTAATTAAGGGGAGGGTTTAATTGGGCACAGGTGCTTGAGGTCTATATAAGTTTGGGTTGAACTCATTTGAGCCTGCTCATCTTGAGTTTGTGAGAACTCTGTCTAAGTGGAACTGGTCAAAGTGGTGAGTTAAAAACCAGAGGTAGTGGAACTGGTCAAAGTGGTGAGTTAAAAACCAGAGGTAGTGGAACTGGTCAAAGTGGTGAGTTAAAACCCAGAGTTGAAAACAGGAGGTTATAACAGGGGTCATAGTACCTGTGTAGTGTGAGTACCTGAGTGTTGTCTGAGTAGTGTGTGTATATCGTTAGTAATTGTGTATTGTGGGTGCACAGTGGTCTGTGAGTACCTGTGTACTGTCTTGTTGTGTATTAGTGTCAGGAAGCTAGTTGTTATGTAATTTGGACTGGGTATAATCTCTAATCCTCATTAAATTAATAGGTACGATGACTGGCGGGTGTGGAGAGGCGACTCGGTGTACATCTTGCGGCATGTATGCGTTCCTTGATCATCTGATCGAGGGTGAATACTGCTGTGCAAAATGTAAGCACATTGTTTCCCTGGAAGCCCAGGTTCTGAATCTGGGGAAGCAACTGTCAGCACTGAGAGGCCCCTCCACCCTAAATAAGAACCAGGATAGTACACGGCAGGCGCCGGCAGGGGCCAGCACAGAGGTGGGTGGAGACAAGGAGGTGCAGGCAGTAGCAGAGAGTAGATGGGTGACAGTCAGGAAGGGTAGAGGGGCAAGTGCCAGGGAGGCCGATCCAGGGCTGGAGCATCCCAATAAGTACGCTCCATTGAGTGACATTGGTGATCCCAGTCAGGGACCAGCACTGCTGGAGCTGAGAGATTCTCCTAGCTGCCAGGAGAAGAACTCCTCCAGTGAGAGTGGGGGGGGAGAGAAGGGAAAGGAAAGACAGATTCTGGTGGTAGGGGACTCAATTCTTAGGAGGACAGAGAGGCCAATCTGTAACAACAACCTGAAGTGCCGAACTGTATGTTGTCTGCCGGGCGCTCGGGTTCGGCACATCACGGATCTGGTGGACAGATTACTGAGAGGGGCTGGGGAAGACCCAGCTGTCATGGTGCACGTTGGCACCAATGACAAAGTCAGAGGCAGATGGAGTGTCCTAAAGAATGATTTTAGGGACTTGGGAGCTAAGTTGAGGAAAAGGACCTCCAAGGTAGTATTCTCAGGAATACTACCAGTACATCGAGCCACACCAGAAAGGAAGAGGGAGATTAGGGAAGTAAACAAGTGGCTCAAAAGCTGGTGTAGTAAGGAGGGGTTTGGGTTCCTGGAGGACTGGGACGACTTCTCAGTCGACAACCGGTACTATAGAAGGGATGGACTGCACCTAAATGAGGAGGGTGCAGATCAGCTGGGATTGAGGATGGCCAAAAAGTTAGAGGGTTTTTTAAACTAGGTGATGGGGGGGTGGGTTCAGAGATAGAGATAGTCAGCGTGGAGCATATTCCAGAGGGTAATAATAGGGGCATTAGTGGTGGGGTAACCGAAGCACATAAACCCAAGGTAAATATAGTAGCAAGTCCTAGTTGTAATCTTGGAACACCCAAGAGGATAGTGTGTGACCGGTCAAAATATATTAATACATTAAAATGTTTGTTTGCCAATGCCAGAAGTCTGCCAAGCAAAATAGGCGAGTTGGAAGCTCTGGTGCATCAGGAGAGCTATGATGTAATCGGTATTGCTGAAACTTGGCTTCATTCCTCACATGACTGGGCTATTAATATTCCTGGCTATGCACTCTTTCGGAAAGACAGAGTAAAAAGGAAAGGTGGAGGGGTCTGTCTGTATGTGAGAAATAATCTCAAAGCAAGTGAGAAAGAGGACCTGGTGGGCGGAGAGTGTGATGAGTCTGAGGCATTATGGGTAGAACTGCATAAAGATGCGCGTAGTTCAAAGTTAATCATTGGAGTTTGTTATAGACCACCCAATGTTAATGAGGAGGTGGAGACTCAGCTCCTTGCACAGATAGAAAGGGCTGCAAGGGCTGGGACAGTGATAATAATGGGGGATTTTAACTACCCAGAAATTGACTGGGGTAATGGCACTGCTGGGACAGTTAAAGGGCAAAAATTTGTAAACCTATTACAGGACAATTTTATGGTACAGTTTATTGAGGCCCCAACTAGGAATGATGCTCTGTTGGACCTGGTAATCTCAAACCATGCAGAACGTATTACTAATGTTCAGATAAAGGAACATCTGGGTAGCAGTGACCATAACATGATTTCATTTGATGTTAGCTGTAAGCAAAAATCACATACGGGAAAGATAAAAACACATAATTTCAAGAGAGCAAATTTTCCAAGGATGAGGGCTGCTCTCCAGGACTTAGACTGGGAGAGAATATTGGCACCAATGGGCACAGAACAGAAATGGGAATTCTTCAAAAAGCTTGTTTGTGATCTCACGGCAAAGTATATTCCCATGGGCAATAAGTTTAAAAGGTTAAAAATAAAGCCGATGTGGCTCACGGCCAAAGTTAAAAAAGCTATAAACTATAAAAAAAGAGCTTTCAAAAAATATAAAAATGAAGGAACACTAGTGTCATTTAAATGTTACAAGGAATTTAACAGAATATGTAAAAAGGAAATCAAGGATGCAAAAATTCAAAATGAAAGACAAATTGCAAAAGACAGTAGGACAAACCCCAAAAAATTCTTCAAATATATTAATAGTAAAAAGGTTAAGTCTGAGCATGTAGGCCCTTTGCAAAATAATCTAGAGTGGGTGACTGGGGACAAAGAGAAGGCTAACTTATTAAATACTTTCTTCAGCTCTGTGTATACAAAGGAGCATGGGGGAGCTCATGTCCACAATGGGGGTGGTACTGACGCAGCCCCTAATCCACAATGGCTCATAAGTGATATGGTCCAGAAATATTTGGACAGAATAAAGTTGGAGAAAGCACCTGGACCTGATGGCATCCACCCACGGATCCTAAAAGAATTGAGCTCCGTAATTTCAAAGCCATTGTATCTAATTTTTAGGGACTCATTAATGACAGGAATAGTACCACTGGATTGGCGCAGGGCCAATGTGGTGCCTATATTTAAAAAGGGAACAAAGTCCTTACCAAGTAATTATAGACCCGTTAGTTTAACTTCTATAGTTGGGAAGATACTGGAGGGATTAATAAAAGACCACATAGATGAGTTCTTGCAGGAAAAAAATATTTTGAGCAACAGACAGCATGGATTCATGAAAGACAGGAGTTGTCAGACAAACCTGATTTCTTTTTATGAGGTGGTAAGTAAAACCTTGGACAGAGGGGTGGCGGTGGATGTGATATATTTGGATTTTGCAAAAGCATTCGATACTGTTCCGCACACACGGCTCATGTGTAAGGTAAAGTCTACAGGTTTGGAAACATCAGTTTGTAGATGGATAGAAAACTGGCTAAAAGACAGAATTCAGAGAGTAGTGGTTAATGATTCTTACTCTGAATGGTCTAAGGTTATGAGTGGTGTACCCCAAGGTTCAGTGCTGGGACCCTTACTTTTTAATATCTTTATAAATGATATTGGGTCTGGGATCAAGAGTAACATTTCCGTCTTTGCAGATGACACCAAGCTATGTGGTGCAATAACGTCCTTACAGGATGTCACCAATTTACAAGCAGACCTCAATGCTCTGTCTAATTGGGCGACTATGTGGCAGATGAGGTTTAATGTTGAGAAATGTAAGGTTATGCACTTGGGGGCTAAGAATATGCATGCATCATACACGCTAGGGGGAGTACAACTGGGGGAATCCATAGTGGAGAAGGATCTGGGGGTTTTGGTAGATCATAAGCTCAATAATAGCATGCAATGCCAAGCTGCGGTTTCCAAAGCGAGCAAAGTCCTTTCTTGTATTAAGAGAGGTATGTACTCCAGAGAGAGAGATATCATTTTGCCCCTGTTCAAATCATTAGTAAGACCTCATCTGGAATATGCCGTTCAGTTTTGGGCACCAGTTCTCAAAAAGGATATCGGGGAACTGGAGAAAGTGCAGAGAAGGGCAACCAAACTGATAAGAGGCATGGAGCAACTCAGCTATGAGGAAAGATTAGAGGAACTGAATTTATTCACTCTTGATAAGAGGAGATTAAGGGGGGATTTGATCAACATGTACAAATATATAAGGGGTCCATATAGGGAACTTGGTGTCGTGTTATTCACTTTAAAGTCAACAAAGAGGACAAGGGGGCACTCTTTACGTCTAGAGGAGAAGAGATTTCATCTCCAAATACGGAAAGGTTTCTTCACAGTAAGAGCTGTGAAAATGTGGAATAGACTCCCTGCAGAGGTGGTTATGGCCAGCTCAGTGGATTGCTTTAAGAAAGGCCTGGATTATTTCCTAAGTGTACGTAATATAACTGGGTACTAAAATTTATAGGTAAAGTTGATCCGGGGAAAATCCGATTGCCTCTCGGGGGATCAGGAAGGAATTTTTTCCCCTGCTTTAGCAAATTGGATCATGCTCTGCTGGGGTTTTTTTGCCTTCCTCTGGATCAACTGTGGGTATAGAATTGGGTATATGGGCTGGTATATGTATGTGTGTATATGTGTATATATATGTATAGTATATTTTATTTTATTTATTTTTATTTTATTTTTTTTGGTTGAACTGGATGGACTTGTGTCTTTTTTCAACCTGACTAACTATGTAACTATGATGCACCTGAAACCTTTTGTTATATATTATATTTCTTTATTTGATGTAAGTTTATTATTTGAGTTATAGTGCACATATCACATATATTTATGTAGGCACTACGCAGCGCCATGTATATTGAATCATCCAACTAATGTGTATTGTGTGAACACAGTAGGTGCTGCAGCAATCCCTAATTGTGTTTGTTGTTTCACAGTAATTGTTATAACACCTAACACCATTTGGCTTATATCTGATTTACTATTCAGAAATCCATCACTATTCATATTACTAGGTAGCACAGGGGATAACACATTTATATGTTTGCAGACCTCTAAATGCAGTTAAAGTGAATATAATAAAAAAACATCTAGAGAAAAGGGACCAATACCCCCCCCCCCCCCCAGCTTAATCTTGACTTACCCTCATTGGAACATCCAGAGTAGATTTGTAGCTTTGGGCCTTTATGCAGTCTTTAGCTTTTCAAGTGCCTAATTCTAGCTAAATACAGTATATTTGTGGTAAATACATTTATAGTCAAACTAACGCAGCAAGCCATCTTGTGTTAAATTGTTTGCAGTGTCATGAATCTTTTTAATGTTCCATGCAGCCAACGCATGACACATATGTTGCTCAATGACAGTCCAACTGTCTTGCTGAAATGTTTATTTTGTTCTCTTATTCCTGATTGTAGAACACCTCTCTCCTGAAGAAGCACTTAAAGTGGAGGGCCACCCTGAAAAACCAAAATACATAAAAAATTTGCCAAAAATCAGTAAAAAAAAAAATTTTTTTTTTAACTTACCAGAAATGCCTGTTGCTAGGCATATCTTGCCAATCTGCCTCTTCCTCCTCCGCGGTGATCTTCGCTCTTCTTCTCTCCTCCGTGTGGCGTCTTCTGGGTAATGGGGCGCTGTGTGTTCTGGGAACTGTGTGTCCCAAAACACAGCGTGTCCCATTCACAAAGCGCTGCGCGACTCGCGCATGCACAGTAGGAAATGGGCAGTGAAGCCGCAAGGCTCCACTGCTTGTTTCCCTTCGTTGAAATGGTGGTGGCGGGACCCGAGAGCCGAGGGATGGGTCAGCCTCGGGCGACCGACATCGCGGGTGCCCTGGACAGGTACATCTGCTTATTAAAAGTCAGCAGCTACCGTGTTTGCAGCTGCTGACTTTTAATTTTTTTTTTTTTTTAAAGCTGGCTCTCCTCTTTAAGCAAAATGCATTAAGACTGGGAACCCATCCACAGCATACTTCTGTGAACATTATATCTATATCTATGTACTCTCAATTTCAGGGGATTTCAGAGTCACTATCACCCTTGGGTAGTTTTGGGATCTGTGGCAGTGTTTCTAAGTGATTTGTTCAATGGGTCTATATGTTTTGCAGACTTTGAACATGTTTTTGGTTTGGTCTTTTATGGGGATGAGGCATATTTTGTCTTTTTAACTACAGCCATTGACTGTTTGATGGCACAATGTCAAATAAAGAGTGTTGTTTTGCAATTTGTGTGTAATAGTTTTTCCTTTGGTGCCAACTTGGTTTAGGTATAGGTTTGGTGCCAACTTG
Organism: Lithobates pipiens; assembly: GCF_037356315.1. NCBI lineage: Eukaryota > Metazoa > Chordata > Amphibia > Anura > Ranidae > Lithobates > Lithobates pipiens. The sequence goes on along the minus strand of NW_027507748.1, from coordinate 158,908,010 downwards.
ACACAATGACAAAAACTGCAAATTCTTTTCATTGTTCATTACCTTCAGAAACAGTGTCCAATTTATTAATCAACAATGCTTCTCTGTAAAATGCCAGGCTTTCATAATTACACTTCTGGTTGATAAATTAGGATTGTGTATCCCTACCAGGCACAGATCCTTAACATATTTGGCACATTTTTCAACAATTAATTTGTTCATGTTGCTGCTACTTGAAGACAAGACGGTTAGATTCTTACTGCCTGATTTGAATATTTTGTATGTGATAGACTATTTCTTGCATTGCCTCCATAATTTTGTGTTAAATGAAACAGGCCATAGGAGAATTGAGAGGGTTTACCCTGCTATCTATCCCATCTGAAAATGTTAGTCTATCATGGTGATGCATTGGCTTTGGAGTTCCCTGGGTCACTGAGCTGGAACAAGTATATAGATAAGAAATTACAACATTTTCTGACAATCATTTACAGCATGTTTGACTATAAAAATTATTCTAAACTCAAGAACAAACATTTAAAATTATTAGTTTGCATTAGTGTGTTTCATTTTTCCCCCCTGTATTTTTACCTGGCAATTCAATAGGTGACAATGCTCATTCGCTGTACTTTATCTATAGAGAAGCAAAGCCAGCATTTTTTTTTTCAGGCTTTTTTACTTTTGCTTTTATCTGGTCAGTCTGTGAATTACTCAATTCTTGTCTCCTCAGAGCTACATTCATTTCTCCCCTGTATATATTGAGCAGCCATATTTGTTAAACAAGATGGACTTCAAGCATGTCTGCCTTGGCTCTTTTCCATTACATGTGGACTGACGGTAGTTTACGCAAGAAATATGAGAATATTTGTGCTTAAAGGAAGAAACAGGGATTCTGTATTTCTAGTAAAATCAACAGTTCTTTTGAAAGAAAGACATTGAAAGACATTAACTTTAGGTGAGTTTATATTAAAATTATGAACCCAGAAAGAGAGAGATTAGTACACATAATACTCAAAAGAACAATACAAAGACTCATTATTTTTTTTTTTTTTTTTTTTTTACTTTCTGGCTACAACAAATGGCTTTTAGGGTAAAGCCAGTGTTCTGTTTTCCAGACTATAGAGAAGCATTGCAATACAATACCTGGATGAGACCAGACATACTGCAATGTCCTTATCCTTGAAATGGGTCTTAGATTTGAAGGGGGACCCCAGGCAAAAAAAATAAAATCTGCACCAGATCTTTATCCAGGAATGCAATCTGGCTTATCATGTATTATGACTAGAGATATGCACAAAGGAAACATTTGTTTTGTTTCAGATTAATTTGTTAAGTAAATAATTTCCTTTTGTCATATTCATTATATTAGAATGATTTGTTTTCAGAATGATTTTCTTATATTTGGATATGTTTTATATATTCATGGTTCCAAATCAATTCACATTTTCAAAAATAACTTGGGAAGATTGGCTATATTCATTTTAAGGTGTTAGTTCGTTATTTCAGTAGACTACTCATGCACTCTTGATCATTCCTGATAGTCTCTTCTTTTCTTCTCTTCTCTTTTCTCTTCTCTTTTCTCTTCTCTTTTCTCTTCTCTTCTCTTCTCTTCTCTTCTCTTCTCTTCTCTTCTCTTCTCTTCTCTTCTCTTCTCTTCTCTTCTCTTCTCTTCTCCTTTGGCCTGCATTGCCTGTGCTAATTGTGCTTTGGTTGGGCTTGGGAGTTTTGTGCCTGCATCTGTGCTTCAGCCTGTGCCTCAATGATTTGCGCCTGAGCCTGTGCCTCAACAACATTTGCCCTAATAGCTGCTGCTTTATTTGAGAGACCTTAATGATCTATAAGATGCCTTAATGTTCATGGAAGAGGTACAGTGGCAGAACACAGTTTAATGCATTTGTGATATCTTGTCAGCTACCAGTGACTTGACCACCACGATGCAATGTGTCTTTCCTTGTTTAAGCGGTTGTAGACCCACACAGATTTTTTTTAACAAAAAAACCTTGCAAGGCAAAGGCATAATGAGCTAGTACGCAGTGCATTATGTCACTCTCGCGCATGCCGGACTTTCAGCCAGTGCCAGTGCCTTCACAGCACATGCGCCGCTGACATCAGTGGCAGCATGCAAAGTAAATATCTCCTAAACTGTACAGGTTTAGGAGATATTCATTTTACCTACAGGTAAGCCTTATTATAGGCGTACCTGTAGGTAAAAGTAAAAATAGAGTATACAATAACTACAATATTTTACAATACAATATTTTTCTGGCAATCTCTTATAGCTTTCGTACACTTTTTTTTTTTTTTTTTTTTTTTTTTTTTTTTTTTTAGCTTAGCAGATGTGCTGCTTAACTGTTGCTTACATGTTTTATCAGGAGCACTTATGAATTGCATAGTAGTCCTATTCCACATATCACTTAAACTATTGATCATTTCTGCCTTGTTTGCTTCATAATTCTTTTTAATCAACTGTCCATTAACGCTGTTTATTGGAAGTTGGTGAGCTGGGATTTTAAAGCATATTCCTGACTGCTATATAGTTATAGTTACATAGTAGGTGAGGTTGAAAAAAGACACAAGTTCATCAAGTCCAATCTGTGTGTGTGCTTTTATGTTAGTATTACATTGTATATCCCTGTATGTTGTGGTCGTTCAGGTGCCTATCTAATAGTTTTTTGAAATTATCGATGCTCCCCGCTGAAACCACTGCCTGTGTAATTCTCTTCCACATCCTTACCACTCTTACAGTAAAGAACCCTCTACGCAGTTAAGGTTAAACCACTTCTCTTCTAATATTAGTGAATAGCTGTGTGTCTTTTTAAATTCCCTTTTATAGAAATTTTTATCCCTATTATGGGGTCATCAGTAGAGATGGACGAACTTCCGACAGGACGTTACGCGAACCATGAACGTGGCTAAAAGTTAGTGAACCGACTTTAATGGCAGGCGAACCTTAAAAACCTCCAGGTCATATTTTCAGCCACAAAATACTTACTAGCTGTGCACACATAGTCCCACAACATGGACACTGACTGTCAGGGACTTACCAGCGATGGACAGGCACAGCTGCGTGCATGCATGCGCACACGTCATTCATCTCAAACTGAGCCTTAGCGTTTTCACACTGGCAGGCGTCGGCGCGTTTGCGAGTGGTGCGCGGGCGTGCGTTAGGAGCACGCGTGTGCGCGATAGCGCTGTTTGCCGCCACTGAACGCTTAAAGGTTCTCCTAGTGCGCTGGTGCGGCGCTGTTTCGTCTCAGCTCCTGTGCATCTGACTACCTGAACCTGAACCTGATTATTTGCTATTGTTACCGACCCGGCTTCGTCTGACTCCTCTGCCTTCTCCAAACACGACCCGGCCCGCCTGACCTTGCTACCACTTCTGCCTGTGATTCCGTTGCCGACCTCTGCCAGATTTACCAACGCTTGCTTGCCTGCTGCTATCACCTGTCTGCTCGCCTACTGACCCGGACCGTCCGACCCTGCTCCAACCTGCTGCCTGTCCAGTGTTCTGCTGTGCCTGTGGTTCCTCTCATTGGCTCCTGTAGCTGCTGCTTGCATTTCCCAGCTCTTCTATCAACTTCCAGCCGTCCAGCCATCCAGGGGGATCTCTTCTCCGCTATCAGTCCCAGCGGCCCTATTCCAGCAGGCACTCCTACCCACTGTGCTCTCGAGACCGCTGTTCCCATTCCAGTGGCTCCCGAACCAGCGTTGTAAGAGAGGTCTCCTTCTACAAGTCGGGCTTCAACACCAGGTACTTAGCAGTACGAAACAGCCATGACTGAGCCCGCAGGAGAGACCTCTCCCATGAAGGAGATCTGCACGCATCTGGCGGCCCTTACCCAAGCTGTAAAGTCGCTGCAGGATGGCTACACCAGACTTGAAGGACAGGTCCAGAACCTTACTGATGCTGGTCACACAGCTTCTGCTCCATCCTCAACACCAGTACAGTCTGTTGCCTGCTTCCACCTGAGCCAAGGGTGCCCATTCCAGAGAGGTTCTCTGGGGATCGAACCAAATTTCTGGCATTTCGGAACGCCTGTCAGCTCTATTTTGCCCCACAACCACTGACTTTCTCCCTGGAAGCCACTAAAGTAGGATTTGTGATCTCCCTTTTACAAGGAGAACCCCAGACCTGGGCCTACCGATTACTTGAAGGAGACTCAGTCCTGACTCACTCTCTGCAATCCTTCTTTGAAGCCATGGCTCAGCTTTATGAGGACCCCCAAAGGACTGCCACAGCTGAATCTGCCCTGTTTGCACTCCAGCAGGGCCGCAGACCGGCTGAGGACTATGTCACGGACTTTAGACGCTGGAGCACAGACACTCAGTGGAATGATGCGGCTTTGAGGCATCAGTTCCGCATGGGGTTATCCGAAGGGCTTAAGGACAAACTTGCTAGAGTCGGCATACCAGAAACCCTGTAGGCCTTGATCTCTTTGGCAATCCAGATTGACCGTCGTCTCCGGGAGCGACAATCAGAGCGCTCTGCTCAGCAAACCCGACCAGTTTGGATGACAGCGAAGGCCCCAACAACTGCTTCCTGCTACTTACCTCCTCCCAGTTCTTATCCAGCCTGTTCGGCTCCTGACGCCTCCGAGCCCATGCAATTGGGACTAATGCGCCCTGCTTTACCCCCAGAAGAAAGTGCACATTGCCGGCAGCAGAATCTCTGCCTCTACTGTGGTGGTACAGGTCACTATGTCTATAACTGCCCTGTCAAGACAAGTAAGTGCCTATCTTCTGCTTCTACCAGTCTCTCTGCATTGTCTGCCAACTCAACCTACCTTGCTATTCCTCTTTTGCTACAGCTCCAAGGAAGGACGGTGACAGTCAACGCTATCATTGACTCCGGGACGTGCAGCTGCTTTATTGATTCTATCTTTGCTGGCCAACAGGGCATCCTGTTACAAGACAAGATTCATAGACTTTCAGTTTTCCTGGCTGATGGATCTAGCATCAGTTCTGGGAAGGTAACTCAATAGACTCTTCCCCTGCCTGTCATCATCTCCTCTCAGCATAAAGAATTCCTGACCCTTGATGTAATCTCCTCTGATGTTTCCGATCATCCTGGGCATACCCTGGCTCCAAGCTCATAACCCTCACATCAATTGGGTTACTAGAGAAGTCAAGTTTCCTTCTCCCTATTGTCTGAAGCACTGCCTAACAGACTCCACCAAGTCTTCTGCCACCCTTTTATGTGTAGACTCTGACCAGAATTTACTCCAGACTGTACCCAAGAATTATCACGAGTTTATTGATGTCTTCAGTAAGAAAGGAGCAGACTCTCTCTACCTCCTAATCGCCCCTACGATTGTCCGATTGAACTGCTCCCTGGGGCCGAGATTCCTTTCGGACGCATCTTTCCTCTGTCAGAAAAGGAGCAGGAGGCACTTAAGATCTACTTAGATGAGAACCTGGAAAAAGGGGTTCATTCGCCCTTCAACTTCCCCAGCGGGAGCTGGAATTTTCACCAAAAAAGATCAGACCCTCCGACCATGTGTGGACTATAGAGAGCTAAACAAGATTACGGTTAAGAACCGCTACCCCTTACCTTTGATACCCGAACTCTTCCAGAGACTGAGGTCTGCTGTCATATTTACTAAGCTTGACCTAAGAGGGGCGTACAATCTAGTCCGCATTCAGGCCGGGCATGAATGGAAGACAGCCTTCCGGACCCGATTCGGGCATTATGAATACTTGGTAATGCCCTTCGGGCTCTGCAACGCTCCGGCCACTTTCCAACATCTCATTAACGATGTATTCAGAGACTTTCTTGATGTATTCGTGATTGTCTACCTGGACGACATCTTAATATTTTCCGGATCACTCGATCAGCATCGGGAGCATGGCCGCAAGGTCCTAAGCCGTCTTCGTCAGCACAGACTTGACGCAAAGGCTGAGAAATGCAAATTCGAATTACGGAGCATCCAATTCTTGGGGCTAGTGATCTTCCCAACGGGCATTAAGATGGATCCCCAAAAAGTGTCTGCCGTGTTAGACTGGCCGGCGCCTCTGGATAAGAAGGGCGTACACCGCTTCATCGGCTTTGCAAACTTCTATAGGAAATTCATAAGAGGCTTTTCAGCTATAATTGCGCCCATCACGCAACTAACCAAACAAAGCTCTAGTTTCTGCTGGACTCAGGAGGCCCAGAGTGCCTTTGAACAGCTTAAAAGACTTTTCACGTCTGCCCCAATCCTCAGTCATCCGGACCCGTCCTTGCCCTTCATTCTCGAAGTAGACGCTTCTGAAGTGGCCATAGGAGCAGTCATCTCTCAACGTCGAGGTAACAAGGACCTAATGCACCCTGTGGGGTTCTTCTCTAGGAAACTCTCTTCTGCAGAGAGGAATTATGACGTTGGCGACTGAGAACTGCTCGCTATTAAAGCTGCCTTGGAGGAGTGGAGATATCTGTTGGAGGGCGCTGCTCATCCGGTACTAATATATACCGATCATAAGAACTTAGAGTACCTAAGGTCTGCCAAACGACTAATACCCCGACAAGCTCGCTGGGCCCTGTTCTTCTCACGCTTCTCCTTCCATATAACATACCGGCCCGGATCGAAAAACGTGAAACCGAATGCGCTGTCACGCATGTATGACAATCCAAAGGACTCATCTGTTCCTGATACCATCCTGCCTGCCGGAAATGTTTTACTCTTACAGTCAGATCTTCTCTCTTTGATCAAAGAAGCATCCTCTGACTCCTCAAAACCCCCGGGATCACTTTAACGTCCAGAGATGGCTTGTTCTGGAGGGGAAGTCAAATCTTTGTTCCCAAGAATGTTTGAGTCAAAGTGTTGTCCCTTCTTCATGATCATCCGCTGGCAGGCCACTTTGGGGTCCGTAAGACCCTTGAGCTCCTACGACGTACGTTCTGGTGGCCCAATTTGAAGGACTTTTGTGAGAAGTACGTCAGCTCCTGTGCTGTTTGTATCCAGAACAAGACGCCAAGAAATCAGGCTTGGGGTCTGCTGAAACCCTTACCTGTGCCCGACAGACCCTGGAGAATGATTACCATGGACTTTATAGTCGACCTTCCAGGGGTGCTCGGCTGTCCAAAGTGGCCCATTTTTTACCCCTAAAAGGGACCCCATCTGCTGTGGAGACTGCCCGCATATTCATTAAAGAAATTGTGAGGTAACATGGAATTCCAGCAAATATAGTTTCCGACAGAGGAGTTCAGTTCACCTCACGTTTCTGGAGGGCCCTGTGTGAGATCCTGAAAATTGAGCTGGCCCTGTCCTCGGCCTATCATCCCCAAACCAACGGACAAACGGAAAGGACCAACCAGACTCTTGAACAGTACATTAGGTGTTTCACATCTTTTGTACAGAATTATTGGGTGTCCCTGCTGCCCTTAGCAGAATTTGCCTACAATAATGCTTGTCATTCAGCCACCGGTCAGTCCCCTTTTTTCGACTATTATGGCTTTCATTTAACTTTTCTGCCTGACTTTCTTTCAGAAACTTCAGTTCCAGCGGTCCAGGAGACAGTGGAGTTCCTCAGCCATAATAACCGGGTGTTGCAGGAGGCAGTGGCTAAAGCCCAGGCAGACAGCAAGAGAGCCTTTGACCAGAGAAGAAGAGGGGAACTGACCCTACAGCTTAGCGACCAGGTATGGCTTTCTACCGATAACATTAAATTGGCTTGTCCTTCCAGGAAACTTGCACCTAAATTTATGGGACCATTTCCGGTAAAGAGGAAAATCAATGAAGTTTCCTATGAGTTAGCCCTGCCCGAGTTGCTTAGGATTCACCCTGTGTTTTATGTGTTACTGCTGAAACCTGCCGTCCCTGATCCTTTCCCTGATAGAGGAACTAGACCTCCAGAACCCATCTTAGGGGATGGAAACGAGGAGTATGAGGTGGAAGCCATCCTTGATTGCAGAAGAAGACAGGGACTTATTCAGTTTTTGATTAAGTGGAAGGGGTTTGGTCCGGAAAACAATTCCTGGGAACCTGACAGCAATATCCATGCCAGGCGGTTAATTCGTGTCTACTTATCTGCTCATCCAGAAAAGAGGGACTTGTTGGGCATCCGGAGGCTGCCCCTTGGGAGGGGGCAATGTCAGGGACTTACCAGCGATGGACAGGCACAGCTGCGTGCACGCATGCGCACGCGTGCTTCTTCTCAAACTGAGCCTCAGCGTGTTCACACTGGCAGGCGTCGGCGCGCTTCTGGCGCGTTCGTGTACGCGTTTGCGAGTGGTGCGCTTGCGTGCACACGTGCGTTAGGCGCGCGTGTGCGCGATAGCGCGGTTTGCCGCCACTGAACGCTTAAAGGTTCTCCTAGTGCGCTGGTGCAGCGCTGTTTTGTCTCAGCTCCTGTGCATCTGACTACCTGAACCTGAACCTGAACCTGATTATCTGCTATTGTTACCGACCCGGCTTCGTCTGACTTCTCTGCCTTCTCCAAACCCGACCCGGCCCGCCTGACCTTGCTACCACTTCTGCCTGTGATTCCATTGCCAACCTCTGCCAGTTTTACCGACGCTTCCTTGCCTGCTGCTATCACCTGTCTGCTCGCCTACTGACCCGGACCATCCGACCCTGCTCCAACCTGCTGCCTGTTCAGTGTTCTGCTGTGCCTGTGGTTCCTCTCATTGGCTCCTGTAGCTGCTGCTTCCATTTCTCAGCTCTTCTATCAACTTCCAGCCATCCAGGGGGATCTCTTCTCCGCTATCAGTCCCAGCGGCCCTATTCCAGCAGGCACTCCTACCCACTGTGCTCTCGAGACCGCTGTTCCCATTCCAGTGGCTCCCGAACCAGTGTTGTAAGAGAGGTCTCCTTCTATAAGTCGAGCTTCAATACCAGGTACTTAACACTGACATAACAAAAGTATTAAGTGAATCTGGGATCGACAATGTGATAGAGACTGAGCACTGACACCAGCACCATGATAGAGAGCACTGACACCAGCACCAGGAGAGAGAGAGAGAGAGCTGACACCAGCACCGAGATAGAGAGCACTGATACCAGCACCATGATAGAGAGCACTGACACCAGCACCAGGAGAGAGAGAGAGAGAGAGAGCTGACACCAGCACCGAGATAGAGAGCACTGATACCAGCAACTCGCTGCGAGACCCAAAAATATGACACCACTCAACCTCTTCAAACAGGAGGGTATGGGCATATAGTATGGTTTGCTTTTTTTTTTGTACAAGGGAGTGAGCCAAAGATAGAAAAAAGGTCTGTGTGCTTGATTAAATAAATTGTTTATAGAGTTATGCATATACATGGTCTACTGGTCACATGTGTTGAATTCCTCTGAGATCCATGTCTCATTCATTTTTATAAATGTGAGGTAGTCAACACTGTCGTGAGCTAGGCGAGTGCGCTAATCGGTCACGATCCCCCCTGCTGCGCTGAACGTCCTTTCGGACAGGACACTGGACGAGGGGCAAGCCAACAGTTCCATTGCAAATTGGGCAAGCTCTGGCCAGAGGTCAAGCCTGCCCACCCAGTAGTCCAGGGGTTCATCACTCCTCAGAGCGTCCGCATCGGCCGTTAACCCGATGTAGTCAGACACCTGTCGGTCTAGGCGTTCCCTGATGCTGGATCCGGATGAGACCTGTCGATGGGTCGGCTGAAAGAATGACCTCATATGAGAAGTCACCAACACATCTTCAAACGGCCCTCTTCTTGGAGGCGCTGTTGGATTGGTACCCGCAACTCTTTCTCTGGGAGTGGGAATTCCTCCTTTGCCAGCGCACGCAAAAGCAGAATGCAGTATTTCTCAAAGCAAGGACTGTAAGTGCTCCATTCTGACAGCCCTCTGTGACGGTGGTAACATTTCCGCCATTTTGTGTTTGTACCAGGGTCTAAGTACGTTGCCACCCAGTACTGGTCCTTGACCCTTGTGCTTTTTATACGGGGTCCCTGTTAAAACACTGGAGCATGAAGGCCCCCATTTGCACTAAACTGGAAGCGGTATGGTGGCCTGGCTCCTGCTCATCATCCAGGATGTTGTCGTCCTCCTCCTCTTTCTCCTCTCCCCATCCAGGCAGAACAACAGGGATCCCAGAAAGGTTTAAAGCATGCTCTTCTTGCTCCTCCTCATCCGCCCTGGCACCATCCTCCTCTGACTCCTCTTCAGACTCCTGTTGTTGACTTGTCTCAGATAGAGTAGCCCCCCCTGGGAATTCATCCAGCATTGCGACTTCCTCATTTTCCTGCTCCATGGCTTGATCAATGACACGACGCAATGCACGCTCCATAAAGAAGGCATAAGGTACCATGTCACTGATGGCGCCATGGCTGCGACTGACCAGTTTGGTGATCTTATCAAATGGCCGTAGAAGTCTGCGCATGAGCAGCCACTGGCTTAGTGAAAAAAAAAACAAGCTCCCCAGAACCTGTTCTGCCACAGAGTTTGTACAGGTAGTCATTAACTGCACGTTTCTGCTGGAGCAGCCTATCAAGCATATAGAAGGTTGAGTTCCATCGCGTCGGGCAATCACAAATAAGACGTCTGACCGGTAGATTGTGTCGCCGCTGAATGTCAGCAAGGCGAGCCATGGCCGTGTAAGATCTTCTGAAATGGGCCAAGATTTTCCTTGCCTGCCGCAAGATGTCCTGGACCGCAGGGTATTTGACAACGAATCGCTGCATGACCAAGTTTAAGACATGTGCCATTCATTGGCACCGTTGTGACACACTACTTTACCAACTGTCAAATTGAGCTGTGTTAGCCACTGATCTGCCTGTGAACGCAAAGCTGAAAGGAGTGCAGGGCCAGTGTGGCTCGTGGCTTCCAGGCACAACAGACGCAGCACAGCATGGCAACGTCTGACCTGGCCTGTCCAATAGGTTCTGGGGAGCTTGGGCGGCACAGCGGAAGAGACGTTAGCAGCGGAAAAGGAGGAGTCAGCCGAGGAGGAGAGGGAGGGGGATGGAGAAGAATAAGAGGCAGGTCTGCATGCAATCCGTGGCGGTAAAACCAAATCTACACGAGTGCCACAGGTTACATGCTTGACGGCCGTCAGAAGGTTCACCCAGTGGGCAGTAAAAGTTATATACCTTCCCTGCCCTGTTTGCTAGACCACGTGTCTGTGATCAGATGTATCTTGGCACCGACACCGTGTGCCAGAGATACATTCACTTGCCGCTGAACATGTCCGTATAGCTCTGGGATGCCCTTCTGTGAGAAATACTTCCTTCCTGGGACCTTCCATTGTGGTGTTCCAATGGCCACAAATTTTCGAAAGGCCTCCGAGTCCACCAGTTTATATGGCAGTAGTTGGCGGGCTATCAGTTCTGGCAAGCCAGCTGTCAACCATTGGGCAAGAGGGTTATCCGGCATCATAATTTTTTTACACTCAAACATTTGGCCCATGGAAGCCTGCCTTTTTCCAGAAAAACGTGAGGATGGCATGATGGAAGGTGGAGTGAAGGATAATTGTGAGGAGAGAGGAGAAGTAGAAGTAGAAGATGAGGCTGGACGGTGAGAGCCTGGAGTGTGGCTTTGTGGGTTCCGTTGCTCCCACTGGGCTCGGTGATGCCAGCTCATGTGCCTTCTTAAGGCAGTCGTCCCTAGGTGAGTGTTGGGCTTACTGTGACTTATGCGTTGACTGCATTGACTGCAAAGGCTGCAGATGGCAACACTATTGTCAGCAGCGGACACGTTAAAAAAAAGCCCACACTGCAGAACCATGTGCCAGCGTCCTGGGAGCGCCAGGTGTGACCATACATGGTTGATGCCTCGCTCCTGATACATTAGCAGTCTGCTTTGTCCCTCCTGTGCAATTTAAGTTCCACCTGCTTCTCCTCTCTATCTGCTGGTCCATATCTCCCTCTGAATCCTCTTCCTCTCTTGTGGGCACCCACGTGGCATCACTAGACACGTCCTCATTATCGTCACCTTCCCCACCGCTATAATTAGAGATCTCGGAGTAGGGACCAACCTCCTCCTTGGGCTAATCTGGGTACTGTCATCAGACTACTGAGTGGCGGTTGTTGCTACCTCCTCTTCCTGATCCAATGCCAAGAGTGGCTGCGGAAAATAATTCCTATGACTCAAGCGGAGGGTAAATGATGGTGGTGGTGTTGGTGGTAGTGTCTTTGGGGGTGCACACAGCAGAGAGTGAAGAAGAGGGTGCAGATCGAAAGGGTGAGGAGGGTGCAGAAGAGTAAGTCTGAGTGTGCCACTCAACCAAGTCTGGTGCGTCCTTCTGCAATTTGCCACTTTGTTGCTCCTGCCCTACCTCTACCACCCCCGCAGAAGGGCCTGCCCCTTCCTCTTCCTGTCATTTTTTAAATGACCCTGTGACAAAAGTCTCTACAGAAGTGCAGTCTGTATGTGGAAAAAGGTATATAACACCCTGCTTCAATCTGTCGTTTTTGGGGGCCACTGGTCTATCACACCAGTTATAATACTTTTTTTTTTTTTTTTTTATTGTTGCGTTTGTCACTCTTTGTAGTTTCGCTGCAGAACCGCTCAGCAGTCACAATGCTGCACAGTGGAAATGCACTATACTATGCTTTCTATATGTGCAAGTATTTTATACATGTATTACACCCCTATATACTGCACGCCAAATAGTACACGTATACCAGTCCTTAAAAGGACCATTGTGGATCTAATAGTAGCTAGCTAGTAGCTAGTGATTTGCAGACTGTCCCTGCTCCAAAAACCAAACTGTCCCTCCCTACACTGAGAAATGACACCTGCCGAATCGGTAAGCAACACAGCAGTACAGTGCACTATAATATGCTTTCTATATTTGAAAGAAAGTATATTATACGTGTACAACCCTATATACTGTACACCTATACCAGTCCTTAAAAGAACCTTTGTGGACCTAGTAGCTAGTGATTTGCAGACTGTCCCTGCTCCAAACACCGAACTGTCCCTCCCTACACTGATAAAAGACAGCTGCAGAATCGGTCAGCAAGCACTCAGCAGCACAGCAGTCAGCAATGCACCATAATATACTTCAAAGAAAGTAGATTGCTGGTGACTGCTGGGTTGCAGTTTTAGGTTCTTTTGGGGCTCTTCCTTGTAGCTTTTTAATACCATTTTCTGACACTTTTTAAATAGTTTTTTTTTTCTTTTTTTTTTTTCTTTCTTTCTTTACTTCCTTCAGCCTACTAATTAAGGGGAGTGGTTAATTGGGCACAGGTGCTTGAGGTCTATATAACCTTCTGTAGAACTCATTGTGAGCCTGCTCATCTTGAGTCTGTGGGAACTGTCTAAGTGGAACTAGTCAAAGTGGTGAGTTAAAAACCAGAGTTGAAACAGGAGGTTATAACAAGGGTCATAATACCTTTTGTAGTGAGTACCTGAGTGTTGTCTGAGTAGTGTGTGTGTGTGTGTGTGTGTATCGCTAGTACTTGTGTATTGTGGGTGCACGCTGGTCTGTGAGTACCTGTGTACTGTCTTGTAGAGTATTAGTGTCAGAAAGCTAGTTGTTAGGTAATTTGGACTGGGTATAATCTGTAATCCTCATGAAATTAATAGGTACGATGACTGGCGGGTGTGGAGAGGCGACTCGGTGTACATCTTGTGGCATGTATGCGTTCCTTGATCATCTGATCGAGGGCGAATACTGCTGTGCAAAATGTAAGCACATTGTTTCCCTGGAAGCCCAGGTTCTGAATCTGGGGAAGCAACTGTCAGCACTGAGAGGACCCTCCACCCTAAATGAGAGCCAGGAATGTGCCGACGGGGGCCAGCACAGTGGTGGGTGGAGACAAAGAGGTGCAGGCACTAGCAGAGAGTAGATGGGTGACAGTCAGGAAGGGTAGAGGGGCAAGTGCCAGGGAGGCTGATCCAGGGCTGGAGCATCCCAATACGTACGCTCCATTGAGTGACATTGGTGATCCCAGTCAGGGACCAGCACTGCTGGAGCTGAGGGATTCTCCTAGCTGCCAGGGGAAGAACTCCTCCAGTTAGAGTGGGGGGGAGCGAAGGGAAAGGAAAGACAGATTCTGGTGGTAGGGGACTCAATTCTTAGGCCTCTCTGTCCTCCTATCTGTAACAACAACCTGAAGTGCCGAACTGTATGTTGTCTGCAGGGCGCTCGGGTTCGGCAGATCACGGATCTGGTGGACAGATTACTGGGAGGGGCTGTGGAAGACCCAGCTGTCATGGTGCACGTTGGCACCAATGACAAAGTCAGAGGCAGATGGAGTGTCCTAAAGAATGATTTTAGGGACTTGGGAGCTAAATTGAGGAAAAGGGCCTCCAAGGTAGTATTCTCAGGAATACTACCGGTACATCGAGCCACACCAGAAAGGAAGAGGGAGATTAGGCAAGTAAACAAGTGGCTCGAGATCTGGTGTAGTAAGGAGGGGTTTGGGTTCCTGGAGGACTGGGACGACTTCTCAGTCGATAACTTGTACTATAGAAGGGACGGACTGCACCTAAATGAGGAGGGCGCAGATCAGCTGGGATTAAGGATGGCCAAAAAGTTAGAGGGGTTTTTAAACTAGGCAATGGGGGGGGGGGTCCAGAGATAGAGAGAGTCAGCATGGAGCATATTCCAGAGGGTAATATTAGGGGCATTAGTGGTAGGGTAACCCAAGCACATAAACCCAAGGTAAACATAGTAGCAAGTCCTAGTTGCCATCTTGGAACACCCAAGAGGATAGTATGTGACCGGTCAAAATATATGAATGCATTAAAATGTTTGTTCACCAATGCCAGAAGTCTGCCAAGCAAAATAGGTGAGTTGGAAGCTCTGGTGCATCAGGAGAGCTATGATGTAATCGTTATTGCTGAAACTTGGCTTCATTCCTCACATGACTGGGCTATTAATATTCCTGGCTATGCACTCTTTCGGAAAGGCAGAGTAAAAAGCAAAGGTGGAGGGGTCTGTCTCTATGTGAGAAGTGATCTCAAAGTGAGTGAGAGGACCTGGTGGACGGAGAGTGTGATGAGTTTGAAGCATTATGGGTGGAACTGCATACAGATGTGCGTAGTTCAAAGTTAATCATTGGAGTTTGTTATAGACCACCCAATGTTAATGAGGAGGTGGAGACTCAGCACCTTGCACAGATTTAAAGGGCTGCAAGGGCTGGGACAGTGATAATAATGGGGGATTTTAACTACCCAGAAATTGACTGGGATAATGGCACTGCTGGGACAGTTAAAGGGCAAAAATTTCTAAACCTATTACAGGACAATTTTATGGTCCAGTTTATTGAGGCCCCAACTAGGAATGATGCTCTGTTGGACCTGGTAATCTCAAACCATGCAGAACGTATTACTAATGTTCAGATAAAGGAACACCTGGGTAGCAGTGACCATAACATGATTTCATTTGATGTTAGCTGTAAGCAAAAATCATACGGGGAAGATAAAAACACCTAATTTCAAGAGAGCAAATTTTACAAGGATGAGGGCTGCTCTCCAGGACTTAGACTGGGAGGGAATACTGGCATCAATGGGCACAGAACAGAAATGGGAATTCTTCAAAAAGACTGTTTGTGATCTTACGGCAAAGTATATTCCCATGGGCAATACGTTTAAAAGGCTAAAAATAAAACCGACGTGGCTCACGGCCAAAGTTAAAAAAGCTATAAACTATAAAAAAGAGCTTTTAAAAAAATATAAAAATGAAGGAACGCTAGTGTCATTTAAATGTTACAAAGAATATAACAGAATATGTAAAAAGGAAATCAAGAATGCAAAAATTCAAAATGAAAGACAGATTGCAAAAGATAGTAGGACAAACCCCAAAAAATTCTTCAAATATATTAATAGTAAAAAGGTAAAGTCTGAGCATGTAGGCCCTTTACAAAATAATCTGGAGTGGGTGACTGGGGACAAAGAGAAGGCTAACTTATTAAACACTTTCTTCAGCTCTGTGTATACAAAGGAGCATGGGGGAGCTCATGTCTATAATGGGGGTGGTAGTGATGCAGCCCCAAATCCACAATGGCTCAAAAGTGATATAGTCCAGAAATATTTGGACAGAATTAAGGTGGATAAAGCACCTGGACCTGAACGCATCCACCCACGGATCCTAAAAGAATTGAGCTCTGTAATTTCAAAGCCATTGTATCTCATTTTTAGGGACTCATTAATGACAGGAATAGTACCATTGGATTGGCGCACAGCCAATGTGGTGCCTATATTTAAAAAGGAAACAAAGTCTTTACCAAGTAACTATAGACCTGTTAGTTTAACTTCTATAGTTGGGAAGATACTGGGGGGATTAATAAAAGACCACATAGATAAGTTCTTGCAGGAAAAAAATATTTTAAGCAACAGACAGCATGGATTCATGAAAGACAGAAGTTGTCAGACAAACCTGATTTCTTTTTGAGGCAGTAAGTAAAACCTTGGACAGAGGGGTGGCGGTGGACGTGGTATACTTGGATTTTGCGAAAGCGTTCGATACAGTTCCGCACACACGGCTCATGTGTAAGGTAAAGTCTACAGGTTTGGAATTATCAATTTGTAAATGGATAGAAAACTGGCTAAAAGACAGAATTCAGAGAGTAGTGGTTAATGATTCTTACTCTGAATGGTCTAAGGTTATCAATGGTGTACCCCAAGGTTCAGTGCTGGGACCCTTACTTTTTAATATCTTTATAAATGATATTGGGTCTGGGATCAAAAGTAACATTTCTGTCTTTGCAGATGACACCAAGTTATGCAGTGGAATAACCTCCTTACCGGATGTCTCCAATTTACAAGCCGACCTCAATGCTCTGTCTAATTGGGCGACTATGTGGCAGATGAGGATTAATGTTGATAAATGTAAAGTTATGCACTTGGGGGCTAAGAATATGCATGCATCATACATGCTAGGGGGAGTACAACTGGGGGAATCCATAGTGGAGAAGGATTTGGGGGTTTTGGTAGATCATAAGCTCAATAATAGCATGCAATGCCAAGCTGCGGTTTCCAAAGCGAGCAAAGTCCTTTCCTGTATTAAGAGAGGTATGGACTCCAGAGAGAGAGATATCATTTTGCCCCTGTTCAAATCATTAGTAAGACCTCATCTGGAATATGCCGTTCAGTTTTGGGCACCAGTTCTCAAAAAGGATATCGGGGAACTGGAGAAAGTGCAGAGAAGGGCAACCAAACTGAAAAGAGGCATGGAGGAACTCGGCTATGAGGAAAGATTAGAGGAACTGAATTTATTCTCTCTTGATAAGAGGAGATTAAGGGGGGATATGATCAACATGTACAAATATATAAGGGGTCCATATAGTGAACTTGGTGTTCAGTTATTCACTTTACAGTCAACAAAGAGGACAAGGGGGCACTCTTTACTTCTAGAGAAAAAGAGATTTCATCTCCAAATACGGAAAGGTTTCTTCACAGTAAGAGCTGTGAAAATGTGGAATAGACTCCCTGCAGAGGTGGTTCTGGCCAGCTCAGTGGATTGCTTTAAGAAGGGCCTGGATTATTTCCTAAGTGTACATAATATAACTGGATACTAACATTTATAGGTAAAGTTGATCCGGAAAAAATCTGATTGCCTCTCGGGGGATCAGGAAGGAATTTTTTCCCCTGCTTTAGCAAATTGGATCATGCTCTGCTGGGGTCTTTTGCCTTCCTCTGGATCAACTGTGGGTATAGAATTGGGTATATGGGATTGTATGATATTATTATTAATTTTTTTTTTTTTTTTTTGTGGTTGAACTTGATGGACATGTGTCTTTTTTCAACCTGACTAACTTTATAACTATGTAACTATATTCTAAGTGTATTACAACCCTATATACTGTACACCTATACCAGTCCTTTAAAAGGACCTTTGTGGACCTAATAGTAATAGCTAGTGATTAAACTGACTGCCCCTGCTCCACACAGCGTCCTGTCCCTACACTGACAAAAGCCAGCTGCAGAATTGGTCAGCAGTGCACTCAGCAATCAGCAGCACAGCAGTCAGCAACAGTGCACCAGAATATACTTTGTATCTTTGAAAGAAAGTATATTCTAAGTGTATTAGAACCCTATATATTGTACACCTATACCAGTCCTTAAAAGACATTTGTGGACCTAAAAGTAATAGATAGTGATTAAACTAACTGTCCCTGCTCCACACAGAGTCCTGTCCCTACACTGACAAAATACAGAATGTAAAATGGTCGCCAGATCCGGTCTATTTATCAGGTAGGGGGTATGTCCAATTGTCCATGTGCTGAAATGTCTCAATTGGCTGTCCTGTACCCCATGATGGATGTGTCATGGGTCATAGTTCTTCACAATGTAAACAAATATGGCCGCCGCGAACAGCGCCAGAAGTCTGCCGGTTTGGCGAATTGCCAATGAGCAAAATTCGCCGCGTACCGACCGCCGGGCGAACCGCAAGGCCATCTCTAGTCACCAGTATGGTATTTGTGGATTGAAATCATATCCCCTCTCAAGCATCTCTTCTCCAGAGAGAACAAGTTCAGTGCTCGTAACCTTGCACTTCTCTGGATTCTCTCCAGTTCCAGCACATCCTTCCTGAGGACTTGTGCCCAGAACTGGATGGCATACTCCAGGTTTAGCCAGACCAGAGTCTTGTAGAGTCAGAGAATTTTCATTTTATCTCTGAAGTTATTCCCCTTTTTAATGCATGTCAATAGTTTTCTTTGCTTGCAGCAGCTTGGCATTGCATGCCATTGCTGAGCCTGTCATCTACTAGGACCCCCAGGTCCTTTTCCATCCTAGATTCCCCCAGAGGTTCTTCCCCTAGTGAGTAGATTGCATTCATATTTTTGCCACCCAAATGCATTATTTTTACATTTTGCTACATTAATCACTTCAGCCCCGGAGTATTTAGCTGCTCAGCGACCAGGGCACTTATTACAATTTGGCAGTGTACTGATTTAACTGGCAATTGTGCGGTCATGCAATCTTGTACCCAAACAAAATTAACATTTTTCTTTTTTTCCGTAATGGGGTGCCGATGGTGATCTTCGACTGCGATCTCTGTTCCTTTGTGATCTAGGTGTTGCGTTGTTTGCAACCTCGATCCAAGTGTCATGAATCATGAAGGAGTTGTACCATTCAGGTACATCCGTTTGAGGGATGTTGAGCGATTCACAGAATGAGTGTAGATCATCTGGAGTGTGTAGAAGGACTGTGTGACCTCTCCAGGTAGCAGATAAACAAAATGGGAACTTCCATCTATAGGGAATCCCTCTGGTCCGAAGTTGATCTAGAAGTGGGCGTAGAGCTCTGCGTTGCTGTAAAGTGATGTTGGAGAGGTCTTGATACAGCTTAATTTCATTCCCGTTAAAGAGCACTCTGTTTCTTTCTCTTGCTTTTTTAGAATGGCTTCTTTCAAAGGGAAATTTACCAAGCAACAAACTATGTCTCTCGGCGGGTCAGTATCCCTTCCTCTTGGTCTGATGGCACGGTGGATTCTTTCAAATTCAATTGGCGAATCTGGGGGCCTGTCCAGCAAATTGTTGAATATAGAAGTGGCAGTTTGTATTATTGGAGTTTGGTCTGTTGCCTCAGGGACCCCTCAAATTCTGATATTATGGTGCCTTCCTCTATTATCAAGGTCTTCAATATGGCGGTGCATCTCAATTAAGTGGCACAGGTGATTGTCTGAAGATTTCTGTATTTGCTTCAGGGCCTCAGTGTGGCGTGCTGTATTTTGTTCTGCCGCACCAATCCTTGCTGCCATGTGATGTATATCAGACTTTAAGTCTGTGATGGCCGCTGACAGTGTGGCCTTTATGTCAAGGGCCACAGCTTGGAGATCTGCCAAGCAGAGGGCTTGGGGGGCTGTGTATGCCTGGGGGGATGAAGCTGGTAAGGGCATGGGGCTGCTGGAGCTTTGGACTCTAATCGCGCCGTCCGCTGCGCCTCCGGAGGTGCCAAGCGGGGTGGGTGGCTCAGGCGAGCCCACGGCTTTGAGGCCTTCGCCCTGTGCCGGGGAAGAACATCGTGGGGATATTGGTGAGGGGATTCTGACTTGCCTCGGTAATGTCACGGGTTCCTGGGGAGCTTTGATCGCCTTTCCCCATGTTGGGAAACATGCTGTGTCCCTGTGTGCTGATTCTGAGCTCCCTGAATGCCAGAGATAACAGATCAGGCATCCATCACTGTCCGCGGTTAGGCCACGCCCCCTGCATTTTTCCCCACAAATAGTTTTCTTTTGATGGTATTGATTGCCTCTGCGATTTTTTTTTTTTCGATATAAACAGAAATACCAAACATTTTGAAAAAAAAAAATTAAATTTTCTACTATAAAGCCAATAAACTCAATTTTAGTCATACATTTTGGCCAAAATGCATTCAGCCATATGTCTTTGGTAAAAATAAATGTCAATAAGTATATATTTATTGGTTTGCGCAAAAGTTATAGCATCTACAAACTAGGTAAATTTTCATTTCTTGAAGTGCTAAAATGGCAGGGCAGTGACCCCCCCCCCCCAAATGCCCATATTTTGGAAAATAGTCACCCCAAGGAAATTGCTGAAGGGCATGTTGAGCCCATTGAATATTTTATTTTTTGTCACAAGTGATTGAAAAATGACAAAAAAAAGTTACACAAAGTTGTCACTAAATTATATATTGCTCACACATGCCATGGATATATGTGGAATTACACCCCAAATTACATTCTTATGCTTCTCATGAGTATGACTTTTTGACTTTTTGGGAGCCTAGTGGCATACAGGATCCCGAAAACCAAGCACCCCCTTCAGGATTTCTAAATGCGTAGATTTTGGATTTCACTCCTCACGACCTATCACAGGCCATAAGATGCCAAGATGGCAAAAAACCCACAAAATGACCCCATTTTGTTAAGTAGACACCCCAAGATATTTGCTGAAAGACATGTTGAGTCCATGGAATATTTTTTTATTTTGCCACAAGTTACTTGAAAATTACAAACCTTTTTTTTTTTTTCACAAAGTTGTCACTAAGTGATATATTGCTCAAAAATGCACTAAAACACACTGTGTTTTGATTAAATAAAAAAGATTTTATGCAGAGTACATGGATACCAAACACGACATGCTTTAAAAAATGCGCACAAACGTGCAGTGGTGACAAACTACATACATTTATAAAAGCCTTAAAAATCCATTACAGGTTACCACTTTAGATTTAGATCTACTGCTAAAATGACTGCCCTTGATCTGACCTTTATGGTGATACCTCACATGCATGGTGCAATTGCTGTTTACATATGATACCAGACCGACATTTGCTTTCGCCTTTATTTAATTCTGCTTTTTTTTAACTGTTCCTTTCATTTTTTTTGTGTGTTTTTATTGTTACCTCAGGGAATGTAAATATCCCCTATGATAGCAATAGGTAGTGACAGGAACTCTTATTTGAAAAAATTGGGGTCTATTAGACCCTAGATCTCTCCTCTGCCCTCAAAGCATCTGACCACACCAAGATCAGTGTGATAAAATGCTTTCCCAATTTCCCAATGGCGCTGTTTATATCCGGCATAACCTAAGTCATGAAATGCTCATAGCTTCTGGTTTCTTAGGCCATAGAGATGATTGGAGCTGTTCTGGTCTCCAATCAGTTCTTTGGCCAGCTAGCAGAACCACCGGCTGCATTCTTGGGTTCCCTGTTGGGACAGGAGAGCCTGAGAAAACCATGGAAGATGGTGGGGGGGGGGGGGGTATACCCTCCCACTGCTTGTAAAAGCAGTCTAGAGGCTAATTAGCCCCTAGGATTGCTTTTACATGAAAGTATAACCACTCAGAGTCCAGAAACATACCAGTATGTTGCTGGTCCTTTTTGGGCATATATTGTAATGTTCTTTTTTTATGTAGCCTGTGGGCTGAACGAAAAAGAGATTGATTGGTGGTTATGCCCACCATTAGAATGCCGCCCTTCATCCACCCACTTCTAATGATGGGCATGCATGCACCATTTTTTTAACTGTGGTGGTGAAATGACCTCCTACAGCACTGGAGTCACTGATTTACATATGGGGAGAGCAAAAGATGTTGCTGTCAAGATAAATAAATCAGTGTTGCAGCTGAATGGTGTACCTGCAAAGCAAATGATGGTTAACAATAAAACAAAGTAACATTACAGTATAACAGTAATACATAATGAAAATTTAAAAAAATTTAACTCAATCTGTGCCTAAAAAATATATGCCGAAGAATGGGGGCAATCCACCCCTGATGTTATGCTTCGGCATATATGCTATTTTTTTAACTGAGGGGGGTGAAATCACCTCCTACAGTGCTGGAGTCACGGCTTTACATATCGTGGGAGCAAATGCTGTTGCTGTCAGAATAAATAAGCCCGTGCTGCAGCTGAATGGCGTACCTGCTAAGCAAATGATGGTTAACAATAAAACAAAGTAACATTACAGTATAACAGTAAGACATACCATACCTGCAAAGCAAATACAATAAAACATAGTAAAAATAAAACATGACAGTTCTAAAACACAGGAACAATAGAGAGAGAACTATAGATATAGAACAATAGAGTGGGCAATAGAGAGCGAACATAAGAGAGAGAACAATAGAGAAGAAAAATAAAACCACAACTATTTTTGGCTTTTTAATTTTTTTTGTGTTTTTTTGCACATTTATATACATTTTAAATGTTCCAGACTAGGGTCTCTCAAAATGGGATGGCCATCTCATCTTTCGAGACCCTGTGTAAGTATACATGAAGGGAGGACAGAACGAAAACACTCCGTTAATCCCTCCACTTCACTGCTAACAAATTATTAAATTTCAAGCAGGCTCCCCCCCCCATCTAAGTCGGGACTCTACAAGCCATTAGGGTAAGCCCCAGTGATTAGATAGCACGGTGCCACCTGCGCCAATTCCACAATCAAAAAAGTGACCAAAAAGTGGCACGCTTATGTAATGATTGTCCACATACAAGTGATACCCCTTTCCGAATAAGGGTGATACCATGTCCCACAAAATCTTACCAGCACTCCCTATGTAGTCTGGGAAGTTCTCCAGCTCCACATAACAATCTCTTCCCTTGTAAAACAAAAAACTATGTGTATAGCCTGTTGCCCTGTCACAGAGCTTATACATCTCGACCCCATATCTGGCATGCTTGCTGGGAAGATACTGTTAGACTAGCTGCCAGAAAACATAATCAGGGACTCATCAATGCAGACAACTTCATCAGGAGTAAACAAGGCTGCAAACTGTTGGTTGAAGTGGTTTACGAGGGGCTGAGTTTTGTTGAGCCGATCGTATTCAGGAACACCCCGAGGACAACATAGTTTATTGTCATTGAAATGCATGAACCACAAGATCGTCTCACATCGTGTCCTGGTCATGGAGGCAGAGAACATGGGCATATGGTGAATTGGGTCAGTGGACCAATATGACCGCAACTCACTTTTTTTAACTATGCCCATGAGGAGGGATAGGCCCAGGAAGCTCTTAAATTCGGAAACCGTAATAGGTTTCCAATCTCTGGCAAAGGTCAACTGGGAAATAGTGATGATTAATTAACCAACATTCAAATTGCTTTGGTCCACAATAGATCTATAGAGATCTTCCATGAAAAACAGCAAATAAACATCAAGTGACGTAAAATCAACTGTTTCCACTTGAATTCCCTGGTTGGCCAGTGAATGGGGGAAGTACGGGTGCTGCAGAAGTAGTGGGCACCCAATTCTAATTGGCAAATGCAGCAGGAAGGGCACTATGGCCTTGACGGGCCTGTCTTTGTCTTCTTCTTGGTGGCTGTGGGACACGACTTGTGCTAGCCACCTCACCAGCTTTACCTGCACTTATGGGACTCGCCACATCACCAAGTGTTACTGCTGGATGTATGACCAGGATGTACTAGGCCGCTGGTGCTTGCCAGTTCACCAGAAGGATGAGCGTCACTAGTACTGGCTCTCTGCTCCATACGAGAGCCCTGCAGTTCTTGCACCTCAATAACAGCAGAAGAATGGGCTTGGGTATGCCTGACTTTGGCAGGGACCACTACTCCATCATCAGAGCTATCTGTCATTGTGCCGCTGCTGTCCACTGGTTTGTATTCTGAACCATAATCGGACAGATGGGTGACTTCCTCTTTACTCTCATCTATCAGGCTCAGAAACGTGTAGGCCTCTTCACTAGTGTACCTTTGATTGGACATTTTGGCCTCTAAATTTACTGGTACACTAGTGGGACTCCTTCAAACGCTACTAAAAAAACGATTAGCGTTCGCACGGATCAGGCCTGACTCTACAAATGCTGCAGTTACGTGTTTAGTGTTTTGTAAGTGACAGTAAATGATTGATACTGCACTTGGGTTGGCTGGGCTGGGCTGGGCTGGGCTGAGCTGAGGGGCTAAACGCAGGTGCTAGCAGGTATCTGGCCTGATCCCATTAACACTGCATTTTTGGGAACCCTAAACTACTGGGGACACTAGTATAGATCTGATCAGATCAGATATTGATCCATTCAGATACTATACTAGTAAGGCAGGTGTATGGTGCGTGTGTGGGTATTAGCGCTACTGGCACTAATCTGACGCTGCCTGGGCTGACGCTAAAACTGATATCATCCACCGGGTGATCAGGGGGTTAAACCTTTATTTAGGTAATATACGGCAGGTACTCTGACGCTATAAAAAATTACTAGCTAACCAGCGTCACCCGTGACACTAATACAGTGATCACTGGTGACAGGGGGTGATCAAGGGGATAAACCTTTATTAGGGGGTTTAGTGGGGTGCCTAGACCTATATTGGCCTACCACTAAGTACCCTAACATTGATTATTGTCACAAATGACACTCATAGATTACACTTACACAGGCAGGGGAGGATTTCATTTGCCAGAACCAATCACAAGTCCAGGCCAGAAGTCATTGACCTGGGCCTGGGGACTGATCGGTTCTGAAGAAAATCCAATCGTCGTAGCCGCCTAGGGGCATGCACATGCGCCTGACATAAAGCTACGATTCTATGGAATTGTCTTTGTTTTATAAGGTTTCCACATCCTGAGGAGAAATGATTGCCCTCCTTAGTTTCATCCACAAATACTGAGATTGAGCTGTTTATCGCATCCTCCAGGTTGTTTATGAATAAATTAAACAGGATTGGTCCCAGGACAGAACCCTGGGGGACCCTGCTTTCCACACCGGACCATTTTGAGTAATCCCATTTATCACTACCCTCTGAACTCATGCCTGTTTTCAGTCCATGTACTCATCCTATGGTCCAAGCCAACAGACCTAAGTTTATAAAGTAAACATTTATGGGGAACTGTATCAAATTCTTCATGAATCCATGCTGATTACTAATGATACCGTTTTCATTACTAAAATCTTGTATATAGTCCCTTATCATCCTCTCCAAGAGCTTGCATACTATCAATGTTAGGCCAACTGGTCTGTAGTTCTCAGTGATGTGTCTTGGCCCTTTTAAATATTGGAGCTACATTGGCTTTTCTCCAATCTGCTAGTAACATTCCAGTCAGTAGACTGTCCGTAAAAATTAGGAACAATGGTCTGGCAATTACTTGACTGAGTTCCTTAAGGACTCTCCGGTGCAAGCCGTCTGGTCCCAGTGGCTTATTAATGTTACATTTTTCAAGTCTATTTCTAATTATATCCTCTGTTAGCCATGAGGGTGCTTCCTGTGACATTTTGGTTACTGAAGCCCCCTGTTTCCCTCGTGAAGAGTGAGGAGAAGAATAAATTCAATACCTTCGCTATCTCTCCATCCTTATTTACCAGTAGGGATAAGCTTTTGAGTTCATGTTCAACTCGAACATTGCCTGTTCACGGCAAATTCGAAAAGCCGCGGAACACCCTGTACACGTCTATGAGAGGAATCTAAGTGCTAATTTTAAAGGCTTATATGCAAGTTATTGTCATAAAAAGTGTTTGGGGACCTGGGTCCTGCCCCAGGGGACATTTATCAATGCAAAAAAAGTTTTAAAAAGGGACATTTTTTTTTGGGAGCAGTGATTTTAATAATGCTTAAAGTGAAACAATAAATGTGTAATATTCCTTTAAATTTCGTGCCTGGGGGGGGGGGGGTGTATAGTATGCCTGTGAAGGGATGCATGTTTCCCATGCTTTGTGCATGGTCAGTTCTAAGTGCCATTTCTGCAGGGAAAAGTCATTTAAAATCACTCGTGGCTATAAAGAATTGTTGGCTCCCCGTAAGAGAACAGTCATTGATAAAAAAAAGTATGGTTCCCCCAAATTCAATTACCAGGCCCTTCAGGTCTGGTATGGATTTTAAGGGGAACTCCACACCAAATAAAAAAAAAAATGGAAACCTGCGTTACATCGGGCGGGGTGGGGGGTGAGCCCGCCCACCTCAGATAAGAAATGTCAGGCTGCCGGGATCCCCGTAGTGTCTCCGGTGGAGACAGAGGATGGATGCACTGCACTGGGGGTAGTGATCACCCATCGCTGGACCCCGGAGAGATGATCATCCATCACTGGATAGCAAGAGTTGATTACCACCGCTGGAATCTTTATTTAAAAAAAAAAGGGCTTTTGGTGTGTGTCTTTTAACAATTTTTTACACTTTCTTTGTGAAATGGTAGGGGTACTTTTGTACCCCCTTACCATTTCAAATAGTGGGGGTGGGATCTGGGGGTTCCCTTGTTAAAGGGGGCTTCCAGATTCTGATAAGCCCCCCCGCCCGCACACCCCCACAACCACCGGCCATGGTTGTGGGAATGAGGTCCTCATCAACATGGGGGCAAGGTGCTTTGGAGGGGGGGCCCAAAGCATCCTCCCAATGTTGAGGACATTTGGCCTGGGACGGTTCAGGAGGGGGGGCACTCTCTCGTCCCCCCTCTTTTTTCCTGCAGCCTGCCAGGTTGTGTGCTCGGATAAAGGGTCTGGTATGGATTTTAAGGGGGAACTCCACGCCATTTTTTTTTTAATTTGGCATGGAGTTCCCATTAAAATCCTGAAGAAATGACACTTTGCGCAGGGACAGTTCTAAGCATGGCAAACATGCGCCCCTGCACAGACATACTATAGACACCCCCCCCAGGTATGAAATTTAAAGGAATATTACACTTTTATTGTTTCACTGTAACCATTATTAAAATCATTGCTCCTGAAAAAACTTTAGTTTTTAAAACTTTTTTTGTATTGATACATGTCCCCTGGGGCAGGACCCAGGTCCCCAAACAATTTTTATGACAATAACTTGCATATTAGCATTTAAAATGAGCACTTTTGATTTTGACCGTTCAAGTCCCATAAACTTTAATAGGGCTCTAAAGTTCACACGAAGATTAGGTCTGTTCACAGGTTCTGGTGCGAACCAAACCAGGGGGGTGTTCGGCTCATCCTTAGTAACCAGATTCCCTTCATCATTCTTTATGGGATCAATATGATCTTATCTCCCTTTCTTACTAAGGGTGTGCACGTGTGCTGTGAGTACCTGTGTACTGTATTGTTGAGTACCTGTGTATTGTCTTGTTGAGAACCTGTGTATTTTTGAGTATTATGCCACGTACACACGATCGGATTTTCTGATGGGAAATGTTGGATGTGAGGTTGTTGTGTATGCTTCATCGGACAATTGTTGTCGGACTTTACGTCAAGAAATGTTGACTAGCATGTTCTCAAATTTTCCACCAACAAATGTGTGTTGTCGGACTTTCCGATCGTGTGTACACAAGTCCATCGGACAAAAGTCCAAAGTACAAACATGCATGCTCGGAAGCAGAAGAGGTCCGTCTTGTAAACTAGCATTCGTAATGGAGAATTAACATTCATGACGTGGCAAATTATGAAATATCCAAATGCAGCGCACATTCTCTTCTTCTTTAATGGGATAATAATGACTCTACTTTTCTGGTGATACTGATGGAGTTTTTGTAAACAAATTTTCAAAGGCTTTTTTTTTTCTAGTGATATCAAGAATAATATTTAGTTTTTTTTATTTGTGTAAGTTACTACAACACCATTATCCCATAGTTTTTAAGAACAAAGATACAACTTTTGTAAAGCAGCAATAGTGGCCTTCGCTACTATATAAATAGTCAATCCTATATTGTAAATGGATAATAAGGAAAAAATAAAAGTAGAAATGTAAAGTGTTTGTGATAAAATCCCCTGATGAAGTCACGTGGTTAACGTAACGCGTAGGGAGTGGCTGAGAGTGGAGCCTTGCAATACTGGAAGTGACTTCAGAATGGCGGAAAACGCCAGACGGTTACCTTTTTCTGAGCTGTTTTATTTGTTGATTTATGTAAGAGTCCAATTTGTTTTATTTAATACATTCAGTTTGCTATTTTACTACACCATTGGAGGTCCCCACTTCTTTCCCTTTTTCCCCTGGTGAACTTTACTTTACTGTGGATATAGAGGTGGATGTGCTGGCTCGATATGTATTAAACCAGTTGCAGGGACGGAGGGTCCCCTGGTGGTATAGACTGGAATAGAGGATGAGCTCATCTAACACAATCGTGCGCTAATACAACCAAGCCATGGAATTATAGGGACGGAAGGCCTCCTGGTGGTGGATATTGAGACAAGCAAGGAGGTTATCCAAAATGATGCAGACATAACTAAGGAGTGGAGGTGAGAGTTCTGTGAGCTCATTATTGGATTACATCTTTATCAGAGTGCTTTCTTCATATTTGCGGGAGTTCTGTTATATATGACAACATAAGAACACTATTTTTGAGACTTTTTATATAATCTTTATGTATTAAGCAAATTAATTTTACGGACATATCTCTTTTATCTATGGACGTTTTTTGAGTGCCTTTTACATAATATTTTTTCACGATTTATATTTTAGGTTTATACACTCATACCATTGCGCAGGATCGCTATATATTTAAAGATGCAACTATGTTTGTGTCCCTTGTCAATTTTACATTGTAGTTTTTAAACTGTAACTGTCTACTCCCAAATTGTCATTTGAAGTAAAACACATAGCCAAGTATTATTCTCCACAATTTTTTTATTGTGCATTAATAAAAATTAGACATGCAGTCTACCAATAGAAAATGACCAAAAAGTGCATTCTATGCATTCAAAAATATATAAAATTTACCAAATCAAATCATTATTCAACCAAAAAAATGATGTCAAAGCAATAACTCCAAGGCCAATAATAAATAACACATGATCTCCTCTGATTCTGCAACATGTCTGGTTAACAAACGGTCGTTCAGAAACGAACTGAAAAGCACGAAATTAAAAGCAATAAATGAAAATGCAAAAATAAAAGCACAAATCAACACTCACCAAACTTCTGCTAACACAAAATTAGCAGAAGGAGGCCAAAGGGTGGTGATAAAGAGCTGAAAAAACACGTAGTACGTCACTACGTTTGTAATTGTTAGCCAACATTTGTGTGACCACGTGTATGCAAGACAAGTTTGAGCCAACACCCTTCAGACACATTTCCATAGTTTTGTTGTCAGAAAGTCCGATCGTGTGTACGAGGCTTAAGTGTCAGGAAGCTAGCTGTTAGTTAATTTGGACAGAATATAACCCCCCAATCCCCATCAATTTAGTAGGTACGATGCCCAGCAAGTGTGGCGATGTGACTCGGTGTACATCTTGTGGCATGTATGCGTTCATTGATCATTCGGTCACGGGCGAATATTGTGGTGCAAAATGTAAGCATGTTGTTTCCCTGGAAGCCCAGGTTCTAAATCTAGGGAAGCAACTGTCAACACCAAGAAGACTCTCTATACTAAATGGAGAGTTAGGATTGTACCTGGCAGGTGCCAGCAGGGGCAAGCACAGAGGCGGGTGAAGATGAGGGGCAGACACCAAAGCAGAGTAGAGGGGTGACAGTCAGGAAGGGTAGAGGGTAAAATGCCAGGGAGGCTGGTCCTGGGCTGGAACATCCCTATAAGTATGCCCTGTTGAGTGACATTGGTGAAACCACTCAGGTACCAGCACTGCTAGAGCTGAGTGACTCCCTAGCTGCCAGGGGAATAACTCCTCCAGTGAGGGTGGGCGTAAAGCCAAGGGAAAGGAAAGACAGATTCTGTTGGAAGGGGACTCCATTATTAGAAATACAGAGAGGGCAATCTGTAACAAAGACATGAAGCGCCAAACTGTATGTTGCCTATGGGCGCTCGGGTTCGTCACATCACGGAACTGGTGGACAGATTACTGGGAGGGGCTGGGGAACATCCAGCTGTCATGGTGCATGTTGGCACCAGTATCCTGAAAAAAATGATAGGGACTTAGGAGCTAAATTGAGGAAAACGACTTCCAAGCTAGTATTCTCAGAAATACTACTGATACCTTGAGCCACATGAGAAAGGGAGATTAGGGAAGTAAACAAGTAGCTGAGGAGCTGGTGTAGAAAGGAGAGGTTTGGGTTCCTGGAGAACTGGGCTGACTTCTCAGTCAGTTACCAACTCTTTAGCAGAGATGGACTGCACCTAAATGGGGAAGGTACAGATTGGCTGGGAGTGAAGATGGCCAACAAGTTAGAGGGGCTTTTAAATTAGGTGATGGGAGGAGGGTCCAGAGGTAGAGATAGTCGATGCTGACCAAATTCCAGAGGGTAGTATTGGGAACATTATTGGTAGGTTGAATAAAGCACCTAAACCCGAGGTAAGTACAGTAAAAAGTCCTATTTGAATTTTCACAACATCCAATGAGGAGATAGTATGCAACCGATCTAAACTATGTGGCATTTAGGATTTAGATTTTGTAGGAATTTCAGAGACTTGGTTCAACAGCTCTCATGATTGGCTGACAACCATTCAAGGGAATTCCTTACATGGCAGGGACAGAGATGGTAAAAAAGTGGGAAGGGTATGCCTGTATATCAAGAATGATTTACAAGTGAATTTGAGAGACGACATTACTAAGGGAGCAAGGGAGGAGGTGGAATTGTTATGGGTAGAGCTTCAAAGGAATGAAACTAAGGGGAAAGTAATACTGGGAGTATGCTATAGGCCCCCTAACCAGAGGGAGGAGGGGGAGGCAGACCTCCTATCACAATTTTGATTAACGGCAAGGATGGGAAGTGTCATAATGGGGGATTTTAATTATCCAGACATAGACTGGATAAGTCTATGTCTGGATAATCTAAAGCTTGCCATTTCCCAAATGTTTTGCAGGACAATTTCATGGGTCAGATGGTAAATGCACCAACTAGAAACAAAGCATTACTAGACCTACTGATTACCAACAATACAGACCTGATCACGGATGTGGAAATATGGGTAATTTAGGAAACAGCAATCACAGGTCAATTAGTTTCAGTATAAATCACATAAATAGGAAACATAAGGGAAATACAAAGACACTGAATTTCAAAAGAGACAACTTCTTTAAATTATGATCCTGACTAGATGATACTAAATGGGATAATATCTTAGGAACAAAGAACACGGAGGAAACTTGGGTATGCTTTAAGAGCATATTAAATAAGGGTATTAGCTAGTGCATCCCAACGGAAAAATAAATTTAAAAGAGCTAATAAAAGTCATGAATGGCTTAACTTCAACGTAAAAATGCATAAAAAAACAAAGGAGAATGCCTACAATAAATACAAGGTGGAGGAATCATCATCAGCTTCCAACTTTACAAAGAATGCAAGAAGAAATGTAAGGGTGCAATCAGGGCATCTAAGACAGAACACGAAAGGCACATAGCGGAGGAGAGTAAAAAAAAAACAAGAACTGTTTTAACTGCATAAACAAAGCAAACAGAATATTGGCATGCATTAAAAAGGGGATTAACTCCAGAGATAAAATTACAATTTTCCCACTCTACAAGACTCTGGTCCAGCCGCACCTGTATGCCATCCTGTTCTGGGCACCAGTCCTCAGGAAGGATGTGCTGGAACTGGAGATAGTCTAGAGAAGGGCAACAAAATTTAATAAAGGGACTGGAGGACATTAGTTATGAGGAAAGGTTACGAGCACTAAACTTGTTCTCTCTGGAGAAGAGAAGCTTGAGAGTGGATATGATTTCAATGTACAATAACCATCCTGGTGACCCCACAATAGGGATAAAACTTTTCCACAAAGGGAATTTAACCACTTCAGCCCCAGAAGGATTTACCCCCTTCTTGACCAGAGCACAACAATTTGGCACTGTGTCGCTTTAACTGCTAATTACGCAGTCATGTAATGCTGTACCCAAACTAAATTTGCATCCTTTTTTTTCCCCACAAATAGAGCTTTCTTTTGATGGTATTTGGTCACCTCCTGTGGTTTTTATTCTTTGCACTATAAATGGAAAAAGACTGAGAATTTTGAAAAAAAAGATTTTCTAATTTTTGTTATAAAAAAAATTCAATAAACTGAATTTTAGTCATAAATTTAGGCCAAATGTATTCGGCCACATGTCTTTGGTAAAAAAAATTCAATAAGCGTATATTTATTGGTTTGCGCAAAAGTTATAGCATCTACAAACTAGAGTATATTTTCTGGAATTTACACAGCTTTTAGTTTATGACTGCTATCTAATTTCTTGAGGTGCTAAAATGGCAGGGCAGTACAAACTCACCCCAAATGACCCCATTTTGGATAGTAGACACCCCAAGGAAATTGCTGAGAGGCATGTTGAGTCCATTGAATATTAAATTTTTTTCTCCCAAGTGATTGAATAATGACAAAAAAAAGTTTACAAAAAAGTTGTCACTAAATGATATATTGCTCAAAATGCCACACATGCCATGGTTATATGTGGAATTGTACCCCAAAATACATTTAGCTGCTTCTTCTGAGTATGGGGATACCACACGTGTGGGACTTTTTGGGAGCCTAGCCGTGTGCGGGCCCCTTGAAAATCAAGCATCGCCTTCTGGATTTCTAAGGGCGTACATTTTTTATTTCACTCCTCACTACCTATCACAGTTTTGAAAGCCATAAAATGCTAATATGGCACAAAACCTCCCCCCAAATGACCCCATTTTGGAAAGTAGACAGCCCAAGCTATTTTCTGAGAGGCATGTTGAGTCCATGGAATATTTTATATTTTGCCACAAGTTGCAGGAAAATTACAAACTTTACGGAAACCGTAATTGGTTTCCAATCTCTGGCGAGAGAGGACTGGGGAATAGTAGCGATGTGTTGACCAGCCTACAAATTGCTTTGGTCCACAATAGATCTATAAAGATCTTCGGTGAAAAACAGCGAATAAAAATCAAGTGACGTAAAATAAATAGTTTCGACCTGAATGCCAGATTGGCCTGTGAATGGGGAAAGTACGGGTGCTACAGAAGTGGTGGGTTCCCAATTAGGATTTGTGAATGCAGCAGGGCACTATGGGCCTGTGTTCGTCTTCTTGGCAGCAGGACACTACTTGTGCTTGCCACCTCACCAGCTTGAACTGCACTTATGGGATTCGTCACCAAGTGTTACTGCAGTGCTGGATGTTCGAACAGGGTGTGCTAGGCAGCTGGTGCTTGCCAGTTCACCAGAAGGAATAGCGGCGCTAGTACTGCTCTGCTCCATACGAGGGACCTGCGGATCTTGCACCTCAATGACAGAAGAAGAAGATTGGGGTCTGGTATGCCTGACCTTGGCAGGGACCACAACTCCGTCATCAGAGCTATTTGTCATGGAGTCGCTGTCGTCTACATGATTGTATTCTGAGCCCGAATCTGACAGATGAGTGACTTCCCCTTCACTATCTGTCATGCTCAGAAATGGCCGCTTCACTAGTGTACCCTTGATTTGCCATTTTGGGCTTTGCAATTTAGTGCTACACTGGTGAGACTCACAGGTAAAAAAGCTCCTAGGCTGTCGGTGACTGTATCAAAATGCTACCAAAAAAACTGTTAGCGATCGCAGGGATCAGGCCTGACTCTGCGAATGCTGCAGTTATGTGTTTAGTGTTTTTGTAAGTGACAGTGATCAATCGATACTGCACTTGGGTGGGCTGGGCTGGGTGGAGGGGCAAAACGCAGGTGCTAGCAGGCATCTGGGCTGATCCCGCTAACACTGCATTTTTGGGAACCCTAAACTGCTGGGGACGCTAGCATAGATCTGATCAGATCAGATATTGATCCATTCAGATACTATACCACTAAGGGAGGTGTATGCTGCGTGCATGGGTGTTAGCGGTACTGGCACTAACCTGGCACTGTCTGTGGCAACGCAGACCCTAAAACCTAACTTATATGACCGGCCGGGTGATCAGGGGGTTAAACATTTATTAGGTAATAAACGCCCGGTGCCCTGACACTTTAAAAAGACAAACTAACTAACCAGCATCGCCCGTAACAGTTATATGGTGATCACTGGTGAAAGGGTTAACTAGGAGCAATCAAGGTGTTAAAAACCTTTATTAGGTAGTCTATAGGGGTACCTGACGCTATAAAAAGCTGTGGCGAACCAAAATACTTACCTGCCTAACTAGCGTGATACTAAATACAGCGATCAGAAAAATGATCGCTTATGCCCTGTACACACAATCGGACTATCCGGCGGACAATACACCGGACTTTGCAGTGGAGGTCCGCCGGACTTTCCGAATGAGTGGACTTGCACACACACGTCCACCCACGAACAGACTTTCCGGTGGACAATCCACTGGACTTTTTGGTGGAGGTCCGCTGGACTTTCCATATGAACAAACTTGCCCACACAGGTAGTCCGTTCAATTTTGAATGTGACTTCAGGTATGACGGGACTAGAGAAGGAAGACAATGTCGCCGCCTCCATCAGTGATATGGACACCTTGCAAGCCCCGTTGCCGGATATGGGTTTTAAGGGTAATTCCTATGCCGAAAAAACGGCATGGGGGTCCCTCAAAGTCCATACCAGACCCTTATCTGTGCATGCAGCAGGTTGGTCAGGAAAAGGGGTGGGGACGAGCGAGCAGCCCCCCTCCTGAGCTGTCCCAGGCCGCATGCCCTCAACATGGGGGGTGGGTGCTTTGGGGAAGGGGGGTGTCCTGCGGGCACCCCACCCCAAAGCATCTTGTCCCCATGTTGATGAGTACAAGGGCCTCTTACCGAAAAACCCTGGCCATTGGTTGTCGGGATCTGCGGGCGGGGAGCTTATCGGAATCCAAGAGCCCCTTTTAATAAGGGGGCCCCCACCCTATGTGAATGAGTATGGGGTACATCGTACCCCTACCCATTCACCTGAGGGAAAAAGTGGCAATAAAAAATCACACAATACACAGGTTTTTAAAGTAGTTTATTAGGCAGCTTCGGGGGTCTTCTTCCGACTTCAGGGGTCTTCACGTTGGGCTCCTCCGCTATCTTCTGCTCTTTTGCCACTCTTTTGCTAGCGGAGGAGCCCAGCTTTTTGTCGCCACCGCTGTCTTCTTCTTCTGTTCTTCCGATGTTGACACGACACCCTGCTGTAATGGCATGGACACGGTACGCAGCGACTTATATAGGCATAAGGGGCGGTCACTGGGTGATGTCACGTGGTGACCCTGCCCCTTATGACATCATAGTCCCAGCATCCCCCAGGACTGTCAAATGTTGCCTTATTCTTACATTTAGTTATCTGGTGGTTCTGCCCACATATTGCAAGCCACATGGGCAGGTCAGTAGGTATGTAACATGCGTACTCTGGAACGTAATGAGCTTGTTCATCTCATACACTTTTTTTTTTTTTTTTTTTTTTTTTGGGCGGTCTTTCTACTTCTGTCTTTAATGGTTCTGCACATTTTACATCTTTCAAAGGTATAATATCCTTTGTGGTCCAGAAAAGTACCCAATCTTTTAGGGGGATCTGGTACATTTTTCACTAATTTATCCCTAAGATTGGACGCTCTTCTGTAGACAACCCTTGGTTTGGTCAGCAATATTTTGGCCAATGCTTGGTCTTGGATAGGCCAATGTTTAAGTATGATTTTTTTTTTTTTTTCAAATACTTTATATTGCCTATGGTAGTCTGCTACCAATATCATACTGTAGTCATTGTTTTTCTGTGGTTTGTCCTTTAACAACTATTTCCTGTCCATTGCTTCCACTGTCTTTTCAACTTTAACCTTTATTCAAAAACCTTTTTATTAGTAATTCTGCCTGTTTTTTATATTAATTAGTATTCTTACAGTTTCTATGTATCCTCATCAGCTGGCCCTTAGGTATGCCACCCAACCACCTAGGGTGGTGGCAGCTATGTTTAGTTATGTACACTTTATGGTCTTTGTCCTTGAAGAACATACGGGTGAAGAGTTGGTTCTCATGCTTATATACCTCTAAATCTAAATAATTACACAGTTCCTTATTTCATTCTCCCGTGAAGGAAATGTGGTAGCTATTATGGTTAATCTCCTCTAGGAACTGTTTGGGGCTTTTTCTGCTCCCCTCCACAGAATGATGACATCATCAATATAACTTATTTATAATGCTATGCCTGGCCTATGTTTTCCATACATTTCTTCATGCTCCCACTTACTTAAAAAGATGTTGGCCACACTAGGTGCATACTTTGCACCCATGGCTACACCTTTGTGTTGCCGGTAGTAAGTTTTGTTATGCCAGAAATAGTTACTTTTCATGGCAAGTTCTAGGCCCCATTTTGTGGCCTCCAGAGCTTCATCCTGTTGGATATTTGTATACATGGAGTCTACATCTTTTGTGGCCAATATGAGGTTATCCTCTTGTGGAAAACTGTGTAGGATGTTGATGAGTTGTTTACTGTCTCTAAGGTAAGAAGGAAATGGTTGTGCTAATGGCTGTAAGTAGAGGTCAATGAGAGTCCATTCCACTGAGGATTAGTCTGCCTGGTAGTTCAAATTGGTACTTGTGGATAGTGATGGACGAACGTTTCGCCCGGCGGTCGTTTCGCGGCGAATTTCCGACATTCGCGGTCCGCACGTTCGAACGCCTTTTTCCGTCGTTCGCCGCGGCGGACTTACGTGTTTAATGTATACAAGAACTTTAACCTTTGGTGACACGTTTATCATGTGATACAGGACAGCCAATTGAGACATGACAGCACATGGACACTTGTACATTCCCCCTAACCTATAAATACACCCGATCCGGTGGCCATTTTACATTCTTTCTTCTGTTACGATAGGGACAGGTTCCTGTGTGGAGTAGGGAGAGATAAACCACTAGCTATTTGGTACACAAAAGTTCTTTTCAGGACTGGTATAGGTGTTAGGTGTTGATAGGTTTGCTGTGCTGCTGATTCTTGCAGCAGCCTGAGTGTCTTTTGTTAGTTTAGAGAAAGGGAAAGGACGGTGTATGCTACAGGGACAGCCAGATTAGTCTTTCATCATCATCATCATCATCATCATCATTAGCTGTTACTATCAAGGTCCACAAAAGAGCTGTTCCAGTAACCACTAATCGTTCTCTTTTTTTGCCAATTTGTATAGGGACAGGAAGGAAGCAGTGTTGTCAGGCAGTGAGGGTAATTTTAAAGACTTGCTGTTATTATTAGTTCCACAAAGGTTCTTTTCAGGACTGGTATCAGTGGTACAGTAATAGGCTTGTACATGTATAATATTCTTTCTTCCAAATATAGAAAGGATATTATACTTGACTGCTGCCCTTCTGCTGCAGTCTGCTAAACATTCACAACTCACTTGTTCCACAAAAGTTCTTATAAGGACTGGTAACTTGGTATAGGGTGCTACGGTACATAGGCTTGAGTGCGGTACAGTCTGCTGTTCTGTAAGGACCGCTATCGGTCCACAATAGATAGGGTTGACGTGCACCACTGCTGACCGCTGCCCTATACTGCAGCAGTCCTTCAGCGGTATAGGGACTGACGTACAGTCTGCTAATCACTAACACACAACCTGCTTGTTCCACAAAAGTTCTTATAAGGACTGGTAACTTGGTATAGGGTGCTACGGTACATAGGCTTGAGTGCGGTACAGTCTGCTGTTCTGTAAGGACCGCTATCGGTCCACAATAGATAGGGTTGACGTGCACCACTGCTGACCGCTGCCCTATACTGCAGCAGTCCTTCAGCGGTATAGGGACTGACGTACAGTCTGCTAAACACTAATACACAACCTGCTTGGTCCACAAAAGTTCTTATAAGGACTGGTAACTTGGTATAGGGTGCTACGGTACATAGGCTTGAGTGCGGTACAGTCTGCTGTTCTGTAAGGACCGCTATCGGTCCACAATAGATAGGGTTGACGTGCACCACTGCTGACCGCTCACCTATACTGCAGCAGTCCTTCAGCGGTATAGGGACTGACGTACAGTCTGCTAATCACTAACACACAACCTGCTTGTTCCACAAAAGTTCTTATAAGGACTGGTAACTTGGTATAGGGTGCTACGGTACATAGGCTTGAGTGCGGTACAGTCTGCTGTTCTGTAAGGACCGCTATCGGTCCACAATAGATAGGGTTGACGTGCACCACTGCTGACCGCTGCCCTATACTGCAGCAGTCCTTCAGCGGTATAGGGACTGACGTACAGTCTGCTAAACACTAATACACAACCTGCTTGGTCCACAAAAGTTCTTATAAGGACTGGTAACTTGGTATAGGGTGCTACGGTACATAGGCTTGAGTGCGGTACAGTCTGCTGTTCTGTAAGGACCGCTATCGGTCCACAATAGATAGGGTTGACGTGCACCACTGCTGACCGCTGCCCTATACTGCAGCAGTCCTTCAGCGGTATAGGGACTGACGTACAGTCTGCTAAACACTAATACACAACCTGCTTGGTCCACAAAAGTTCTTATAAGGACTGGTAACTTGGTATAGGGTGCTACGGTACATAGGCTTGAGTGCGGTACAGTCTGCTGTTCTGTAAGGACCGCTATAGGTCCACAATAGATAGGGTTGACGTGCACCACTGCTGACCGCTCACCTATACTGCAGCAGTCCTTCAGCGGTATAGGGACTGACGTACAGTCTGCTAATCACTAACACACAACCTGCTTGTTCCACAAAAGTTCTTATAAGGACTGGTAACTTGGTATAGGGTGCTACGGTACATAGGCTTGAGTGCGGTACAGTCTGCTGTTCTGTAAGGACCGCTATCGGTCCACAATAGATAGGGTTGACGTGCACCACTGCTGACCGCTGCCCTATACTGCAGCAGTCCTTCAGCGGTATAGGGACTGACGTACAGTCTGCTAAACACTAATACACAACCTGCTTGGTCCACAAAAGTTCTTATAAGGACTGGTAACTTGGTATAGGGTGCTACGGTACATAGGCTTGAGTGCGGTACAGTCTGCTGTTCTGTAAGGACCGCTATCGGTCCACAATAGATAGGGTTGACGTGCACCACTGCTGACCGCTCACCTATACTGCAGCAGTCCTTCAGCGGTATAGGGACTGACGTACAGTCTGCTAATCACTAACACACAACCTGCTTGTTCCACAAAAGTTCTTATAAGGACTGGTAACTTGGTATAGGGTGCTACGGTACATAGGCTTGAGTGCGGTACAGTCTGCTGTTCTGTAAGGACCGCTATCGGTCCACAATAGATAGGGTTGACGTGCACCACTGCTGACCGCTGCCCTATACTGCAGCAGTCCTTCAGCGGTATAGGGACTGACGTACAGTCTGCTAAACACTAATACACAACCTGCTTGGTCCACAAAAGTTCTTATAAGGACTGGTAACTTGGTATAGGGTGCTACGGTACATAGGCTTGAGTGCGGTACAGTCTGCTGTTCTGTAAGGACCGCTATCGGTCCACAATAGATAGGGTTGACGTGCACCACTGCTGACCGCTGCCCTATACTGCAGCAGTCCTTCAGCGGTATAGGGACTGACGTACAGTCTGCTAAACACTAATACACAACCTGCTTGGTCCACAAAAGTTCTTATAAGGACTGGTAACTTGGTATAGGGTGCTACGGTACATAGGCTTGAGTGCGGTACAGTCTGCTGTTCTGTAAGGACCGCTATCGGTCCACAATAGATAGGGTTGACGTGCACCACTGCTGACCGCTCACCTATACTGCAGCAGTCCTTCAGCGGTATAGGGACTGACGTACAGTCTGCTAAACACTAATACACAACCTGCTTGGTCCACAAAAGTTCTTATAAGGACTGGTAACTTGGTATAGGGTGCTACGGTACATAG
The DNA here is from genome assembly GCF_037356315.1 of Lithobates pipiens. Lineage (NCBI taxonomy): Eukaryota > Metazoa > Chordata > Amphibia > Anura > Ranidae > Lithobates > Lithobates pipiens. The sequence continues at coordinate 158,868,218 of NW_027507748.1, read as the reverse complement.
GCTTGAGTGCGGTACAGTCTGCTGTTCTGTAAGGACCGCTATAGGTCCACAATAGATAGGGTTGACGTGCACCACTGCTGACCGCTCACCTATACTGCAGCAGTCCTTCAGCGGTATAGGGACTGACGTACAGTCTGCTAATCACTAACACACAACCTGCTTGTTCCACAAAAGTTCTTATAAGGACTGGTAACTTGGTATAGGGTGCTACGGTACATAGGCTTGAGTGCGGTACAGTCTGCTGTTCTGTAAGGACCGCTATCGGTCCACAATAGATAGGGTTGACGTGCACCACTGCTGACCGCTGCCCTATACTGCAGCAGTCCTTCAGCGGTATAGGGACTGACGTACAGTCTGCTAAACACTAATACACAACCTGCTTGGTCCACAAAAGTTCTTATAAGGACTGGTAACTTGGTATAGGGTGCTACGGTACATAGGCTTGAGTGCGGTACAGTCTGCTGTTCTGTAAGGACCGCTATCGGTCCACAATAGATAGGGTTGACGTGCACCACTGCTGACCGCTGCCCTATACTGCAGCAGTCCTTCAGCGGTATAGGGACTGACGTACAGTCTGCTAAACACTAATACACAACCTGCTTGGTCCACAAAAGTTCTTATAAGGACTGGTAACTTGGTATAGGGTGCTACGGTACATAGGCTTGAGTGCGGTACAGTCTGCTGTTCTGTAAGGACCGCTATCGGTCCACAATAGATAGGGTTGACGTGCACCACTGCTGACCGCTGCCCTATACTGCAGCAGTCCTTCATCGGTATAGGGACTAAGAGTTTTGTCACAGGGTCATTTAAAAAATGACAGGCAGAGGAAGAGGCAGGCCCTTCCGCAGGGGTGGTAGGGGTAGGGCAGGAGCAACAGGCTTGAGCCAAAGTGGGAAGTTGCAGAAGGTGCGTTCAATTACTTTAAAGGATGCACCAGACTTGGTTGAGTGGCTCGCTCAGCCTTACTCTTCTGCACCCTCCTCATCCTCTCGATCTGCACCCTCTTCTTCACTCTCTGCTATGTGCACCCCCAAAGACACTACCACCAACAACACGACCACCACCACCACCACCACATACCTTCCGCTTGAGTCACTGGAATTATTTTCCGATCCATATCAAGAGGACATTTCTGATGCGCAGCCACTCTTGGTATTGGATCAGGAAGAGGAGGTAGCAACAAGCGCTACTCAGCAGTCTGACGCCAGTACCCAGATCAGCCCAAGGAGGAGGTTGGTCCCCGGTGTTGCTGCCTACTCCGAGATCTCTACTTATAGCGGTGGGGAAGGTGACGTTGATGATGACGTGTCTAGTGATGTCACGTGGGTGCCCACAAGAGAGGAAGAGGAGGGGAGTTCAGAGGGAGATATGGACCAGCAGATAGGGAGGAGAAGCAGCAATGACTTACATTGCACAGCAGGGACAAAGCAGACTGCAAATGTATCAGGAGCGAGTCATCGACCATGTACGGTCACATCTGGCGCTCCCAGGACACCGGCACATGGCTCCGCAGTGTGGGCTTTTTTTAACGTGTCCGCTGCTGACAATAGCGTTGCCATCTGCAATCTTTGCAGTCAACGCGTTAGTCGCGGTAAGCCCAATACTCACCTAGGGACGACCGCCTTAAGAAGGCACATGAGCAGCCATCACCGAGCCCAGTGGGAGCAACGGAACACACAAAGCCACACTGCAGGCTCTCACCGTCCAGCCTCGTCTTCTACTTCTCCTTCTCCTCTCTCCTCACAATTGTCCTCCACTCCACCTTCCATCACGCCAAGCTCACATTTTTCTGCAAAAAGGCAGGCTTCCGTGGGCCTAATGTTTGAGCGTAAAAAAATGATGACGCCGGATAACCCTCTTGCCCAACGGTTGGCGGCTGGCTTGTCAGAACTCATAGCCCGCCAACTACTGCCATATAAACTGGTGGACTCGGAGGCCTTTCGCAAATTTGTGGCCATTGGAACACCACAATGGAAGGTCCCAGGAAGGAAGTATTTCTCAGAGAAGGGCATCCCAGAGCTATATGGCCATGTTCAGCGGCAAGTGAATGTATCTCTGGCACACAGTGTCGGTGCCAAGATACATCTGACCACAGACACGTGGTCTAGCAAACACGGGCAGGGAAGGTATATCAGTTTTACTGCCCACTGGGTGAACCTTCTGACGGCCGTCAAGCATGTAACCCGTGGCACCCGTGTAGATTTGGTTTTACCGCCACGGATTGCATGCAGGCCTGACTCTTCTTCTCCTCCTCCTACTCCATCCTCCTCCCTCTCCTCCTCAGCTGCCTCCTCCTTTTCCGCTGCTAGCGTCTCTTCCACTGCACCGCCCAAGCTCCCCAGAACCTATTCCACATGCCAGGTGAGACGTTGCCATGCCGTGCTGCGTCTGTTGTGCCTGGAAGCAAAGAGCCACACTGGCCCGGCACTCCTTTCAGCTTTGCGTTCACAGGCAGATGAGTGGCTAACACCGCTCAATTTGACAGTTGGTAAAGTGGTGTGTGACAACGGTGCCAATCTGCTTAGCGCATTGAAACAGGGCAAAATCACGCACGTGCCGTGCATGGCACACGTCTTAAACTTGGTCGTGCAGCGATTCCTTGTCAAATACCCTGGGGTCCAGGACATCTTGCGGCAGGCAAGGAAAATCTCGGCCCATTTCAGAAGATCTTACACGGCCATGGCTCGCCTTGCTGACATTCAGCGGCGACACCATCTGCCGGTCAGACGTCTTATTTGCGATTGCCCGACGCGATGGAACTCAACCTTCTATATGCTTGATAGGCTGCTCCAGCAGAAACGTGCAGTTAACGTCTACCTGTATGAACTCTGCGAAAGAAACGGTTCTGGGGAGCTGGGTTTTTTTTCACCGCGCCAGTGGCTGCTCATGCGCGACACATGCAGACTTCTGCGGCCATTTGAGGAGATCACCAAACTGGTCAGTCGCAGCCATGGCGCCATCAGTGACATGGTACCTTATGCCTTCTTTCTGGAGCGTGCATTGCGTCGTGTCATTGATCAGGCTGTGGAGGAGCAGGAGCGGGAAGATGAGGAAGTCGCAATGCTGGATGAATTCCCAGGGGGGGCTACTCTATCTGAGACAAGTCAACAACAGGAGTCTGATGAGGAGTCAGAGGAGGATGGTGCCGGGGCGGATGAGCAGGAGCAAGAAGAGCATGCTTTAAACCTTTCTGGGATCCCTGTTGTGCGAGGATGGGGAGAGGAGAATGAAGAGGACGACATTATCCTGGATGATGAGCAGGAGCCAGGCCACCACACCGCTTCCACTTTAGTGCAAATGGGGGCCTTCATGCTCCAGTGTTTTAATAGGGACCCCCGTATAAAAAGCATGAGGGTCAAGGACCAGTACTGGGTGGCAACGTACTTAGACCCCCGGTACAAACACAAAATGGCGGAAATGTTACCGCCGTCGCAGAGGGCTGTCAGAATGCAGCACTTCCAGGCCTTGCTTCGAGAAATGCTGCATTCTGCTTTTGCGTGCGCTGGCAGAGGAGCAATTCCCACTCCCAGAGAAGGATTTGCGGGTACCAATCCAACAGCGCCTGCAAGAAGAGGCCGGTTTGAAGATGTGTTGGTGACTTCGGATATGAGGTCATTCTTTCAGCCGACCCATCGACAGGTGTCATCCGGATCCAGCATCAGGGAACGCCTAGACCGTCAGGTGTCCGACTACATTGGGTTAACGGCCGATGTGGACGCTCTGAGGAGTGATGAACCCCTAGACTACTGGGTGGGCAGGCTTGACCTCTGGCCAGAGCTTGCCCAATTTGCAATCGAACTGTTGGCTTGCCCCTCATCCAGTGTCCTGTCCGAAAGGACGTTCAGCGCAGCAGGGGGGATTGTGACCGATAAGCGTACTCGCCTAGCTCACCACAGTGTTAACTACCTCACATTTCTAAAAATGAATGAGGCATGGATCTCGGAGGAATTCAACACATGTGACCAGTAGACCATGTATATGTCTATAAACTATTTTTTTAATCAAGCACACAGACCTTCTTAATTCATTTGGCTCACTTCCTTGACCCAAAAAAGCACACCGTACTATATGCCCCTACCCTCCTCTTTGAAGAGGTTGAGCGGTGTCATATTTCTACTGGGGCTGCTTATGATATCCCTGTGCTGTGCTGACTTCCTCCTGGGGGTTCTTATTATGAAGGGATCACACTATCCCTGTGCTGTGCTGACTTCCTCCTGGGGGTTCTTATTATGAGGGGATCACACCATCCCTGTGCTGTGCTGACTTCCTCCTGGGGCTGCTTACGGTGCTGCTGTCAGTGCTGTATGTCACGGTGCTGCTGTCAGCGCTGTATGTCACGGTGCTGCTGTCAGCGCTGTATGTCACGGTGCTGCTGTCAGCGCTGTATGTCACGGTGCTGCTGTCAGCGCTGTATGTCACGGTGCTGCTGTCAGCGCTGTATGTCACGGTGCTGCTGTCAGCGCTGTATGTCACGGTGCTGCTGTCAGCGCTGTATGTCACGGTGCTGCTGTCAGCGCTGTATGTCACGGTGCTGCTGTCAGCGCTGTATGTCACGGTGCTGCTGTCAGCGCTGTATGTCACGGTGCTGCTGTCAGTGCTCTGTATTACGGTGCTGCTGTCAGATGCCTCTATCACGGTGCATGTGTCATTCCGGTATGTCACGCTGCTGGTGATCATCTCCTGCACCCTCTTCTTTGCCTACCCTGGTCCCTGACCTTCCCTCTCCTCCATTGCCTTCATTAGCTCCATAGTCCTGAATTGTTAGAACAATTTCCCAAATAAAATAAAAATGCTTGTAGTTATCGATCCCAAATTCACCTCATACATGTATTATGTCATTGTCCAGATGGTGGGACTACGTTTTACCCCCTAATAATTACCACGTGGCCGCAAATTCGACATGAAGGTTTGCAAAGTTCGCCTCCCATTGAAGTCAATGGGGCCCGCGGCGAACGTTCGGTTTCGCGAACGTTTGGGTCCGTTCGCATTTCGCTTTCGCGAAACGTCCCGTCGGAAGTTCGTCCATCACTACTTGTGGACTTTCAGCACATGCTATATAACTGGCAGTTTTGGTGCATCTGGTAACAAATACCTGTATTCACTCTTATCAAGAATTAGTTGTTGGTGTGCTCTTTTAGCCATTATTTTTAGTTTAGACCTGTATTTCATTAAAGGGTTGCTTTTTCATTTCCCATAGGTTGTGGAGTCTTCCACTAACCTATTGAGTTCCTTTATAGTAGTACTCCTTGCTAAGGATAACTAAACCTCCCACTTTGTCTGCTGGATGAATTACTACCTCCTTTCTTCCAGGACCTTAATGTCTGCCCATACGACATTACTATGTTTTTTTTTCCCCAATCGTCTTTCAGGACAGCCACCTTAGAGAGACACCGGCTCCTCCCCTCTGAGGAAACACCGCCTTCAATTTCATAATTTAAGCCTCCTCCTCCCTTCGTTCCTCAGTTATGGTGTTTCCTCCGGCGGGGAGACACCGCCAAGGAACCTTAAGGCTGAATTCGGTTGGTGAAACTGAAGCCATCCGAGCGGAGCCCCGGCCTCGCTCGGCTATCCGACCGTTCATCGGTCGGTCCAGGACAGTCCTATCAGCGGGGAGCTGAAGTGTTCGTACTGTCCATATACCCTAAACTCCGCTTGGGGAAAGCTGGAAGTTTATGGGGTAGTCCGTTCGTTCACCCGCGGGGGTTTCAACGGAACAAACAGTCCAGTCGGCTGGGGAAGCTGAATACTCGACTGACCTTTACACGCACTCCAATCTTCGCTTGGGGAAAGCAGGAAGTTTTTGGGGAGGTTCATCCCTGCGTTTCGCCCAGTGGGGCACTGAACGAAGGCGTCCAGGGCCCCCCTGTGTATGCAGCCGGCTGGGAGCTGGAAGCTGGACCGGTAGGCGGGCGACGTCAGTTCCGGTGGGGGCGGACCCCTTCGTTCGATCCGCGTCTTCCGGTTCCGGACGCGGCACGTGAAGGGGAACCTAGCGTTCGGCTGGTGCAGCCTCTCTTTCCACAGTTGCACAGGTAGCTGTTAGAGGCACGTTCGTACCACGCTTCCTCAACGGGAGAATGTCCGAAGCAGAGGCTTCAAAGACTCCTGGAGATAACAGCACCAGCCACTCGAAGGTAAGAGGAAACCTGGGGAGGTGTTCCCTTACTTGTATCCAGTAGCTCCACTGGTGTTCCTCCTTGGTGGTCGGGGGGAAGGGTAGTGTGTCTGGGATCCTGGTGATGGTTGATCCTAGGGGGGGGCACTCCCGGTGGTCCTCTATGTAGCGCTGGTGTTGCTGTTCTTTTAGGCTCATTCTGCTCCTTCCTCTGTGTTGTGTCTTTCAGAAAGCCACGAGCAAGTCCCCCCATGGTTCTAAGAAGAAGTGCCCTTCATGTAGAACGTCTATGGGAGACTCTTGGTCTAAAGCAATTTGCAAACAATGTATTGAGGATTTACTTAAGGAACAGGCAGCAGAGCAGGGTGCAGATCTGGTAGCTTCTATGAAGGAACTCTCTGGTACCTTTCAGTCCTTCCAAAACTTTTTTTCCAGTTTTCAGTGGCCTCAGCCCCTGAGCACTCCTACACCAGCGCAGCAGAGTGTACCATCCAGCCCTGTGGACGTTCCTCCTGCAAGGGGAGAGAATCCAGAGGGTCCCAGGGAGGAAGCTGAGGAAGAAATTGACAGTGTCGTTTCAGACTCCCAGGGGGAATCTGACGCCGAGGTGTTGGATGGGGAATCCAACAGAATCTCGCTGTATAAGCTTTCCCTGGAGGATGTGGATGAGCTCTTGGGAGCTATTCATACCACTTTAGGCATTCAAGAAGAAACTAAGACATTGTCACTCCATGATCAGATGTACAAGGGCATGGGGGAACAAAAGAAGCGGGTGTTCCCAGTGCATAACGTCTTGATCGATACCATCAAGAAGGAATGGCGGGATCCCGAAAGGAAACCTTTCTTTTCCGGGGCATTAAGACGAAGGTTTCCTTTTTCGGAGGAAGAGACTCTCGTCTGGAATAAATCTCCCAGATTAGACGCTGCTTTTTCCCAGGTGTCCAGACACACTGATCTATCCTTTGAGGATATGGGGGTACTTTCTAACCCTATGGATCGAAGGATGGATTACCTTCTTAAGAAGGCCTGGGATTCTTCACAGGGAAATCTTAAGCCAGCTATGGCAACCACGGTGGTGGCCCGCAACATGGAGTATTGGCTCACCCAGATTAGCGCACACATTGAAGCAGGGACAGCAAAGGAGACTATTCTATCCTCCTTTCCCATGCTTCTTAAAGGGATAGCCTACATAGCGGACGCTTCGGCTGAATCCGTGAGAATGTCGGCAAGGTCCTTGGCCCTGACCAACTCTGCCAGGAGAGCCTTATGGCTGAAGACCTGGCCTGGAGACAATGCATCCAAACTTAAACTTTGTGGAATCCCCTTTACAGGAGATCTACTGTTTGGACCAGGTCTTGAAGCAGTGCTAGATCGCACAGCAGACAAAAGAAAGGCCTTTCCTGTTAAAAGGAAGTTTGGGGAACAAGCCAAAAGAAAGACTCGTCCCCAGAAAAGGGTTGTAGCCCCCCGTACTGTTCAGCAGAAGAAAAGTTGGGGACTCAAAAGCAAGGGCCCCGGGGGAGCAATTTTCGCCCTCCTGAACAGCCCAAAAAATCTCAGTGACAAGGTCACGGTGGGAGGAAGATTGGGGGCCTTCCTCCCACAGTGGGAAATGATTTCCTCCAATCAGTTTGTCTTGGGGATCGTCAGAGGAGGTTACCATTTGGAGTTTTCGGAACTCCCTCCTCTGAGGTTCCTTGTCACCGAGCTGCCAAAATGCGCAGAAAAATCATCTGCCCTTCTTTCCTCTCTTCAGGAGTTGGAAGAACAGGAGGTAGTAGTACGGGTTCCTGTAGGAGAGACAAGCAGAGGCTTCTACTCTCACGTCTTCGTGGTTCGCAAGCCTTCGGGAAAATTCAGGCTCATCCTGAACCTGAAGCCCCTGAATGTCTCAGTTACCTACAGAAGGTTTCGGATGGACTCGGTTTACTCAGTAAAAGCACTCCTTCCTCCGAACTGTTTTATGGCATCAATAGATCTGAAAGATGCATACCTGCATATTCCCATCGCAGAGTCCCACCAGCGTTTTCTCAGACTGGCAGTGAGAACTCCAATGGAAGTACTACACCTTCAGTTCAGAGCGCTTCCTTTTGGGCTATCCTCTTCCCCCCGAATCTTCACCAAAGTGATGGCAGAAGTTCTGGCATTTCTGCGTCTCAGGGGAATCTCGGTGATCGCATATCTCGACGATCTCCTTCTGTTTGCCCCTTCCCCAGCACAGTTAATGCAGGATTTACAGGTCACAAAAAACCTGTTAGCAAGCCTGGGTTGGCTCCTGAACCTGGAGAAATCCAACTTAATCCCTTCCCAGAGGGTCACTTTCCTAGGGTACGAGTTGGACTCAACAGTACAAAGGGTCTTTCTTCCTTTGGAGAAAATTCAAAAGATAGACAGGGCTCTGTTGTTTCTTCAGGGCAACCACCAGATCTCCATAAGGAAGATCATGTCAGCGCTAGGGTTGCTGACATCCGCTCTTCCAGCGGTTCAGTGGGCAGGGTTACATTACCGCCCTCTACAATTATTTGTGCTGAAAATTTGGGATCACAGCCAGGGATCTTTGGATTCTCTGGTTTCGATTCCAGATCAGGTAAAGAGGTCCCTCTGGTGGTGGAGGAAGGGAGCAAATTTGTCCCAAGGTCTGGAGTGGGTCATGCCAACCTCCAGGGTGGTCACGACCGATGCAAGCAGCTCAGGTTGGGGGGCACACCTAGACTCCCGATTAATACAAGGTATTTGGGAAAAGAGGGACTCGAGGAGATCCTCGAATTGGAGGGAGCTGAGGGCAGTAGATCTAGCTCTCAGAACCTTTCAGAAGGAGCTCCGGGGGAATCACGTAAAGGTAAGGTCGGACAACTCCTCGGTGGTAGCTTACATCAACAGACAGGGGGGCACCAGGAGCAAATCCTTATGGGCCCTAGCGGAAGCCATCCTCAGATGGGCCGAAGCAAATATCCTGTCCCTTTCAGCAATCCACTTAAAGGGAGAACAAAATCAGGTGGCAGATTTCCTCAGCAGGAGAACTCTGAGAGAAGGCAATTGGGTTCTCAAGCAGGAAATATTCGAAATGATCACCCGGAGATGGGGGATTCCTGCAATAGATCTCTTTGCCGCAAGGGAAAACGCGAAGGTAGCCACTTTCTTCTCCATAAACAGGGGGGACGGGGCATTGGCGGTGGATGCACTAGCACAGAGTTGGGGTTTCTCCAGGTGCTATGCCTTCCCCCCTCCCGTGCTCATTCCGGCAGTATTAAGGAAATTTCAAGTGGAGAACACTACCCTTATTCTAATTGCACCTCACTGGCCCAGGAGGCCGTGGTTCTCGATCCTGAAGGGCCTGTCTGTAGAACCCCCCTGGATTCTCCCAGTGCAGGAGGATCTCCTGTCGCAAGGTCCGATGTTCTGTCCTCAGGTAGGACGATGGAACCTGGCAGCGTGGCTTCTGAAGAAGAATTGCTGAAAGCCAAGGGCTTCTCAGACCGGTTGGTAGCCACTCTTCTAAACTGTAGGAAAAAGGAAACCCAGTCCATTTACTTAAAGGTATGGAGACGGTTTAACAGCTGGTGTTCAGAGGGTTCCTTCAACGTGCACAGCCCTGTAGCCGTTCTAGAGTTCTTACAGGCAGGGGCGGATAAGGGGTTAGCGCTTGGAACACTAAAGGGTCAGGTTTCCGCTTTGAGCGTGTTTTTAGAGAAACATCTAGCGTCGGATCCTTGGGTCGTAAGGTTCTTCAGGGCCCTAGGTAGGCAGAGGCCGGCTTCAAGCTCCCCCTTCCCAGTTTGGGATCTTTCTTTAGTTTTACAGGTTCTCACAGGGGAACCTTTTGAGCCGTTAGAATCTTGCTCATTAAAGCTGATCACTCTCAAAACGGTGTTTTTGGTGGCGATCACTACAGCAAGGAGAGTAAGTGAACTCGAAGCCCTTTCTGTCAGGGCTCCCTTTTTTCAGGTTTTTCCGGATCGTCTGGTTTTGAAGATAGATCCGGCCTTTTTACCTAAGGTAGCCTCTAGTTTCCACAGGATGCAGGAGATTGTGCTACCTACGTTTTGTTCAAATCCAGTTAGAGAACAGGAACACATTTTTCACAGACTGGATGTTAGAAGATGTGTTCTTTATTATTTAGACTGCACAAGTCAGTTCAGAAAGACTGATTCACTTTTTGTTTTATTTTCAGGGGCCAGGAAGGGTTCCAAAGCCTCTAGACGTACCATAGCTAGATGGTTAAGGTTAGCCATTGGGCAGGCATATGTGGCAGGGGGATTAGATCCTCCAGCTGGGATTAGAGCACACTCAACCAGGGCCGTGGCAACTTCTCAGGCAGAGTGGGCTGGTGCATCTCCGGAACAGATCTGTAGAGCTGCAACGTGGTCCAGTTTTTCTACGTTTGTGAGACACTATAGACTGGATCTTCTGTCAGCCAAAGACCAAGCCTTTGGTCGTAAGGTGCTACAGGCAGTAGTCCCACCCTAAGGTAATATACTCGCTTATCCTCTCTAAGGTGGCTGTCCTGAAAGACGATTGGGGAAAAATGGAATTACGTAACGGTAATGTCCTTTTCCAGGAGTCTTTCAGGACAGCACCGGTTCCCACCCAAATTGTTGCAGATCATCGGGAACTCATTACATGAGACCGTCAGGTAAGACTTAAAAAGTTTATTTGTTTGACGTGTTCTTGTGTCTCCCCAGTTTGGCCGGAGGTACTCTGGAAGAACTGAGGAACGAAGGGAGGAGGAGGCTTAAATTATGAAATTGAAGGCGGTGTTTCCTCAGAGGGGAGGAGCCGGTGTCTCTCTAAGGTGGCTGTCCTGAAAGACTCCTGGAAAAGGACATTACTGGTACGTAATTCCATTTTTTTAGAGGTTTTTACACGCTTTAAATCCTTTTCTACCATAGACTTAAAAACTTCCAAGAAATGATGATTAGGGGTTTTGGGGTTAAAAGTAGAACTATTTCTCAGTCCACTATGCTTGTATTTTGTGGGGGAATCTTGGGAGTTATTTAAAACATCTGCTAATATTTTTTTAATGTTTAATTTGCGTACAAACCTTTGTAGGTCGATGTATGCCTTGAATTCTTTGGTTGGTCTGTTGCAAATTTTAATCCAGAATCCCAAAAATTTATCTCTGCCTCTGTGAACTCAATACCACTTAAATAAAAAATGCCCTGCCCTATTGTCTTTCTTTTTGTGGTGCCTACCTCTGCTGCCTCTGTGGCTCTTTCTCCCTCTGAATCTTCTCTGTATGTATGTGCTGTTACTGGTGCTCATGTTGGTGGTTGTGTGTACAATGGGCATTGTGCCCATGGTGGTGGTGGTACCCAATATGGAGGTGGTGGCCAATATGTTTCCCTTCCACTTCTCCCCCTTGATACATGTCTGCCCCTCCCTCTCGAACCCCTGTTTGGGTGTGTGTATCCCTGGGGAGTGCCTTGATGGTGGTGACCCTGTGGTCCTCCTGTGTAGTGTTGGTGAAAATCCTATAAGGGCCTACATGCATATCAGAATAAACTGGTTCTGATTGTGGGTATAGTGGTGCAAATCTATTATGTGTAGGTAGATTATACTGTTGGTTCAAATATTGAGATGGGTGTGACCTTGGGGGGGAGGGGCCATTTTGACTTGATCATATTCCTTTGTTAGCTTCCCTTTACCTACTTCCCTGTGGGTCTCTCTCTCTTCTCTCTTCTCTCTTCTCTCTTCTCTCTTCTCTCTTCTCTCTTCTCTCTTCTCTCTTCTCTCTTCTCTCTTCTCTCTTCTCTCTTCTCTCTTCTCTCTCTCATACTGGATGGGGTGGAGGCGTCCCTCCTCCCCTTCCATGGATGAAGCCCTTGATTCCCCCTCCCTGCCTGCCACTTACATACCATATTCTGCTGGTAGTCATTAATATCTCTTTGGTATTTTTTTAGTTTTTTGTTTTTGAGTCTCCTTATCTACTTTTGTCCATACATTCTTTAATCACCTCAATACAGTGCACTTACACCCCCTTCCTGTCCAGACCAATTTTCAGCATTTACCACTCTCAAAGTTTGACAATTACTCAGTTATGCAACACTGTACCCATATGAAACCTGCACCCTTTTTTTCACACAAATAGAGCTTTCTTTTGGTGGGAGTTAATCGCTAGGATATTTTTTTTTAAATTTTTGTGCTATAAATAATAAAAAAAAAAAATTGTGGAAAAAAAATGCCCTTTTCTTTGTTTCTGTCATTAAATTTTGCTAATTAGTAATTTTTCTTAATTTTGGCCAAAATTTATACTGCTACATATCTTTAGTAAAAATAACCCAAATGAATGTATAAATTATTTGTTCTTTGTGAAAATTAGAGTCTCCAAACTATGATGCCAATCACTGAAAATTGATCACATCTGATCAGGCCTTCAGTACATCACGTGTATCTTATTTCTTGAGACACTAACGAGTCAGGAAAGTACAAATACCCCCCAAATGACCCCTTTTTAGAAAGTAGACATTCCAAGGTATTAAGTAAGTAGCATGGTGAGTTTTTTAAGTTGTAATTTTTTTTGTCCCCCCTCCCACCAGAACACTCTGGTTAGCACTCTCCGCCATTGGCTGAGAATGCTGATCTGGGGCCAATCAGCAGAGCTTTTTTGGTCGTGCCCCTTTAAGCTGGTCAAATGGCTGTCTTCAGTATGACCGACTGCAGTACTCACAAATGTTGGCTGGTTTCTATTGAACTGGCCAATGCCGCACGACATTGGGCCCATGTGACCCTAGGCTTAAGGCCAATCTACTAGGGCAGTGAGTGTTTCTTGGTCTCACTGCCCTTGTTTTTTTTTTGTTTTTTTTACACCAGCTCTTTGTGTCACAATTTTGCAAAGTTGTCTTGTGTACATATTATTATTCTAGGTTTTACAAACCTGATGTATCTGCTTCCACAGATGCTAGCTTTGTTTAAAAAGGTTCAGCAAGAGGCTTTTTAATGTTCTTGATCTCCTTTTTGATGTTTCCTTGTTGGGTTGGTTCATCAGTGTTGGTGGGTATGCTGGCCTCATTTTGGGCTGCTTTTGGACATCCATAGTTCTTACTATCAAGCTGTGTCCCTTAATGGGTGACAGAGAAAATAGGATTTGTACCCTTACCATCCTTTTCTCAGAGCATATTGAGAAATACAGCTATTTCACCTCATATGTAATTTTTCTATATTTGAACTAATTTAATAGAGCAGATGATAGGTAGGAGGGGGTTAAAGCCTTCTTTATTTTTTCTATATACCTAATGTGCATCTCTTCTATAGGCAACATTATAACCCTAGGTTTCTTACTATACAGCTGGGTCCCTCAATGGATTCTGTGAAAAGAATTTTAACGGTGAGTTCAAAAGTCATGTTCATTTGTTGATTCCTTTTCTACAGCAGACATGAAGACTAAGAATGTAATTCAAGTAACTCAAGAATCTCCAGATAAAGATGGAGCATATAGATTAATGTAATTGAATAGATAATAATATAAGCTTGACTGACATGACAATGCTGTAATATGTATGATGGATATGACAGAAGCAGTTTAATGTAATGCCAGATATACTTTCATGCTCTGCCCTTTGCTAACATTTTCCATTATAGGCACAGATTAAAGGAAATTTTGTCAAGGATGCTTCATTGCACATAAGATGTATGACAGACATTTAGCTAAGGGAAGAAGCAATTTTACTATCCAAATTATGGAAAATGAACAGAAACTGGGACTTATAGGAATAGAATGTACTAAATGTGAAGAAGATATGAGCAGAATTGTGGATATTTTAGCTTTAGCTGGCTATGAACACTTATACCACATTAAGTTCCACATACTGTATGTTCATTCCTGATTATATAGTAATTATCAGACCCTTAATAGCTTGTTATTCACCCATTATGAATATTACCTCTGTGGCATGTACCGGATGAGCTCCTTGTGTATTGTGAACCGTGACATTAGCTTTTATCTACATAGGCAATAAACAAGGGAATACTACAAAAACACTGCCCTAATGTTGTCTTCTTTGAATTGGTTACTGTGTTTTCAAAAGCATAAAAATAGTTATGACTATCAAACATTTAGAAACCTTGTATAAGAATTTTAAACATAAGTACATCTCAGCCACACATGCTTCATGCACAGAAAAATATCTGTTGATTTCATCAGAAATCCAGTGAGCTTCTGACTTCCAATAGTGAGCTGACAATGATTCTTCTGCACTAAATTCGGGGCAATGTTATTAGTCTGACCTAAGTTCTCTCTTGCTAGACCACAGAACTTAACCTGTCCCCATGTCAATAATTCCTCCTTGTTTACCTATACCCCAGGAGCTGCCTTTGGATTAAAGTGCACGATCAGCAGATTATAAATGTTAAAGTGATTGTAAAGGCAGATTTTTTTTTTATCTTAATGTATCTTATCTATCTATCTTATGTATTAAGATAAAACGTCTTCTGTATGCATCAGCCCCCCTCGGGCCCTCTAACACTTACCTGAGCCCCATCTAGATTCAGCAATGTGCCAGGATTGTCTCAGCTGCCCGGGACTCCTCTCCTCATTGGCTGAAAAAGCAGCACAGTGCCATTGGCTCCTGTTTCTGTCAATTAAAGTCAGTCAGCCAATGATGAGAGAAAGAAGGCTGGGCTAGGCCTCGGCTCCATGTCTGAATGGACACAGGGAGCTGTGGTTAGGCTTGGGTGCCTTCCATAGCAAGCTGCTTGCTGTGTGGTCACTCAACAGGAGGGAGCGAAGAGGAGAGGAGGATCAGGGCTGCTCCTAACAAATCCACTGCACAGAGCAGGTAAGTATACCATGTTTGTTTGTTTTTTAACAAAAAAAATATGAGACTTTAGTATCAACTGTTCCACAGTGTATGCGTGTATATATTGATTTAATTCCCAGCAAAACAGTACTGCTGCCTTGACTCCCAGAAGCACCCTGCTGATCTCTCCTGTCACCAGCACCTACAAGAATTTTATAATGAAAGTGGTTGTAAAGGCAGAAGTTTTTTTTTATCTTAATCCATTCTATGCATTATAACACAAAAAGCCTTCTGTGTGCAGCAATCCCCCTCAGCCCCCCTAATACTTACCTGAGTGCCATCTTGATCCAGGAATGTTGCACACGAGTCTCGGCTAGCCGGGACATTCCCTCATCATTGGCTGAGACAGCAGCAAAGTGCCATTGCCTGCTGTTAATCAAAGTCTGTGAGCCAATGATGAGAGAGAGAGAGGAGGCCGGGTCGGCTCAAGCTCAGTGTCTTATTGGACACAGGGAGCTGTGGCTTGGGTGCCCCCATAACAAGCTGCTTGCTGTGGGGGCACTCAACAGGAGGGAGAGGCCAGGAGCACCGAAGAGGGACCCGAGAAGAGGATTTGGGCTGCTCTGTGCAAAACCACTGCACAGATCAGGTAACTATAACATGTTTGTTATTTTTAACAAAAAGAAAAGCAAGACTTTAGTATCACTTTAAGTTTATAATGTCACACAGAACTAAGAAAAATAAAACAAATGAATTCTGGGACATGCTCTGGAGGAAAGGAAGGGTTGGGGTAAATCTGGGTCCTAAGAGCTTTAACTTTCTTACAAGCCATTGTTACTAATAGTGGTTTATAGGTACAGACATCATACTAAATACATGTCCCAGACTGTTCTTTTTTTGGGTTTTTAGTGCAAGACCAAGTATATGTCTTTTGGAACTCTAATGTTAAAATGCTTCATTACTGTTATATCCCCAGATAACTGGTGAGGACATAGCTGGTAATAACTCATTCAAGCACATTTTATTCTTGCTTTAAGCATATCCACACCCTCTATCTTGCTGTCACATGAGAATACATCCTCAGTGCATTTGTCTCCTTCACTTTAGAGATACATATTTTGGCTGCATTTGTATGCATGTTGGTGCTTTTGTTATTCAAGGTCTTTTTTTTTTTCTTTTGCCTTTCCACAGTCGCTGTATTTTTCATATTTATATCACTGCACAGCTGATGTTTTCATGCAATAGAGGTTGCTAAGCAACTTCTCCAGACTAACTGAAAAGGTTTCTGTACAGAAAAGTAAGTCTAAATTATAAATGCGCTTTACATTTCCTTCTTCAAGCACATCCCCTGGGGTCACATCTTGTGTCAATGATGTCTGCTCCTACTACATTGTCCACTGATAGGATTGTCAAGAATGGATTGTCAAAAGGCTCACTGATGTGGTTTCAAATTTACCTTTCACACATGTCAGAAAATCTAGTCTACATAGGGAATAGGAAGGAACAATATATTAAAGTGCCTTAATCGCTGTTATGTCCATAGTCAACTATTTTCGGTCTGTAAAAAGCAAGATGTAGTAAACATGTGCTATTGATTGTATATGGACAAGCTAGAGTTATTGAGTATCCATAGAATCAGAAAAGAGAGGTTTGTTATTGAAGCAGAACATGGCACTGAGCAAATCACTTGTGCTAATGCAAACAAAATTATTGCACAGAAAATACTGCAGTTCCAGCTGAAGACCAATTCAATACTGAAGTTGTCATTTAACTCTTATTGGAATTATTCTTTATGCATTACTTTTGCAATAACAATTTACATGAAAAATATGGGTTTTGGTCAAACAAAGCCAAAGAAAATTCATAGCTCAACTTACCAAACAGCTTGTAACAAACCAAATTACAGTTTGCGTTAAAACAGGGGTTTCGTTTGCACACATTTGCAAATACAAGTGTAAGCTGCAGATCTACTTCATGGCACCACAGTATTATCTACAGTTCTAACTCTATACATTTTTGAGAGCCTCCATAGTAGAAGCACATGCATAATAATGGATAGATAGAGGGCAAGTAAACATGGAAGGAGCTGCCTTTCTTTAACCACTACACTACAGGGCACTTTCACCCCCTTCCTTCCCAGCCCAATTTTCAGCTTTCATCGCTCTAGCGCTTTCAGTGACAATTGCGCGGTCGTGCTACACTGTACCCAAATGAAATTGTTATCATTTTGTTCGCACAAATAGAGCTTTATTTTGGTGTTATTTATTCACGACTCCGTTTTTTTTTTTTTGCGATATAAGCGCAAAAAAAGCGGAAATTTGGAAGAAAAACAATATTTTCTTTTTTCTATTTGAAAAGAAATCCAATAAAATCAAATTTTGTCATACATTTAAGCCAAAATGTATTCTTCTACATGTTTTTGGTAAAAAAAATTCAGTTAAGTGTATAATAATTGGTTTGTGTGATCAGGGACATATGTACGCAAATGATCATGTACATATGTGTGCAGGTGATCACGTACATATGTGTGCAGATAATCATTGGGACATGTGATTTTAGTGGGACATATGTGGGGGACATGTTTTTATTATTAGGGACATGTGTTTTTATTATTTGGGGACATGTATGTTTTGGGGACATGTGTGTTTTGGGGACTGTGTTTGTACTGTGTGATGTGTTGTAATGTAATGTGTGATGTGTTGTAAAAAACAGCTCATACTCACTGATCATCAGCCGGCTGCAGCGTTCTTCTCTCCTCTCCTCAGCGATGACTTCCGTGTGAGGAGAGGAGAGCCGATTGCCTAGCAACCGGCTGTTTGTTTACATCACATGATGGCCGTGATTGGACACAGCCGTCATGTGATCAGGAGGGCCAATCACAGAGCCCTCCTGCCGATCTGAGATGTGCCGTGTCCGGGTGACACGAGCACATCGGGATCACGCCGCTGCGCGGGCACGCGCACGCGGGCACGATCCCGCTACTTCTGAAGGACGTTCCTGAACGTCCTATCAGGAGTAGACGGCTCCCACCCAGCCGTATATATATGCATTGGCCGGGTGGGAAGTGGTTAAAGGCACATGGGTGCACTGGACACCCAGCATATAGCACAATGGCAGCAAAGGCTTTCACTGCATCCCCTCACCAGTATTCCAATGGTACAAACAAACGGCCACTAACTCCACCTATAACTGGCCTACTCAGCAAGGAGCAAATGGAAGGGTGACGAATGTCAAACAAAACCAAAGAAAATTGCCAGCTCAACTTACCAACCAGCTTGTAACAAACTGTATTATCCTGTCTAACAGTTTTAATTAAAAACAGGGGTTTAGTTTGCACACATTTGCAAATACATGCATTGCCACTTAACAGCACACCAGTATTATCTGCAATCCTAACTCTATACATTTTTGAGAGCCTCCATAGAGGACAGGTAAGCCTGGGGGGGGGGGACCCTTCTTTAAAGGCACAGGGGCACATTGGACACCCAGCATATAGCACAATGGCAGCAAAAGCTTCCAGTGTATCCTCTCACCAATATTCCAACTGTACAACCAAATGGCCACTGCCCCCACCTATAACTGGCCTGTGCAGCAAGGAGCACATGTTTTTAATGCAATTTGTTAGGCAGGATCATTTGGTTTGTTGCAAGCTGGTTGGCAAATTGAGCTGTGAATTTCCTTTGGTTTTGTTTGACATGTGTTACCCTACCCTGTGCTCCTTGCTGCATAGGCCAGTTATAGTTGGGGCAGTGGCCATTTGTTTGTACTGTTGGAATACTGGAAGGGGGTGCACTGGATGCTTTTGCTGCCATGGTACTATATGCTGGGTGTCCAGCGCGCCCCTGTGCCTTTATGGAGGGGTGAGTTCCCACCCCTCCTAAACAATGCAAACCTTTTGAGCAAATAAGCTAGAGCTGCATGCTTAATCGTTAAAAAAATGTGATCTCGATTAAACCTCCCTCACAATCTCTATGCAGAATTTCCTGATTCATTCATGAAACAAGTGTAGAGAATTCACTGCTCACTTAGGCTGGATTCACACCTATGCATTTTTTTAGTGCTTTTTGCATTTTGCAGATTTGTACTACAGAACACGTTCCATAGAAAACCATGTTAAATAGACTGTAGTGCAAATCTGCAAAATTCAAAAAGCACAAAAAATGCATAGGTGTGAATCCAGCCTTAGCTCTCAAAAGGAACAAAACAGCAGCCAAGATTTTCACAACATTGTTTGCACTGGTACATAACTATAAATATTGTAACTTTGCTCTTAGATCAAAGGAATGAACTTCAGTGCGTAGCTGAGGGCAGTTTAAATTTAAAAACTAAACCTTTTTCTGACACTAGTTTTTTTACAAAATGTAAATCTGTATTTTTTGCTAGAAAATTACTTTGAACCCCCAAACATTATATATATATATATATATATATATATATATATATATATATATATATATATATATATATATATATATATATATATATATATATATATATATATATATACATTTATTTATTTTTTGCGGAGACCCTAGGGAATAAAATGACAGCAGTCTTTCAAATGCAATTATTGGAGTAAAAATACACTTCAGTGAATAAAAAAAAAAAGAACTAAACCGTAAAGTTAGCCCAATTTTTTTGTATATTGTAGAGATGTTACGACGCGAGAATCGTGAGAGAATTGTGATCTTTATTCTAAGAAAAAAATTGTGATTCTCATTTTAGTCAGAATAATGCAGCTCTAATATAAGCATGCATGTGTCCCTGTGGAGCACTTTAAATACTAGCTCTGGACTGTACATGGGGTCTAAACATCTTCCCAAATTGTGATTAAGCCCCATCTTCCCTGTCATTCAACTGTCAATGGAAGAACCTATGTTATCTACTAACATTCTGCCATATGTGAGTTTAATATTAAGTAATGTGTCACATAACTAGTAGAAGTCCAGCTGACATGAAGGCATCCCTTAGACTTCCTGTCCAATACCTCTTCGAGTTAGTGATAGGGTGTAGCAGGACGAGAATTTGCACTGGTTTCTCTATTTTATTTCATTATATATACTTTCTCTTTAACATTTCTCTATGTTATTATTGTCTGTAAATAAATTCTATTTATTTGTTAATTTCCTTAAATTTTGTATATTGTGTTTGTATCCTTTTGTTGTGTGATCACTGGGTGCAACGGATTGTCCTTTTTTATATAGGGTTCTCCGTTGTTCTCAATTATTGTCATCCACTGTATGGCGCCCCACTTGTTGCCAGCATCCCGTTCGGTAGATTACATCTACTTCATGGGTTCCCCTGATATATGGTCGTCATGCCACCTCACCCATCGTTGGAGGCATACGGACACACAGGGTGTCTCCGTGGATTCTTCACATCCATTGGGCATTGTTCCATTGGTGTGGGACATTGGATTGGCCTGGCAGGACTGCACCCGCCTCCTCTCTCCGCCGTTGCCGAATGAGAGGACGGCCAGCTCTTTCGTTTGTCATCCTCTGCTGGCGTCCGCTCTGCTGTGATCGTATCTTTCCCAGCACAGCGGAATGCTGGGTACTGTAGTTTTTGCCGTCAGCCGAGCCTTTCCCGCACATGCTTAGTTCTCTCCCCACATTGTCCGCATCGAGCCGGTGACGTCAGACGCCGGCTCGATGGATGGGGGAGATATAAGGCAGGCTTTCTTTCTCAGCTCTACATGCGGGGTGTGCGTTTCCCTGCACGTTAGAGCGCCACTCTGTATTTCTGAGGTAATATATTTATTTATTCGATTTGAATACATTGTATCTTCACTGGTTATTTATTTTCTCTTTCTTACGTCCTTATTTTGGCCGTTTCCTAGGCGAACTTCCCATAGAGGGGCAGCCCAGCTCTGCACTTTCTTACCGGCTCAGCTGTGCACTTCTTGAGCCTTAAAAACCACATGTGTGAGAAACCCCTTAGTGGACATTTCTATCTGCTCCATCATTAACCACTTGAGATCCGCGCTATAGTAAAAAGACGTCTACAGCGCGGATCTCAATTTCCGGGACTACGTCTATTGACGTCGTCCCCTTTAAGAGTTCCCCGAGCGCTCCCGGGAGCGCGCATCGGGGAAAATCTGTGTTTGCCGTGTCCGCTGGACACAGCCAATCACAGATCGCTGTAAACGGCCAATCACAGCGGCCGTTTACAGCGCGATCGCCTCCTCCAATGGGTGATGATCTCAAATGTAAACAAATGAGATCATCACCCATTGCCGAACGTGTCTCCTCACACAGCGATAGCGTGTGAGGAGACCGAAGGTTTTTGTGAGTGTGTGAAGTGACAGTAAACTTATAAAAACCCGACCTGTGCCCAGATCTACCCTGCCAGTGCCCAGATCTACCCTGCCAGTGCCCAGATCTACCCTGCCAGTGCCCACCTGTGCCCACCTGTGGCCACCTGTGCCCACCTGTGGCCACCTGTGCCCACCTGTGCACCGCCAGTGCCCACCTGTGCACCACCAGTGCCCGCCAGTGCCAGCCAGTGCCAATCGGTGCCCATCTGTACCAATCGGTGCCCATCTGTGCCTCAGCAGTGCCCATCTGTGCCGCCTAAGCAGTGCCCATCTGTGCCGCCTCAGCAGTGCCCATCTGTGCCGCCTAAGCAGTGCCCATCTGTGCCGCCTAAGCAGTGCCCATCTGTGCCCATCTGCTGCCTTATCAGTGCACATCCGTGCAATAAATCAGTGCACATCTGTGCCGACCTATCAGTGCCCATCTGCCGACTCAGCAGTGCCCATCTGTGCCGACTCAGCAGTGCCCATCTCTGCCGCCTCAGCAGTGCCCATCTCTGCCGCCTCAGCAGTGCCCATCTCTGCCGCCTCAGCAGTGCCCATCTGCCGCCTCAGCAGTGCCCATCTGCCACCTCAGCAGTGCACATCCGTGCAATAAATCAGTGCACATCCGTGCAATAAATCAGTGCACATCTGTGCCGACCCATCAGTGCCCATCTGCCGCCTCAGCAGTGCCCATCTGTGCCGCCTCAGCAGTGCCCATCTGTGCCGCCTCAGCAGTGCCCATCTGCCGCCTCAGCAGTGCCCATCTGCCGCCTCATCAGTGCACATCCGTGCAACAAATCTGCACATCTGTGCAATAAATCAGGCCTCTGTATGTGGTCAGGCTGTGTAAAAGTCTCACACATGTGGTATCGTTATACTCAGGAGGAGTAGCAGAATGTATTTTGGGGTGTTATTTGTGGTATGCACATTCCGTGTGGGAGAAATAAGCTATTACAATGAAAATTTTGTGAAAAAAAAAAAAAAAAAAATCGTAATTTTGCAAAGAATTATGGGAAAAAATGACAACTTAAAATAACTAACCATGCCTCTTACTAAATACATTGGAATGTCTACTTTCCAAAAAGGGGTCTCAAGAATGGAGATAGGCCTTAGTACATCAGATGTGATCTTTTTTTGCAAATCTTTATGATTTGCACCATAGCTTGTAGACTCTATAAATTTCACACAGATCCTATAATATGCAAAAATTTGGGTTATTTTTACCAAAGATGTGTAGTAGTATAAATTGTGGCCAAAATTTATGAAGAAAAATTGCTAATTTGCTAAATTTTGTCACAGAAACGAAGAAAAATTCATTTTTTTTCAAAATTTTCGGTCTTTTTTCATTTATAGCGCAGAAAATAAAAAACCGAGAGGTGATCAAATACCACCAAAAGAAAGCTCTATTGGTATGAAGAAAAGGACAAAAAAATCATTTGGTTACAGTGTTGCATGACTGAGTAATTGTCATTCAAAATGTGAGAGCACTGAAAGCTGAAAATTGGTCTGGGACTGAGGGGGGTTTAAGTGCCCAGTAAGCAAGTGGTTAATTATATCATTATAGTAAGTTCACTTTAACTTGCCATGAATTCCTTTTTACAGTGTATTTTTATTTATTACGCTTTCTCATTTCCTATATCTTCCCTTTTTCTCTTCATTTCATTTGAATTTGTTATTTCATATTTCTTTCATCAATTATCATTTTACTCTTATATCTGTCTTGTCCTTTTTACCTAATTCTAGTCAATGAGGCTGTTGCCCGTTTTCCTCATAGTTTTGAGGTGGTTTTATCATCGTACTATATTTTTCTTTATTTTTATAAAAAATACTTCTCATAATTTTTTCATATATCCATTTAATATGTCTCTCTCATACAATTATTTCCCATCATCCTTTTCCTATTCTCTTAGCACTGCACTTATCCCTATTTATGTTATATTGGGATTTTACGTGATAGACCAACACAAAGTGGCACATAATTGTGAAGTGGAAGAAAAATTATAAATGTTTTTCAACTTTTTTTTACAAATGCATATCTGAAAAGTGTGGCGTGCATTTGTATTCAACCCCCTCTACTGCTACCCCTAACTACAATCTGGTGTAACCAATTGCCTTCAGAAGTCACCTAATTAGTAACTAGAGTTCACTTGGGTGTAATTTAATAACAGTATAAATAGCTGTTCTGTGAAGTCCTCCGAGGTTTGTTAGAGAACCTTAGAAAATAGGCATGAGACGAACAGGCCTCCATTCGGTTCGCACCAGAACATGCGAACAGGCAAAAAATGTGTTTGAACATGCGAACACCGTTAAAGTCTATGGGACATGAACATGAATAATCAAAAGTGCTAATTTTAAAGGCTTATATGCATGGTATTGTCCTAAAAAGTGTTTGGGGCCCTGGGTCCTGCCCCAGGGGATGTCTATCAATGCAAAAATAAAGTTTTAGAAACGTCAGTTTTTTTCGGGAGCAGTGATTTTAATAATGCTTAAAGTGAAACAATAAAAGTGCAATATTCCTTTAAATTTCGTACCTGGGGCTGTCTATAGCATGCCTGTAAAAGGGTTCATGTTTACTGTGTTTAGAACAGTCTGAAAGCAAAATTAAATTTCTAAAGGAAAAAAAAGGAATTTAAAACTTGCGGCTATAATGAGTTGTCGGTCCGCAATACACATAAAAGTTCATTGATAAAAATGGCATGGGGATTTCCCCACAGGGGAACCCCCGAACCAAAATTTAAAGAAAAATGCGTGGGGGTCCCCCTAAATTCCATACCAGGCCCTTCAAGTCTGGTATGGATATTAAGGGTAACCCTGTACCAAAACGTAAAAAAATGGCATGGGGTCCCCCCAAAAATCCACACCAGACCCTTATCCAAGCACGCAACCTAGCAGGCCGCAGGAAAAGAGGGGGGATGAGAGAGCGCCCCCCCGAACCATACCAGGCCACATGCCCTCAACATTGGGAGGGTGCTTTGAGGTAGCCCCTCAAAGCACCTTGTCCCCATGTTGATGGGGAGAAGGCCCTCAACCCCACAACTCTTGCCCAGTGGTTGTTGGGGTCTGTGGGTGGGGGGCTCATTTGAATCTGGAAGCCCCCTTTAACAAGGGGACCCCCAGATCCTGCCCCCCGTGTGAATTGGTAATGGGGTATAAATGTACCCCTACCATTTCACAAACAAAAGTGACAAAAAAGTTAAAGACAAAAGACAGTTTTTGACATGTCTTTTATTAAATTCTTCTTCTTTGCCCTTCTTCTCTCATCTTCTTTCTTCTGGTCTTCCTTCAGTGTTGTCCTTCTTCTCCATATTCTTCTTCATCTTCTTCTTCCTCCGCTCTTCTCGTCCCACATCTTGCTCCAGCTTCTTCTCCATGCCGTCCACACGATCCACCTCTGTGGGAGTCTTCAGCAGTGTGATGCTCCGCTTCTTCTGACAGTTCTTAAATAACAGAGGGCAGGGCCACCCAGTGACCCCGCCCTCCTCTGACACACGGGGACTTACCTATGACTTTTCCCGTGTTGTCAGAAGGGGGCTGGGTCACCCATTTAAGTAATGTTATGTTAGATTATGACAGTACTCCCTCTTATGAGGCCTCCCCCTCCCCCACCTAGTTCCAGGCTTAAAGGGAAACTCCAGATGGAACCTCCTCAACAGAAGAGGAGCAAAGATCTCAGATGCAGTGATTTATACCTCTCTACTAATGAATGAATGAATGAAATACTTATATAGCGCACAATGCGAACTGAATCGCCTCTACGGTGCCGGGAATCCAGAACTTGACTAACCACATACTTTGGATTATCCTCAGAGACCGGAACCGAGGTAGGGAAAGGATGAGAGGACTTATTGAGGACTAAAGGCTTCTTAGGAATGTGTAAGGGCATGAGAAGCCCATTAGAAGTCTGAACAGGGTCCCCTAGACCCTCAAAGATGAGCTGGACATCAAGCATAGGACCATCAGACTGGGCAGAGGACAGTGGATCCCTGAGGTTAGGTTGGTTAGAAGGTCCTGAATAGGAAGAAGCAGGAAGCTCACTGGGCACAGGCTGGACTGGCATAGCTGGTGCAGAGGCCGACTGAATAGTATCATCAGGTGTAGCGACCATCTCAATAGCATCACAGGGCGTAGCGACTGTGTAACTTACGGGCAAGTTAGCCTGGCCATGCGTCCAAGGGAGATTAGGGTCAGGCAAAGGTAAATGGTTATGCAAACTGGAGTGAATGATCGGCTCAGGGTCATAGGTGGGCTCCTCATCCAGAGTTCCACATCACCTAGAGAGTGCATCAGTCTGACCATTGCAGGACACACCCTAGAGATTGCTATATACAGCATTAAGAGCAGAAGATACTGGGATGGTGGCAACACGAAGTTTCTCTTTTGGGGTAACCTTGAGTAGACAGGAAGAGGAACAGGAGGAACCCCAAGCCACGATCTGTCTAGCAGCCCAGTCAACGTGTGGAGAATGGAGCCGTAACCAAGGAAGACCTAATATGATAGGTAAGACAAGGAAGGATATCCACTCCTGGTGGAGTGTCCCTACTGACATCTTAACAGGAAAGGTCTGGTATGGATAGGGCCCCCTGGGAGAACAGTGTCATCAATCGCCAAAACCACCAATGGCATTGTAAGGGGCAAAAGGGTAAGTCTTATGGATGGTGCAGTTTCCCAATCCATGACATTGCCAGCAGCTCCGGATCCAGATTTGCCAAGACTGAATGAGGGGAAGCGCCGACATGAAGGAACACAGAAAGGAGAAGACAAGAAAGTGAAGGTGATATTTCAGGGTCTAATACTCCACCTTCCAGATGTATTAGCCTCAAGCGTTTTTCAAAGATGAACGAAGATAACAAGTGTCACGGAAATGACCTTTGGCCCCCACAATATAGGTACAGGCCCAGTTCTGCACCTAGCGCGTTCTTCAGGAGATAACTTGGTCCAGCCCAGCTGCATAGGTTCCTCAGCAGGCAGGGGGTGCTCCTCAGATCGAAGAGAAGGGACTGGGAGCTCAGGCTGCCTAAAGAACGGGGAGTGCTGGCGTCTTTTTTCCAGGGCTCTCTCCTGAAAGCAAATATCAATCTGGTTATACAAGGTGATGACACCATCCAGATCAGTAAGAAGGGATCTTCCTGCTAATTTATCCTTCACTCTATCAGAGAGGCCATGTAAAAAGGTTGCAACTAGGGCCTCAATATTCCAGCTCAGCTCAGTAGTCAAAGTACAAAAATGAAGAGCGTATTGTCGGAGACGTAAAAGAGCGCTGGCCGCTGAGGAGACACGACCGAAGATATTCCGAAAAAGTTTAAAAAAATCAGACAGGCTAGAAACCACTGGATCATTCAGTTCCCACAGAGGGGCAGCCCAAGCTAGTGCCTCCCCAGACAGGAGGGTAATAATATAGGCTACTTTTGCCCAATCGAAGGAAGTTATGGGGCAGAAGCTTAAAATAAATTGTGCATGAGTGGGACTGGAGGAACGTGCAGCAGACATAGTGTCCCTGTTGTCTAGAGGTGTCGGGGTGATTGCCAAGTCGTTGGTCGGGCTCAGCTGTTCACAGGCTGCAAGGTGCAGCAGTCTTCCCAGTGCTTTATTAGCTGTGCAGTGTACGACAGCAAGGTGGTTCTCAAAAAAATCCAGTGTTATAGGACTTCCCAACAGCTGATCCACCAAAGGTACCATCCAAAACGTCCTATGTCATCTTTTTTTCACTTTACCAGTCAGCAACGTCCAAGACTATTTAGGCAGTACCCTGAGGCATCAGTCATTGAACTTGCCAAGATTATTGGGACTCAATGGAGAGCACTTTCAGAAGCTGAAAGACAAGTATATATAGATGCTGCAAGGGTTGATATTTTGAAATACAGAGAAATATAAAAAAAAATAAAAAGAGAGTCTTGATCCTCTAGACCAGGACGTACTGAAAGAGAAAAGAAAGCAGATGATGCAAAGAAGAAAAAGTAGGAGAGAGAAAAGGGAAAGCAAATTACTTGTGAGACCCAAAAGAAGTCTTAATGCCTTCAATATCTTCCTGGCACAAAAATTACAATGAGACTGAAGGCAATACTTTATTAGTAAAGATGAGGCACTTAGTACATCTGTGGGACAATTTGCCTAGTTTAAAAAACTGGTGTATTTGCAGTTATCTGAAAAAAAACAAGTCAGGTACCAAAATGACTTCAAGGCTTGGGAAGAACAGATGATCAAAATTTATCATGAAGATCTTGTTTGAACTAGGATAAGAAAACGTCTTTTGAAAGGAATATTTGTGTCGGCAGAGAGGGAATCTGGAAAAAAGGAAAAGAAGAAGTCTTCTGAACCTGCTGAATGAAGGACAAGAGGTCCTAAAAAGCATGAAGAGTAAAATCATGAGGATTTACAGTACTTAAATACCCCACAGACTGTGCAACGTGGTTCCTTAAGGAGGACAATAGCAAATGGCATTAGACATGTGCAGAGTAAAATATTTCGTTTCGGAATTTCGTTTTCGTCCGAAAACTTAATTTATTTAGTTACTCCCGAAATTCGTTTTTATTTATTTTGTTTTTCGTTCAAAAATTGCATTCGTCCGAAAAGCCACATGAATTACGGTCGAATCTGTCTTTGAAGGCTTATGGTGTCTGTCAAATGTATAAAGAAGATTCGACGGAGCTAGTACATAGCATACTTTAGAACCCTATTAAAGTCTATGGGACTCCAACGTTCAAAATCTAAAGTGCTAATTTTAAAGGCTAATTTGCAAGTTACTGTCCTAAAAAGTGTTTGGGGACCCGGGTCCTGCCCCAGGGGACATGTATCAATGCAAAAAAAAGTTTTAAAAACGGCCGTTTTTTCGGGAGCAGTGATTTTAATAATGATTAAAGTGAAACAATAAAAGTGTAATATTCCTTTAAATTTCGTAGGGGGGGGGGGGTTGTCTATAGTATGCCTGTGAAGGGGCGCATGTTTCCCGTGCTTAGAACTGTCCCTGCACAAAGTGTCATTTATGCAGGAAAAAAAGTCCTTTAAAATCACTCGCAGCTATTATGAATTGTCGGCTCCATAATACAGAGAACACTCATTGAAAGTCATTGATAAAAAAATAAATAAATAAAAAAAAAAAAAGCGTGGGGGTCCCCCAAATTCAATTACCAGGCCCTTCAGGTCTGGTATGGATATTAAGGGGAACCCTGCCTCAAATTTAAGAAAAAATTTGACGTGGGGTTCTCCCTAAATATCCATAACCAGACCCTTCAGGTCTGGTATGGATATTAAGGGGAACCCTGCGTCAAATTAAAAAAAAAATTGACGTGGGGTTCCCCCTAAAAATCCATACCAGACCCTTTATCCGAGCACGCAACCTGGCAGGCTGCAGGAAAAGAGGGGGGGGCGAGAGAGCGCCCCCCCTCCCTCCTGAACCGTACCAGGCCACATGCCCTCAACATTGGGAGGATGCTTTGGGGGTCTGTGACCCCTAAAAGCACCTTGTCCCCATGTTGATGAGGACAAGGGCCTCATCCCCACAACCCTGGCCGGTGGTTGTGGAGGTCTGCGGGCGGGGGGCTTATCAGATCCTGGAAGCCCCCTTTAACAAGGGGACCCCCAGATCCCGGCCCCCCCCCTGTTTGAAATGGTAAGGGGGTACAAAAGTACCCCTACCATTTCACAAAGAAAGTGTAAAAAATGGTTAAATAAAACAAACACACTTTTGAAAAATTCCTTTATTAAAAATAAAAAAATTAAAAAAAGATTCCAGCGGTGGTAATCCATTCTTGCTATCCAGCGACGGACGGTCATATCTCCAGCGATGTCTCATCTCATCCAGCGCAGCAAATACATCCTTCTTCTGTCTCCGTGGAGGAGACACTGCAGGCATTCCGGCGGCTGACGTTTCTTATATACGGAGGGCGGGGCCACCCGTCACTTTGACCCCGCCCCCTCTGACGCAAGGGGAAACCCGGGGTTCCCCGTGACGTATGGGTGACCCCGCCCCCCTCTGATGTAACGGAAACCTGCCTGTGTTACATCAGAGGGGTGCGGGTCACCCATACGTCACAGGGAACCCCGGGTTTCCCCTTGCGTCAGAGGGGGGTGGGGTCAGGTGACGGGTGGCCCCGCCCTCCGTATATAAGAAACGTCAGCCGCCGGAATGCCTGCAGTGTCTCCTCCACGGAGACAGAAGAAGGATGGATTCGCTGCGCTGGATGAGATGAGACATCGCTGGAGAGATGACCGTCCGTCGCTGGATAGCAAGAATGGATTACCGCCGCTGGAATCTTTTTTTTATTTTTTTATTTTTAATAAAGGAATTTTTCAAAAGTGTGTTTGTTTTATTTAACCATTTTTTACACTTTCTTTGTGAAATGGTAGGGGTACTTTTGTACCCCCTTACCATTTCAAACAGGGGGGGGTGGGATCTGGGGGCCCCCTTGTTAAAGGGGGCTTCCAGATTCTGATAAGCCCCCCGCCCGCAGACCTCCACAACCACCGGCCAGGGTTGTGGGGATGAGGCCCTTGTCCTCATCAACATGGGGACAAGGTGCTTTGAGGGGTCACAGACCCCCAAAGCATCCTCCCAATGTTGAGGGCATGTGGCCTGGTACGGTTCAGGAGGGAGGGGGGCCGCTCTCTCGTCCCCCCTCTTTTCCTGCGGCCTGCCAGGTTGCGTGCTCGGATAAAGGGTCTGGTATGGATTTTTAGGGGGAACCCCATGTCAATTTTTTCTTAAATTTGAGGCAGGGTTCCCCTTAATATCCATACCAGACCTGAAGGGCCTGGTAATTGAATTTGGGGGACCCCCACGCTTTTTTTTTAATTTTATTTTTATTTTTTTATCAATGGCTTTCAATGAGTGTTCTCTGTATTACGGAGCCGACAATTCATAATAGCTGCGAGTGATTTTAAAGGACTTTTTTTCCTGCATAAATGACACTTTGTGCAGGGACAGTTCTAAGCACGGGAAACATGCGCCCCTTCACAGGCATACTATAGACAACCCCCCCCCTACGAAATTTAAAGGAATATTACACTTTTATTGTTTCACTTTAATCATTATTAAAATCACTGCTCCCGAAAAAACGGCCGTTTTTAAAACTTTTTTTTACATTGATACATGTCCCCTGGGGCAGGACCCGGGTCCCCAAACACTTTTTAGCACAGTAACTTGCAGAATCTTTTCTCTCTGTCAAATCTTTTTTCTCTGTCGAATATTTTCTCTATATAATCTTGGACTAATAGAGGTAAGGTTAGGCACATTCGACCACAGGTTCTATAGACACAGATTGTTGTCAGAGTCATGTCGAATCTCCTATTCTATATCGAACTGTTGTAACAATGAAAACGAAAATAAAGCATTTATTTATGTCGGATCTTTCGTTTTTCGGATTTTGTGCTTTCGTTATCGTTTGTCAAAACGAAAACGAAAATAGCTGAAATTCGGACGAAAATGCATTCGGACGAAAACGAATGCACATGTCTAAATGGCATACTGTCACTTCGCAACACATGCAGCAGCTTGCCTATACAAAGGATTTGTCTGTATGTTAAAGTGGAAGTAAACCCATCGATTTAAACAGTTTAAAAAAAAGGCATGCCAGGAATGCTAACTGCACATTGGCTGTGCTCTCAACCAAGCTATCCATCCAATGGCTGGTGTCATAACGAATCACATGTGCAGCACTATAGCAGTTGAGGATTAAACAAAGGCAAAGATGGCAGCTTCCTTGGCTGAAAACGATAGGGGAGTTTACTTCCACTTTAATGTGACATTTTATCCTACAAGGGAAAAGACTTTACATGTGTCCAGCTTTTTCATTTCATTCTGAGTCCAGTAAGAGCATTTTGTTCTGCCAACAAATTATTTAACTGCTTTTATTTCAGGTATTTTTGTGTGTTAATTAAATAATAATTTCACATAAAAAAAATGAATTGTGCACTGGCTAAGGAACCCCCTGCAGGCCTTGGAG
Source organism: Lithobates pipiens (assembly GCF_037356315.1). Taxonomy (NCBI): domain Eukaryota; kingdom Metazoa; phylum Chordata; class Amphibia; order Anura; family Ranidae; genus Lithobates; species Lithobates pipiens. The sequence goes on along the minus strand of NW_027507748.1, from coordinate 158,837,132 downwards.
TCCCCAGAGAAACGGGCTGGAGCTGGCAGTTGTAATAAATGTGTGGCTGCAACTGGTGTGATAGTTGCAGCAGCGGATAGCAGTTGAGGATATTGAACCAGGGGTCCTAATGAGGCCTGAACCTGTTCAAAATGGAAGGCCAAATCCTGAAGGAATCGCATTATCTGGGTCTGATGCAATTCCTGGGTCTCAAGTCTGCGGACTATGCCCTGTAATGGATCATCTGCATAATGCTGCACGTCAGGGTCCATGGCTGATCAAACTGTCAGGTCACCTGAGACCAAGTGACAGATGCACTCCGTAGGAGTCGGAAGTGCACTGCTAAGGTAGTGGACCCTAGAACTGACTGCTGTGGATTGTACCCAGGGTGATTCAGGAAACGGGTCTACTGGATCACTAACACAGATCCCAGTTGGAGCTAGAGCATAGATTCCCCAGTCTAAGAGCCAGCAGGTGTTCACCAGAGCCTCCAGTGGCGAAGATGGACTGTGCTGCAGTCTGGCTCTAGGTCACGGCCCCTAGGGTCTCACAGCTCACTCTCACGGTAGACTACAGGAGAAGAAAACGGCAAGCTGGAACAACAAGGATAGTAAAGGGATAAGGCAGAGGTCAAGGCAACTAGCAGACAGGAACAACAGAGTACACGCCAAAGGATCAGGGTCACAGGCAGACAGGGATAGTCAGGGACACGCCAAAAGGTCAAGGTCACAAGCAGACAGGAAAAGTCAAGAACACGCCAAGGTCAGTAACAGAAACAAACGTAGTGCAAATGGCAAGCAGGAAACAGGAAGCCGAACACAGTGAGTATACAATGGTTGATCAGCACCACTGGCTTGCAGTGCACAGGTTAATATAGGGTTCCCTTATAGGGCGTGGGGTGAAGCCATGCTTAGAGAAGAGGTTATAAAAACCACCAGGTCGAAGTGGCTGGCCTCTTAGTTTGAACACATGAGGAGAGGTAAACAGACAGAGAACGATTACTGCATAACCATGACACGTGCACTTCACATATCTAGCCTTTATGGAAGAGTGGCAAGAAGAAATCCGTAAGAAGTCTTGCTTGCGGTTTGCAAGAAGCCATGTGGGGGACACAGCAAAGATATAGAAGAATCCACAATATATATATCCGCAGGATCGAAGAAATGGATACACTCCTTTGAGGGATTACCCGCATCACACATATCCGCAAGACCGAGGAGATTATAGAGGAAATAGATATTCTCAACCTAGAAGAAATTCCAGAGATCATGGGGATTTTCCCAGGAATGGGCAACGGGACAGGCCTCCAGGGAGATGGACCGCCAGACCACCCTACAGGAATCCAAGATGGAGAGGACCTACAGGGAACAGAGGGGGATCTCAAGGAGCTTTTTATGGAACAATGAACAGAGAGGGACAATATCAAGATCATATGGAGCCATGCCCCTCAGGGACACCATGGGAGAACAACCCAGGAACAACTATGTGGAGACACAGGGAAGGAGAAAACGGACCAGGGGAAGTAGAGGAGGAAAGAAGAAACAAAAGAAGAAGAACTTAATCGGAAAAGGCATCTATAACCTAAGTAACATAGAGTTTGAGGATGAAGAGATAAGGATTTTAGATTTGGGATTAAAATTTGCTCCAGAAAAGTCATTAGACAAGTTTGAAACGTATATTGATCTAAAAAAGGTCATGAGGAAGTTGAACATTAAGAAACATTTCGTTATGAACACAGGAGTGAACAGTAAAAAAGAATCCTTATATATTCAGACCGATCTAAAGAACAAGTCTACTTTTAACCCTAAGGCCGCGTACACACGCGCGGACTGTTCGCCCAACTTTGTCCGTCCAACAGTTTCGGCAAACAGTCCGCTCAAACTTAGCATGGACGGACATGCCCACACACGACGAACGAACAGTTTGCTGAAACCGTGCGCGATGACGTGAACGGCACGTACGACGGGACGAAAAATACGACGTCCTATACACTGCATTATAGCTTTCGGCGTGAAAATCCTTTCTGAGCATGCGCGCAACTTTGTTTGACGAACAAGCCTACACACGAGCGGACTGTTCGCTCAAACAAGGTTTCAGCGGACAGTTTTTCGGAATTTCCGAAAAACCTTGTCCGTCCAACTGTCCGCTGAAACTGTCCGCTGAAAGCCCACACACGAGCGGACTGTCCGCCCAAACACTGTTCAGCGGACAAAGTTGGGCGAACAGTCCGCCCGTGTGTACGCGGCCTAACACCCCAGGAAATCAATGTATGGGGGCGTTTAGCAAAATGGTGGAAAGTGACCTAAGACAATTGGAGAAGATGAATTATAAGAAATCTGCGAATATTTGGAAAACCATCAAGGCACTAGGAGAAAAGAAAAATGTAATTATTAGACCAGCTGATAAGGGGGGTGGCCTGGTAATCTTGAACAAATCTGATTATATAGAGGAGATGGAAAGACTGTTAAGTGTTGAGGATACATATAAAAAGCTGAAGGGTAATCCTAAGTATGAATATGAGAAAAATATTGCAATTTTTGTGAAGAAGGGAAAAGAAATGGGAATTCTCAACGATGATGAGGCAGAATATCTAATTTCTAATTCGACAAAAACCCCGGTGATGTATTATATGCCAAAAATCCACAAGAGGCTCATTAGGCCGCCAGGGAGGCCCATAATTAGTGGAATAGATTCCATCTTCTCACGTCTAGGGGAATACTTGGACAAATTCTTGAAACCCTTAGTACAAAAAGGGAGATCCTATCTGAGGGATAGCACACAACTTTTAAAAGAACTCCAAGATTTAGTAGACGTTGAAAGATTTCTGATGGTTACCATTGATGTAAACTCGCTGTACATGAGTATAATGCAGCGGGATGGCCTACTGGGAGTCGAAAAGGCACTATATGAGAATACAGACATGCGACAAGAACAAGTAGTTTACATCATTGAGGGATTAGAGCTGGCAATGAGTTGCAATTATTTTTGGTATGATCAGAAATACTATGTTCAAACGAAGGGGGTGGCCATGGGAGCTCGCTATGCTCGTAGTGTGGCGAATCTCATGATGAACATGTGGGAGGAAGAGTATATCTATGGTGGAAATATACCTCAGGTGAGGTTCTACCGCAGATATATAGACAACCTCATCTTATTATGGGATGGTACCCCGACAGATCTTGATATATTTCTGAACAACCTTGATAACAACATCTATGGATTGACTTTTACTGGCAAATACAGTGAACATAGTATTGATTATCTGGATCTCCAAATCTCTAAGAAAGATGGTATTTTTAGTACCAAGACCTTTTTTAAAACAACGGATAGAAACAGCTATATCCCGATTACCAGCTGTCATCACCCCAAGTGGAAAAACAACATTCCTAAGGGACAGCTGCTAAGATTGAGAAGAAACTGCCACTCTACAGAAGATTACCATCTCCAAGCAGACGTTATCTTAGAGAGATTTCAAGAGAAAGGATACAGACCAGAACCATTACTCCAATTAAAAAATAATATTGGAGGTTTAGAGAGGAAATTGTTACTGGAGAAACAGAAGAAGAAAGATGGGAAGATGGAACTGGCATTTATTACTGGTTTCAGCACCCAATATAGGGACCTAGAAAAAATTATTAAGAAGTACTGGCCTATACTTCAAGAAGACAAGATACTATCTAAAGTCCTCCCTAAAAAGCCCTGTTTCGTATATAGAAAGGCCCCCACCTTACGTTCTTTCCTAGTACAGAATGCCATTGATCCACCAAGGAAAATAAAAATCTTTAATGACATGAAGGGATTTTACAGGTGCCAGAAATGTCTTCCATGTAAATTAGTAAGAAACAGCCACGGAGAAAAGAAACGTTTAAGGCAAAGACAGATCATAAAGAGTACAAAATAAAAGAACTAATTACCTGCCGGAGCACACATGTAACGTATGTTATAGAATGCCCATGTAATTTACAGTATGTGGGTAGGACCACACGCCCCCTTTTTGTTAGGATTAGGGAACACATTAATAATATCAAAAAAGGGTTCCCAAATCATAACCTTTCCCGCCACTTCGACGAATTCCACCAAAGAGACCCATCTGGTTTAATATTTTATGGGATAGATTGCATCAAGGGGAATTGGAGGGGAGGGAATAAAACCACCCTCATCTCGCAGAACGAAACCGCATGGATATACAGGTTGGGGTCTCTTGTGCCACGGGGCCTCAACCTGGATATTGATTTGAACTGTTTCATAGCAAACCCATAGATTCCTCTTTTCTGATGGTTGTCCCCTGTCACATTTTGACAAGTTATTTGTACCCCCTATTAATTGGCTATAGATTAAGATCAACATATTGGCTATAGATTAAGATCAACATATTTCTGTATACTATGTTGAATAATGGTGGTTCACACCATCCATTATGTATTCCCTTTCATGTACATCATTCCTGATTCCTCTTTTCTGATGGTTGTCCCCTGTCGCATTTTGACAAGTGATTTGTACCCCCTATTAATTGGCTATAGATTAAGATCAACATATTGGCTATAGATTAAGATCAACATATTTCTGTATACTATGTTGAATAATGGTGGTTCACACCATCCATTATGTATTCCCTTTAATGTACATCATTCCTGTCTGTATGTTGTATTTTTCGGGGTTGTTTTGATCGTTGGAGAATGATACATATGGGATTTCTTTTTCTTCTTCTTTTTATGAATTCGGGTTTCTGATATATATGCATGTGTACATATATATGTACATAAATATATATATTTTTTATGTATTGATGGGCTTGACTCATGTTCCCCACCCTTCTGCAATAGCATAAGCATAGACATATATTCCTCTATATATACTATTTTTTCTCCTTTTTTAATTTCAATATTGGGTATGATGTATTGTACCTTTACCCCCTTTTTTCTGTCTTCCATCCTAGCTTATATACTGTGGAGAGAGGAAGAAATATTAGTTTGTACAAGATCACGTTTTACTTTATAATAGCTGGATTGCAATGAAATGAATAGAGGGATTTTCTTAATACTTCTGTTTACACTCACCGCTTATAACCACCTGAGCTCTAATAAGTGAGCGATTTTTTGGAAGACATCCCTAAATGTTTGTGTTATTATTGTTTCTGAAAAATTTAAAAGCTATCCTGTAAGAAAGGGCCATTAAGGTCAAGAAGGGAAGTAGAAGTAAAATTACTGTTGTATTTCCCCATGGGATAGATTATCCTTTGGGCTATATTACCTAAATGTTGGGTGTGAATTATGATTGGAAATTTATTTTTGATTCTATGATATATATTTTTATAAACCAGTCGTTTTATTTTTATTTTTATGTCTTTCGCTTCGGATGTCCTTTTCCCCGCTTTCTAAAAGCCTGGTATTGGGAGTCACCCACAGGCGGACTGTATATGGAGATTGCTGTCCTACTCATTCGGACATTGGGCCTCTCCCACCGTTGTCTGATTGGGTGTTGAATTTGAGTAATGACCAATTAGATCATCTGGGTTTTCTCTATTTAACATGCAGGACGTGTTAGCGTGACACCGCCGCTGAAGACGTCAATGATGAAACGCGTTCGACGGAGTTACGCTGATTACGTCACTTCCGGGTTGCCGACGGTGGTTGGAACGCAGGTGGAGCGCAAGCTGTGTATCTACCGTACGGCATCCACGGGTGCATTGAAACTTACGCCATAAGGACTCTATCCCAAGGGGAAGTATAGTACTAGAGTTACCACCTTCAACAGGGGATAAATCCCGGGATATTGCCCTGAAGTGTGTGTTTTACTCGGAGAAGGTTCTCTTGTTTCCCTGGGACAGAGAGTAAATTAGCGTTTTTTCCTTAATTTTGTTTAAATTACATGCTGTTTTCTCTGGAGTAACACCGGAATATTCGGATGAATTAACACATTAGATCTCTTGGTGGACTGCGTTTCCACAGTTTTTTTCTCATTATATGAGAGTTGTGGTTTTATTTACATATATTTTTTATTTTTTATTTTTTACTGCTGTTTTTTATATGTTTTTTATCATTTTTGTGGCAATAAATTGATTTTTTATACGGATTACACTATGGAGACTTCAGTTTTTTTCTTATGAGGATATATGGAATTTTCTTCTGGATACGATCAATCACCAAATTAAGGGTTAAAGAGTCGGACATCGGGAGATTTGGTCTGAAGGCGAACAACCCCTGCAGGGGTACTTTCTTTTGGTGAGTGGGGTTCCTTGTGGGGGAGCACGGAAGTCACGTTGAAGATTGCACAGGAAGCACTAAAAGTCATTTTATGAATTTTTTTTTGGATTTGCACTATTGAATATATTAAGAACGAAAGAACCGCGCTATTCACCACCAGGAGTAGATAAACCCAAGCCTTAGCCAGATAGTTATGAATACTCTATATGTCTAGTATACCTGTATGTAAAACTTTATGTAGGCTGCTGCCCCCCGAAGAAAAGGAATCCCCTAATAGGGGTTCTTTTAAGAAAATATAATATAGCGACCGGGGTGAAATGGCGCTGCCTAAAACCAGGCTCTCATTCCATCTGGACTCATAAAGGGTAGATGTAGGTGAAAACCAGGGTTTTTATCCAAAGAACCCAGTGGCCTCCCTAAACCTTATACTAATGGACCCAGGAATAAATGCAGAAAAAACAGCTGTACCCAGAAAATGTTATAGCAAACAATATGTGTAATATGTCTCCAAAACAGCAGGAATACTGGTTACAAGAACTGAAATTCTAATATCAGGGACTAATAATCAAACAAATTAAATAATATGTCTCCAAATCAACGGAGATTCTGATGTCAAAAACTGTTAATGCTAACTGTGATTCATCACAGAAACATAACAGTGCTGAAATAAGCCAAAAAACAGTGCTGAAATAGGCCAAAAACTCCCCACTGAGTATAATGCAACAACCTCAATCCCAAAAAAAACTCCAAAATTTAACCAAAAAATAGTAAGATCCCACGTGTACCAAACTCCATGTATGACCTACTGCGATTATAACTCAAGTCGCATATATACAAACATAAATAAAATGTGTCATTTAATAGTAAACCTAGTGACCTAAGATCCCATAAGTACACTATACCAGTGTTTAATAACAAAGCATATATGTAATGTATCAGTCAATAATAAACCGAAAAACCTGAAATTACATAAGTACACTATATCAGTGTTTGGTGACAAAAATTTTTTATACCCAATAACTAAATGTGAAAAAAATGTGCAAACACTCAGAAACCCAAAAACATGACAAACCCAAAATAAAAAATGTGTATATCTATACACACAAGGGGTTAATATGATACTTGATAATATAGTACGACCCCTAGTGATGAAAACCCAAAAAGATGCTCTAAAACATAAAGGCCTTATAAATATGTGAAAAATACAGAATACAAATAGAAATAAAAATAAAATTAAAATGAAAATAAAAAATTAATTCATAATAAAGTGCAGGAAAATGTATAAAAATATATGATAAATAACAAGAAAAAATATATAAAAATATATTAAATGAGTCCCAAATAAATGTTCATTAGTGCAAATCCAGAAAAAATTCAGAAAAAAATTCCATAAAGTGACTTTAGTGCTTCCTGTGCAATCTTCACCGTGACTTCTGTGCTCCCCCCACCAGGAACCCCACTCACCAGAAGTATATACCCCTGCAGGGGTTGTTCACCTTTAAGATCAATCTCCGGATATCCGGGTCTTTACTTCATAATTGGTGACTGAACATATTCCAACATGGATTCCAAATATCCTCATAAGAAAAAAATGGGAGCCTTCATAGTGTAAACCATATAAAAATTGATTTATTTGCACAAAAAATATAAAAATATATAAAAACAGCCGTAAAAAACACAAGGACAAAACAAAAAATGAAAAATACTGAATATAACCACAACTCTCATGTATTGAGATACACTGTGGAAACACAGTCCACCAGGGGATTAATATAATAATCCCCCCAAATGTTCCGGAATTGCTCCAGAAAATGCCATAAAAAATGAATAAATCTTATTAGAAGAACAAACGCTGATGTAATCTCTGTCTCAGGGGAACCAGAAAAACCTCCTACTAGGGAAATGAAAAATTCGGGATAGAAATAAGAACCCCCTTAATTAGGGTACTTCTGCCGGAATTTATCATGTAAAGGTGGTGAGTCTTAGCTGTATTCCCCCCTGGGATAGAGTCTTTATCGCGTAGTGTTCAAGAAATATATATCTCCTTGGAATATATATATATTAGGGTACTTCTGCTGGAATTTATCCTGTAAAGGTGGTGAGTCTTAGCTGTATTCCCCCCTGGGATAGAGTCTTTATCGCGTAGTGTTCAAGAAATATATATCTCCAAGAAATATATATCTCCTTGCGCTCCACCTGCGACGCAGGTGGAGCGCAAACCGCGTATCCACCGTACGGCTTCCAAGGAGATATATATTTCTTGAACACTACGCGATAAAGACTCTATCCCAGGGGGGAATACAGCTAAGACTCACCACCTTTACAGGATAAATTCCAGCAGAAGTACCCTAATTAAGGGGGTTCTTATTTCTATCCCGAATTTTTCATTTCCCTAGTAGGAGGTTTTCTGGTTCCCCTGAGACAGAGATTACATCAGCGTTTGTTCTTCTAATAAGATTTATTCATTTTTTATGGCATTTTCTGGAGCAATTCCGGAACATTTGGGGGGATTATTATATTAATCCCCTGGTGGACTGTGTTTCCACAGTGTATCTCAATACATGAGAGTTGTGGTTATATTCAGTATTTTTCATTTTTTGTTTTGTCCTTGTGTTTTTTACGGCTGTTTTTATATATTTTTATATTTTTTGTGCAAATAAATCAATTTTTATATGGTTTACACTATGAAGGCTCCCATTTTTTTCTTATGAGGATATTTGGAATCCATGTTGGAATATGTTCAGTCACCAATTATGAAGTAAAGACCCGGATATCCGGAGATTGATCTTAAAGGCGAACAACCCCTGCAGGGGTATATACTTCTGGTGAGTGGGGTTCCTGGTGGGGGAGCACAGAAGTCACGGTGAAGATTGCACAGGAAGCACTAAAGTCACTTTATGGAATTTTTTTCTGAATTTTTTCTGGATTTGCACTAATGAACATTTATTTGGGACTCATTTAATATATTTTTATACATTTTCCTGCACTTTATTATGAATTAATTTTTTATTTTCATTTTAATTTTATTTTCATTTCTATTTGTATTCTGTATTTTTCACATATTTATAAGGCCTTTATGTTTTAGAGCATCTTTTTGGGTTTTCATCACTAGGGGTCGTACTATATTATCAAGTATCATATTAACCCCTTGTGTGTATAGATATACACATTTTTTATTTTGGGTTTGTCATGTTTTTTGGTTTCTGAGTGTTTGCACATTTTTTTCACATTTAGTTATTGGGTATAAAAAAATTTTGTCACCAAACACTGATATAGTGTACTTATGTAATTTCAGGTTTTTAGGTTTATTATTGACTGATACATTACATATATACTTTGTTATTAAACACTGGTATAGTGTACTTATGGGATCTTAGGTCACTAGGTTTACTATTAAATGACACATTTTATATATATGTTTGTATATATGCGACTTGAGTTATAATCGCAGTAGGTCATACATGGAGTTTGGTACACGTGGGATCTTACTATTTTTTGGTTAAATTTTGGAGTTTTTTTTGGGATTGAGGTTGTTGCATTATACTCAGTGGGGAGTTTTTGGCCTATTTCAGCACTGTTTTTTGGCTTATTTCAGCACTGTTATGTTTCTGTGATGAATCACAGTTAGCATTAACAGTTTTTGACATCAGAATCTCCGTTGATTTGGAGACATATTATTTAATTTGTTTGATTATTAGTCCCTGATATTAGAATTTCAGTTCTTGTAACCAGTATTCCTGCTGTTTTGGAGACATATTACACATATTGTTTGCTATAACATTTTCTGGGTACAGCTGTTTTTTCTGCATTTATTCCTGGGTCCATTAGTATAAGGTTTAGGGAGGCCACTGGGTTCTTTGGATAAAAACCCTGGTTTTCACCTACATCTACCCTTTGAGTCCAGATGGAATGAGAGCCTGGTTTTAGGCAGCGCCATTTCACCCCGGTCGCTATATTATACTATTGAATATATATTTTGGACTATTGGATTATATTTTTTTTCGTTTTAGTTTTTATTTATGTTTTATTAATATTTTTTGTTTTTTATTACATTTATATATTTTTTTCTTTATCCACGATTGTCATCAACTCTATTATTCAAGGGTATTGTTGCACTTATATTACTAGGTGCTGTATTATATGATCGGTTGTCTTTTATATAAATTTTTCACATATATATATTTTTTGTATTTTCACCTGAAACTTTTTTATGCTCTCTTATAGAAATATTAGCAGTTGCATTTTTTCACATTCAGATATTGGGCTATATATTTTCACTAACATATGCTAATATACTGACACAGCTATAATTTAGCATCGATGCGATTTCAGGGGAAAATCGCACCGAGCTATATATATAAGTTTTGTTACATTTTTTTGATACTTTCATAATAATTCTCCCCTTCTTTCACTGGATGTTTTCTTCACATTCTGGAACCAAGGTTGTTGTTTTTTCACTATTATACTCTAGTGGGGAGACTGTTGGTTAACTTTAGCACTGATGCGTTTTTGCGAATAATCGCAGCTAGCATTATTATTTTTCGATATTCAGCTTCTTTCACAGGATTTATGTATGGTTTGTTTGGGATTATATGAGACTTATCACATTCACTAGGGTTGGTTTGGAAACATACTATATAATCTGTGTGACTTAATAGCTTCTGGGTGGAGCTGTTCCTGTATTCCTTCCTGGTCTCAATAGTAATAGGAGTCTATAAGTTTTGGGGCTTTCTGGTAAAAGTTTATTTTTTATTTAGGTGGAATGAGAACCTGTTTGGGTTCATGGTAAATAGGTAGCGCCAGTTTCCCCGGTCGTTATATTGTTTCCATTCTTGAAAGAAACCCTAAAAGGGGACTCTCTTTTTGTGGGGGGGCAGCAACCTAGAATTATATATACATAGGCATATAAGACACACGTAGGATTTGTATTAAGCCGTTTTATGTTTTTGTTTACCTACTCCTGGTGTTGAATAGCGCGGTTCTTCTATCTTTTAATATAGAAGAAAGTGCTCTGGTCAGATTTTTGGCCTAAAAGCAAAACGCTATGTGTGGCAGAAAACGAATGCTGTACCTCACCCTGAACACACCATCCCCACCTTGAAACATGGTGGTGGCAGCATTATGTTGTGGGGATGCTTTTCTTTAGCAGGGACAGGGAAGCTGGTCAGAGTTGATGGGAAGATGGATGGAGCCAAATACAGGGCAATCTTAGATGAAAACCTGTTAGAGTCTGCAAAAGACTTAAAACTGGGGTGGAGGTTCACCTTCCAGCAGGACACCGACCCTAAACATACATCCAAAGCTACAATGGAATGCTTTAGATCAAAGCATATTCATGTGTTAGAATGGCCCAATCAAAGTCCAGACCTAAATCCAATTGAGAATCTGTGGCAAGACTTGAAAATTGATGTTCACAGATACTCTCCATCCAATCTGACAGAGCTTGAGCTATTTTGCAAAGAAGAATGGGCAAAAATGTCACTCTCTAGATGTGAAAAGCTGTTAGAGACATCCCCAAAAAGAAATGAAATAGGAACCCAGTGTAGTAAATATAAGTTGGAAAAAAAAATGAAATTGACACATAGCTCTGCGTTAGATTCTAAGATGGCTGAAACAAATTATAAATGCCTGGCTAGGTGGTATTTTACACTGGACAAAATTAGAAATTTTCAACGGGAGAGGTCCCTAGGTACAATGTTCCATCTATGGTGGGATTGCCCCATTATAAAAAATACTGAAGGAGGTTCTACAACTAATAAAGATAATTACTAATGAAGACATCCCGAGGACCCATGGACTTGTTTGTTTCAAGGGACAAATAGCCCCAAGAAGCAATATAGAGCATCGATAATCCCAACTCTGTTAAATGTAGCAAAAAGCCAAATTCCAAAAACATTTAGGAAACAGAGAGCCCGAAAATCCGAGATTGGATATTTGGGATAAATACTATACAAAAATGGGAGAGTGTGGATGAAAGGGGGGAAGAACAGACAGAAAAGATAGAAGGGAAGGACAAATGGAAGGAGTGGCAAAACTTTAAAAGATTATGAAGATACGTAGTAGAGATTACTCATTAAAGAAAAGCAAGGGGAAAGGAAAGGAAGAGAAAGAAGGGAAAGGGGAAGAAAAGGAAGAAAGAAGAAAAAGGGGAAAGGGAAGAAAGAGAAAGAGAGAAGAGAAAAAAAAGAGAAATGTGGTGAAGGGAGGATAAAAATGGGACGAGAAATGCAATAGAACAGGAAATGGAAAAATAAGGGAAAAAGAGAAAGGGGCAAGGTGTGACCGGGGGGGAGGAAAGGAATGGTAGAATACAAAGGAAATGAGAATATATATATATATATATATATATATATATATATATATATAACTGTTCCTTCTTCCATGTTGAAAATATTTTTTTATGATTGTAAGTTGTAACTTATCTTTAAAATAAAATAAAGAATAAAAAAAAAACTACACTTTTCACATATTTATTTTTAAAACAAATTTGAAAACCGTTTATCATTTTCCTTCCACCTCACAATTATGTGCCACTTTGTATTGGTCTACCACGTAAAATCATGATAAAATACAATGTGGAAAATTTCAAAGGGGTGTGTAAACTTTTTCAAGGCATAGTATTGTATGCTAAAAACTGCTAGAGTTCCTAGGTCTACATTTATGCTGTCCATGGTCCTGACGAAATACAAATTGTGGGCAGCAAGAAAAGTTACTGGACTTTAGCAGGTTTTTAGGATACACTTTCCTGTGTCTATTTATTTCACATTTGAATCTTCAAAATCCCCTTTTCAGTTTTCTTGCTACCAGACACGTTTGCCCTTTTCAAGCAAATGTTATTGCTGTCAGCATCTTCCCCTTTATGTCTTCCGTTTATCTAGAAGGTCTTAACCTGACCATATATGAAGCTTTCTAATCGCTGTCTACACAACGTCAGATCTCCAGATGATCCTTTTTTTTTTAAGACACTGTCATGCAGTCTTCATTGCATTTATTACCTTCAAATCATCAGATGCTCAGATCTCTGCTTCCACTCTTACGCTGACGACACGCAACTTTATTTCCGGATCAATGGAAAAAAAGATCACCAACAACAACTTGAAAACTGCCTCAAATCAATAGAGGACTGGATGACCACTAACTCCCTCCAGCTGAACGAATCAAAGACAGAGCTTCTTATCTTACACCCAAATCATAAGCCCGCAACCAAAACCTCCTGGTCTCCACCAACCGTCTTTGGGCAGACTATCTCCCCAAAGACCAAAGCGAAGAGTCTCTGGGTTATTTTAGATGCAGAAATAGGATCTGTATTCAGTGGATCTCACCATCTGCTGCGCATGCTTCGCAGACTCATCCCTTTTATCCCAAAGAATGACAAAGCAGTGGTAGTTGGAACAATCATGAATTCACGACTGGACTACGCAAATTCGCTTTACATAGGATTACCACAATATCAACTTGCGCGATTACAACTGATCCAAAACACGGCGGCAAGGCTGATAACAGGGAAAAAAACCCTGGGAATCCATCTCTCTTTCGCTGAGGAGCTTACATTGGCTAACCGTAAAAAATTGGATCACGTTCAAGACCCTTTGCCTCACCCACAAATGCGTGCATAGAGAAGCTCCGCAATACCTAATGGAGAAAATAAATCATTACACACCAAACCGCAGTCTTCGATCAGCCAACAAAAACCTCCTCCTCGTGCCCAAAGCCCGGTATAAATCCAAGGGGGATCAGAGATTCGCTGTCCAAGGGCCTCAGCTATGGAATGCTCTACCAATCAACATCCGCCTGGAAGAAAATCACCTGGCTTTTAGGAAAAAAACTCAAGACCTTCCTCTTTTAGCAGATGATCAAAGCTCGCCACAGCGCCTAGAGGCGATTCAGTTTGCATTGTGCGCTATACAAGTATTTCATTCATTCATTCATTCATTACCAGATGCTTCAGACTAAGAAGTATTGCATTGGCTATATATTGCTTGGGGACAACAGAAAGTTAAATAAAGTAAAAAAAAAAAAAAACCCTTGAAATCATTTGAAATTATTTGTGTCTTTTACCATAGCATGACTCACAATGTCTGTGAAAGAGTTGACAGGATTCCCTGATGTTCTAGTATTTACTGTATACCTGCACATCTTTTTGTACCTAAAAAGCCACAGTTAAAATGCATGCATAGCTTTTTACACGCTATCAGATTTTCTGCTGATTTTTTCCTTCAGATTTACCAAAACCATATAATATGAGGTCAAACCTTAGGAGTTTCAATTTGTATGCAATCAGGCAGGCCCTTGCACTACATGGTTTTGGTAAATCTGAAGACAAAAATCAGCAGAGAATCTGATAGTGTATATGGGGCTTTACTGTTCCTCTTTTGTTTAAAAGAGGTGAATAAGTAAACATTGGTGCTACCTTTTTGAATTATAAAACTTTTGGGAAATACAGGAATTGTGATGCTGGGTCCTCTCTACTGCACCAATCCAACATTGCCTTCAATACCAATGAATCGTTGCTATCTATAAGAATATATCCACCCTTCTTGTTTATGTCAGCTGTATGGAGCAAAGAGTTATGCCTTGTACACACGGTCAGACATTCCGACCACAAAATCCATCTGATTTTTTCCAACAGATTTTGTCCAAAACCTGTGTCCGAAACACGGTTGGACAAATTTGTCGGAATTTCCAATCGTCAATAACGCAGTGACGTAAAACGCGTATGATGGGAATATAACAGGAAAGTTCAGCACCATGTGCGGCACCCTTTGGGCTCCTTCTGCTGATCTTGTGTTTATTGCGTGTTAGTAGAAGTTTGGTTAGAGACGATTCACACTTGTGCTTCAGATCATTACTGCTCTACAGTTTGTGCTTGTCAATGCATATCTGCTTATTAGTGCATGTAGTCAGTTTGCATTTCTTTGTCATTGCGGCCTATAGTTATATAGTAAGCTTTGATTATCAGCGCTTATTGTCCGCTCGTTTCTGATTTTCTGTTCTTTCTTTCAGGCCTTGCTGTTTATCGGTGCTTTCTGTTAGTCCGTTCTGACCAGCCGGCCGTTTTGAAGCCATGTTGCGTGTATGTACTCGTCAGCGACCTACGAGTTCCTGTATGTGGACGTGGGTAAAAATGTCCGGATGTCGGATGGTGGAGTGATCGCGCAGATGGAGTTCTACTAGCATCTCCAGAGTGGCAGTTTGGGCTTGCCACCTCCAGAGGAGAATGTGGAAGGACTCCTCTTTGTCTTCGTCGCAGACGAAGTGTTTGCGCTGGGGAACCATCTTATGTGGCCATTCCCGATGAGGTCCCTCAACCCGGAGCATAGGGTTTTTAATTACTGCTGTTCAGAGCCAGAAGAGTGGTGGAGAATGCTTTTGGGATAATGGCCAGCCGGTTCTGCCTACTTTTGACACCCATCCACATGACGGAATATAAACTGAACCATATAGTGCTTTCCTGCTGCATTCTGCACATTTAAAAAAAAAAAAGTACTCTCCAAACTATGTGGCCTCAGTTGGGCCTGAGGCAGACTTTCCAGAACATGCGAACCTGACGGCACTTGCCCCCCCCCCAAAAGCGTCTGCGAGGTCAGAAACCAATATATGGAGTACTTTGCGGTTAGGGGGGCCAGACAATGTCTGAGAGGCATTTTTTTAAATAAATTTCTCTTTCAAACTGCAATAATATTTGTTTTCATTTACTGCTTGGGTTTGTTTTAGGTGTTTCCTAGCTTTTTTTTTGTTATTTTTTGGACCTTTTTCTTCAACAGTGCAAAACAAATTTCTGGACAAAATGAGGTGACAGTCTCTTCTTCAGATAATATTATTATGTTGTGGGTCTGCTACACACACACACCTTGTTTTTGTTGTTAGTAGAGCATTACTGACAAAAATATTCCTCATCAATGCAAAAATGTGTGGAGTCATGAAAATGGCATGATTGGTGAAAATTATAAAGCACTGTGGGTGTTATTTATTAAAGGCAAATCCAGTATGCACTACAAGTGCACTGCAAAAGTACACCTGAAACTGCACTAAGGCCGCGTACACACGCGCGGACTGTTGGCCCAACCTTGTCCGCTGAACAGTGTTTGGGCGGACAGTCCGCTCGTGTGTGGGCTTTCAGCGGACAGTTTCAGCGGACAGTTGGACGGACAAGGTTTTACGGAAATTCCGAAAAACTGTCCGCTGAAACCTTGTTTCAACGAACAGTCCGCCCGTGTGTAGGCTTGTTCGTCAAACTAAGTTCCGCGCATGCTCAGAAAGGATTTTCAAGCCGAAAGTTATAATGCAGTGTATAGGACGTCGTATTTTGCGTCCCGTCGTACGTGCCGTTCACGTCATCGCGCACGGTTTCAGCAAACTGTTCGTTCGTCGTGTGTGGCCATGTCCGTCCATGCTAAGTTTGAGCGGACTGTTCGCTCAAACTGTTGGACGGACAAAGTTGGGCCAACAGTCCGCGCGTGTGTACGCGGCCTTAGAGTGCAAAGTGATACAACAACTTTACTACAAATACTGCTTTTGCGTATTGAAAAAGGAAGCCACACATTGTTGATAATTAAACTTTTTACTCAAAGCACATTCACATGTGCATTTATAAAAGGGTTTTACAACAAACCAACATATTTGGTGTATATTAGGCTTGTACAATCCGTTTCGTAACGAATCGAAATTCGGCCGAATTTTGCATCTTTTGGACATTCGGATGCATCCGAATGTCCGAATAAAAAAAAAATAACGAATTACAACGAATACAAAAGAAATATAACGAATGAATTCGTCGTGATTCGGTAATTCTTTAAAGATCTAATGAAACAAAAGGCCAGCTCAAAGTAAATCTTATAGTCCAATCAGCTAATTAATTTTGTGCCGCAGGATGGATGGCTGGCCAAGTGCATTCCTGAGAACTGAGTGAGAAGGGTGTTGTATTGTATTTGAGCTGAGGAGAAGAGACGTTGTCATTGTGTTAAAAGATTCAATAAACAAACGACTTTCCAAACTACGAATCATTATCACGAATGTCTATACATACATAAATAGCGAATTTCAACGAATATGAACGAATGAATTCCGCACTCTACGAATAATAACAAATTATCCGAAAACGTATTAACGTAACATAACGAATATAACAGAACAAAATTATGTATTTTACGAATGACAGCGAACCAAAACTAAACGAAATTTTCAGTTGTGCACAAGTCTGGTGTATATAACATTATTTTTGGTAACATTAATATAACTTGCCGTTTTTAAGGAAACAGGCATGTATCAAAGCATAACATACAGAACGCAGGACCTTACAAAGTTCAACTTTGAAAAGTGAAGACAATATCAGACATCAGTATGTCCAAACTGTGTTGATATTGCCTTCATCACATGGGGTGTCAGCACTGTAAAAGCCAAATTTGGAAGATGCACACAAATTGTAATTCAAACTAGGCATTTTCCTTCTGATCCCATGCCTAATGTCAACATGTGCTATCTCCCATCATGGGGGACCAATGTACGTGTTTTGGGGGTGCAATCCCTTCATCTCAACCACTTTAGTAGCAAGGGAGAGGTTGCACCCACAAAACGCTCCATTGATCCCCCATGATGGGAGATAGCACATGTTGACACACTGTGTGCATCTTCCAAATTTGGCTTTTGTCAAAATATAAAACAGTTTTTTTCAAATATAAAATTGATGCTAGCTAGTTTCGGGTGTTTCAGATTCTCCCTAAAACATCAATGATGTTCTTCATTTTTTGTTGAACATCATTGATGTTTTTCTTGAGATTTTCTAAATCGTGATTGTACCCCATTATCTCCCCGATGAGAATCTAGGCACTTTCACTGGTAAAATGCGATTCTTCTTCCACAACATCCACATCACCTAAAGATAAACCAAAAATCACACCATGTATTATAAAAATGCAGGCATACATCTATTACCTGAAGCTATGGTCTCAGACACTCACCTGTTGTGGTGCCAATTTCTCCAATTTCAACGACCTCTCCTTCTTCCTCCTCCTCTGCTTCTGGTTTTTGGATTTCCCCTTCTTTGTGAGGTGTGGGGTCCCTGGTGTCTTCAGATGTCCCGAGTCTTCTCTCCCCTATGAGAATGTAAAAAAGGAATACTTTTAGCACACAGATATTTGAGGGCAGAAATAGAAATATGAAACATTGCTTGGAAGTGTCGTACAATTGTATTTTTTGGCAGAGTTCAAAGCTGAAATCATTATTTTAGAGACTTTCTAAAGCTGGAATACTTACCTGTTTTGTGCAAGTTTGAAAGATGGAGACACCCCTATAGTATCCACGTGTGTGGGACACCCTAATAAAAAGGGTGTTCTGGTGTCCCACACTAGTGCTCCTGAGTCCAGATGTGTAAACAGCTACTGAGTGTCCTCTCCTTTACACTGAATCAATCAATTCTATTATAAACCCCTCTAAACAACAAACTTCCTTTGACTAGAAATAGGCATGAACAAATGTAGTTAAGTGCAACTGTCACGTACCTTACAGTGGAGTCAGACTGCTGAGGGTGGCCTCTCGCACGGTTCCGGTCTCCACGCCCCTGAGGATGGGGACAGGGCGCGTGAGGACACGAAAGGGTGCAGGTGCCTGAAGGTGGAAGTAGCAGACCTTGGAGATGCTGGGTCCTCACGGTAGAAGAGATGTTGACTGGTCACGTAGGTAGGCACCGGAAGATCAGCAGGTGTGCAGGAAGCACTGCGTGTCTGTAACAGGCAAGGTCGGCAACTGGCAGGCAATGCGGTACAATAACAGGAGGCAGGTGCGTAATCAGGAACAAGCAAGGGTCTGGCAACGTGCAAGCAAACGAGGTACAGATTCAGGAGACAAGCCAAAGTCGAAGTCCAAGCCGGGGTCAAAGGTAGTCCAGGAGATAGTAGCGCAGGGTATCCAAAGAGCGGGTGTCAGGAACGGGTCACAGGAACAAGGATCACGGGAGCAAGGTCACAGGAGCAAGGTCACAGGAGCAACGATCAGGTCTACAGGAGTAGCTGAAGACGATCCAGCACTGATGTCAGGCCAGGATCCTGTTTATATAGAGGGGAGTGAGCCAGGATTGGTGGAAGTGGCCGTCCGTGTGTGAATACGTACATCCGTTCAGTTTGCGCGGGTGTCTTCGCGTGTTCGGATTGGCGTATGTCCACGTGTTCGGATTGGCGTACGTCCACGTGTTCGGATTAGCATACGTCCGTTCGTCCTGGAATTCGTACGCCTCTGACGGGGACACCGCGCATGCCGCCTGGAACGAAGGGAAACTGTCGCTAAACGGGGACGGGCATACGTATGGTGAGTTCCCTGACAGTGCCCCCCCCTTAAGGGCAGCCTCCGGGTGCCCCTTAGAACCGACCTTTGAGAGCGATGAAAAGCCCGTATAAGCCTCTGGGCATGAAGATTTGCTTCGGGTTCCCAGGAATTTTCTTCAGGGCCAAAGCCTTTCCACTTAATCAAGTATTGGTTTTGTCCTTGACGCTTCCTGTAATCCAGAATGGCTTCGATTTCAAACTCCTCCTCCCCGTCTACCAATATAGCTTCTGGAGGGCTTAACTCCCGACCTGGAAAGGAATTAGGTACATCAGGCTTAAGTAGAGAAGTGTGAAATACAGGATGGATTTTAAATGAGCCGGGAAGTTCAAGTTCATAGGCTACTGAATTAATTTTCTTCTTAATTGGAAAAGGTCCCAAATATCTGGGTCCCAATTTTTTAGAGGGACACGCCAGTTTCAGGTTTGCAGTTGACAGCCACACACGATCACCGATTTTTAAATCCAATTCCCCCTTCTCTTCCTGTCAAAAAATTTGTTATCATCCTCCTGAGCCTTAGAGAGGGTTTCTTTAAGTACCTGATTGTTGATAACAAAGAAATTCAGCCTATCCTGGACGGCTGGTACAGGAGAATCCGGTAAGGATGTTGGCAGGAAGGAGGGATGAAACCCATAGTTGGAGTAAAATGGTGACTGGTTTGTGGCGGAATGAGTAGAGTTGTTAAATGCAAATTCTGCCAAGGGTAGTAACGAAGCCCAATCCTCCTGAGAAAAAGAAGTGAAACAACGTAAATATTGTTCTAACGTTTGATTAGTGCGTTCAGTCTGCCCGTTTGTTTGGGGATGGTAGGCTGAAGAGAAATTTAACTTGATACCCAGAGCTTCACATAATGATTTCCAAAATTTTGACGTGAATTGGACTCCACGATCAGAGACAATA
Organism: Lithobates pipiens; assembly: GCF_037356315.1. Lineage (NCBI taxonomy): Eukaryota > Metazoa > Chordata > Amphibia > Anura > Ranidae > Lithobates > Lithobates pipiens. Next base: position 158,816,736 of record NW_027507748.1, on the reverse strand, counting down.
TCACCGGGAATTCCATGGAGTCTGACAATTTCTTTAATGAATACTCTGGCTGTCTCGGTTGCAGATGGAGTTCCCTTCATGGGGATGAAATGTGCCATTTTGGAAAAGCGATCCACCACCACGAAGATAGAGGAGAATCCTTCAGAGGGGGGAAGCTCAACAATAAAGTCCATTGCGATCTTATCCCATGGTCTTTCAGGGATAGGTAATGGCCTCAACAATCCCCAAGCTTTATTCTTGCTGTTTTTATTCCGGAGGCAGGTTGAACAAGAGCTAACATAGTTCCTGCAGTCTTTCGCAAGGTTTGGCCACCAGAAATGCCTTTGAACTAAATTTATCGTCTTGTGGCCCCCAAAGTGACCCGCCAGGGGATAGTCATGACAAGCCTGTAGAACGGAGGTGCGAAGATTTTGAGGAATGAATAGTTTACTTCCTCGCCAGAGAAGACCATCTTTTTCTTGGAGGTTAATATCTGGAGGGACTGATGCACCTTGAGACGACTGCCGAACCTGTGACAGAAAACTGGTTTGTGTTAATAGAAAGTTCCCGGCTTGCAAAATGGTGTCCGGAGGGGATGAGGCTTCGGTTTCAGAGAACATACGGGATAATGCGTCGGGTTTACTGTTCTTGGATCCTGGTCTGTAGGTTATGTGAAAATTAAAACGGGAGAAGAAGAGAGCCCATCTTGCCTGCCGGGGCCTGAGACGCTTAGCTGTTCTGAGATATTCCAAATTTTTATGATCTGTAAAAATTAATACTGGATGTGTTGCCCCCTCAAGTAGGTACCGCCATTCTTCTAAAGCCAGTTTGATTGCCAGGAGTTCCCGATCTCCCACATCCTAGTTCTTTTCTGACGTATTTAGTTTTTTGGAAAAGAATGCTACAGGATGCATTAATGATTTAGGTCCTTGGCGTTGGGACAGGATGGCGCCTACAGCGTTCTCTGAAGCGTCCACTTCCAGAGTGTAGGGTAGAGCAGGATCAGGGTGTTTGAGTATTGGGGCCGACGTGAATAGCCCTTTTAGTTTGTCGAGCGCAGCTTGGGCCTCGATGGACCATCGGAAGCGGTTTTGTTTGCTGGTGAGTTGCGTGATGGGAGCTATAACACTGGAAAAGTTTTTAATAAACTTTCTATAAAAATTAGAGAATCCAATGAAGCGCTGTACCCCTTTCTTATCAGTTGGAGGTGGCCAGGATAAAATGGCTGAAACCTTTTGAGGATCCATCTCTATTCCCTCCGTTGATATTACCAGACCCAGAAAGTGAATGGTCCGTCGCTCGAATTCGCACTTCTCGGCCTTGGCGTAGAGCCCATGTTGTCTTAACCTCAGGAGAACTTGTTTCACATGGTCATGATGGGTTTCTAGAGAGTCTGAGAACACCAAAATGTCATCTAAATAAACAATTACAAACAAATCCAAAAAGTCCCTGAAAATGTCATTAACAAAATGTTGAAAAGTAGCTGGTGCGTTGCAGAGTCCAAATGGCATGACCAGGTACTCAAAGTGGCCAAAACGTGTCCGAAAGGCCGTTTTCCATTCGTCCCCCTTACGGATTCTGATTAGATTATAGGCCCCTCGTAAATCCAGTTTCATAAATATTTTGGCTGATCGAAGTCTCTGGAATAATTCTGGAATCAATGGAAGGGGGTAGCGATTTTTAATCGTCACTTTATTTAAATCCCTGTAATCCACACATGGGCGGAGCGAATGATCTTTCTTTTCAACGAAAAATATTCCAGCACCGGCTGGGGAAGAAGAATGTCGAATAAATCCTTTCTTGAGGTTCTCTGCCTTTCTTTTGTCAAACACGTCCAGGAATCTGTGGTATGTGACTGGGACCAACCTCTGGAGCTCAGATGTAGAACCCGAACAGGCAATGACCGGAACCAGGTGGTTTGAGGTCCTGACACAATTTTGGAGGCAGTAAGTGGATCGAAACACGACCTCACCGGTTATCCAGTTTATTTGGGGATTATGGGCTTGTAGCCATGGCATTCCTAAAATAATTGGGAAGAGTGGTGAAGAAATGACATCCAGGCAGATTAATTCTTGGTGATCGGATAGAATGTTGGCAAGTAGTGGCTGAGTCTCATGGGTAATAGGACCTGATCTGATGTTGGATCCATCTGCTAACCTTATAGAAAGTTGGCGTTGCTTGGGTACCAATGGAATGTTGTGTTGTAGAATGAGAGTATGGTCAATGAAGCAACTACAGGCACCCGAATCAATTATAGCTTGGACCTGGAGTGTTCCTCCTGGAAGCTGTAAGGAAAAGGGAACAGCTATATGAATTGATTTTGTCAGAGGTAATGCATTGGATACAAGAGGTGAGTCTTTGAACTTACGAATCTTATTTGGACATGTATTCGCATAGTGACCAGTTTCCCCGCAGTAAAGGCAAAGGTTATTCTGGCGCCGGCGTAGCTTCTCTTCAGGAGACAATGGTGAGCGAAGTAGCCCTAATTGCATTGGCTCTGGAGCTTCGGAAATGGGAGCAGGTGTGGAAGCAGGAGGATAATTCGGAGCCTTGGGTAACATCCAAGTGGGGCGAAACTGGCCAACTCTTTCAGACCTCCGTTCCCTGAGACGGCGGTCAATTTGGATCGATACCTGTATGAGGTCTTCCAAAGAACTGGGAACTTCGATACGGGCCAACTCGTCTTTTAATGATTCGGACAATCCGATGCGGAATTGGTAACGTAGGGCGGCGTCGTTCCATTGAGTGTCAGAACTCCACCGCCTAAAGTCCGTCACATAATCCTCTACAGGTCTGCGACCCTGTCGCAGGGCATGGAGACTGGCCTCAGCAGTTGTGGCACGCTGAGGATCGTCGTATAATTTAGCCATCTCATCCAGAAAAGAGTCCATGGTATCAAGTAAAGGGCTGGCCTGTTCCAAGAGGCGATGGGCCCAGGTCTGAGGTTCCCCCAGAAGCAAGGAGACGATGAACCCTACTTTTGTGCTTTCCAAGGAGAAGGTGCGAGGCTGTAGCAGGAAGTATAGTTGGCATGCATTACGAAAAGCACGGAATTTGCTGCGATCTCTGGAAAATCGCTCTGGAGTAGGAACTCGAGGCTCCGGGGATGGCACCACTATTGCAGGCATGGATGCTGGGGTTGCCGGACTGGCGGACTGAGATGCTGTAGCCCCTTGGGAGGCAGTAGTGTTTGGAGTTAATGTCTCCACCCTCTGCTCGAGTTGATGGTAACCATCCTGCAGGCCTTGAACTGCTTGGGTAAGGGCAGAGATTTGTTGGCACAGAGCTTCTAAAGGTGAGGCCCCCCTGTCTGACTCCATGTTTCTGGCTGGATCGTACTGTCACGTACCTTACAGTGGAGTCAGACTGCTGAGGGTGGCCTCTCGCACGGTTCTGGTCTCCACGCCCCTGAGGATGGGGACAGGGCGCATGAGGACACGAAAGGGTGCAGGTGCCTGAAGGTGGAAGTAGCAGACCTTGGAGATGCTGGGTCCTCACGGTAGAAGAGATGTTGACTGGTCACGTAGGTAGGCACCGGAAGATCAGCAGGTGTGCAGGAAGCACTGCGTGTCTGTAACAGGCAAGGTCGGCAACTGGCAGGCAATGCGGTACAATAACAGGAGGCAGGTGCGTAATCAGGAACAAGCAAGGGTCTGGCAACGTGCAAGCAAACGAGGTACAGATTCAGGAGACAAGCCAAAGTCGAAGTCCAAGCCGGGGTCAAAGGTAGTCCAGGAGATAGTAGCGCAGGGTATCCAAAGAGCGGGTGTCAGGAACGGGTCACAGGAACAAGGATCACGGGAGCAAGGTCACAGGAGCAAGGTCACAGGAGCAAGGTCACAGGAGCAACGATCAGGTCTACAGGAGTAGCTGAAGACGATCCAGCACTGATGTCAGGCCAGGATCCTGTTTATATAGAGGGGAGTGAGCCAGGATTGGTGGAAGTGGCCGTCCGTGCGTGAATACGTACATCCGTTCAGTTTGCGCGGGTGTCTTCGCGTGTTCGGATTGGCGTACGTCCACGTGTTCGGATTGGCGTACGTCCACGTGTTCGGATTAGCATACGTCCGTTCGTCCTGGAATTCGTATGCCTCTGACGGGGACACCGCGCATGCCGCCTGGAACGAAGGGAAACTGTCGCTAAACGGGGACGGGCATACGTATGGTGAGTTCCCTGACAGCAACTTTCAAAACCATTGTAATTGAAGTGGGCGAATGAACGATGTGTACTACGACCGATTGAACCCATGAACATGAAAGTGGCCATTTTAAACTGTACAACACTAAATAAAAGCACATGGAGCAGTATGCACGCAGTAATAATAATATGAACACACGAAAACTGCTTTTTTTGAGAACTCGTTGGATCCTTCTGTACTGATCGTGCTCCCTCAGTTTCAGTTTTCAAAAGACTCTTCACAACTTTAGTCATAATCTTGGCCTTTCTGACATTTGGCTTTGGGTAAGGTCCATACTTCCCAAAATAGTCGTTCCTCTTCAATATGTCCACCATCTCCAACATCTCTAAAAAAGACATATTTGAAGCCTTAAATCTCCTCCGGGATCAGGACATTTCTGGCTCCGGGCTTTTCTCGTCCTCCTCCTCGTTAGTGGAATTATAATGCAACTGCTGTCTCTCCGCCATGTGCTCTCCCCACTGTGCCAAAAGAGAAGGGGCAGGGAATACACTAGAAAAAACGTTGGGGGCGGGCGGAGTTTCACGCATGCGCACTGTATATTTAAAACGTAACACGCGTGCGTCGTACATACGATCAGTGAGCAGAGGAAGGAGTAGCGGAAGCACCGATCGTTCAAAGGTACAATTTTAATTTTGATTGGAACGAGAATGAAAAATGCTGGGGTCAGAATTATAGTCTTTTCTGTTTATTAACATTCAATTTGCAACAGTCATGAGCTGAAAATTGTGTGATTGATGAACAAAAAATTAAAACTATGTCCCATTTACATACACAGGAAGACCTCTGTGGCAAGTGGCAGCCAGGAAGAGGCTGTGGCAAGTGGCAGCCGGGAGGTCGACCATTGCCCTCCTCCTCCTCCACCTCCTGCCACAACTACAACAGCAGAGCCACAGCCTGGAAGGAAGCCTGGAGGGAAGTGTCTAAGGAAGACCAGAGAGTGATGGCCTGGGTTCAGTCTGGTCTGACAGAAGATGCAGGCACTTGTATGACAACAGCCTGAGAACATAGATGGCATCTGCTCTTCCTGCTCTCTTGGACTTATGGACCAGACTGTTCTCCCTTAGATATGGACTCCTCAGGCCACCAATTTTGCATTTAAATAATTCATGCCTGCGCTGGGGGACAAAGGTTTCGCCAAATTTACCAGTTTCTCCAGCGTTGCCTTCCTGTTTGTTTGATTATGACACCTAATAAAGGTTTTTTTTGGTTAAAGAAATACTTGCCTATGTGTTTTTATTTAAAAAAGGACAGTTTATTTGTGATTAGGCAGGTACATTTCAAAAGTACAAAGTCAAATTAACATGGAGCACCAACACCAAACAACCCCCTTGAGATTAAAAAATAAAACAATAAAATAAAAATATAATAATGGTGTTGTGGTCAGTTGACACACAAAACACACTAAAAAAATTACAAAGATGACCAAAATTTTAAAAAAGCAACCACAAAATTTACAAAAAAAGTAAAAGATAAAAATCCAAAATGATTCGGGAGACCTGACGAATAAAAATATTATATTCATTGGGGGGGGCGTGGCTACCGAGCTACTGCATTGACGCTTGAAGCAGTAGCTCCGTGCCGCCGAGAGAATATATCATATACCGAGGTGCTCCCGCACATAGATACTGCTACCGCCGAGCATCGGAACAACTAGCCAACACACCGTGATGGCCCGCAAACGGAAAGATTTGTCCCAACTGCAAAAACTATCACAGTTCTTCCCGCGGACACCCCGAGGCCTAAACCAAGATGGCGCCGGCGGCGCCTTGCCCTCGGCTTCCAGCGGCTCCGGATCGGAGACTCCCAGCCCGGGAAAGCAGAAACGATCGCCGCGCCGATCTCCAGCAGCATCCACACCACTCTCCCTCAGCCCGGCGAAATCCAGGCCGCGTATGACAGAGAATCTCAGCACGGAGAAGGTGAGTGGAGAGGGAGATCAGCTAGATGACACCAGAGAACTGTCGGACACTATAGATACATTCCCCACATCTAATCAACCAATGTCGGACACTAAACTTAAAGACATACTGGTCTCACTGCGCAGCACTTTACATGCTGACATATTGGAGTGCATGAGGGAGTTTAAGTCGGATATGAATGAGTTGGGCTCTCGGGTTGACCACGTGGAGCAGAAAATGGGGGAGTTCGTGGCCACTTTCAACTCCATGGTCGATGCCCACAATGACCAGTCAGATGAGGTGGATTGGCTAAAAGCAAAAGTCGTGGACTTAGAAGACAGGTCCAGAAGAAATAACGTTAAGCTCAGGGGAATTTCCGAATTGGTACTGCCGGGGCAACTAATGCAATATGCCCAGGAGCTTATGGGAGCCTTTTTACCAGACTTAACTACTTCTGACCTGGTGATAGATAGAATACACCGCATGCCAAAACCACCTCATCTCCCAGACAACATTCCGAGAGATGTGCTGATGAGGGTAAACTTTTTTCATGTTAAGGAGAAGTTCACTTCGGCCTTCAGATCCAATAAACAACCCCCAGAACGATATGCCAACCTGCAGGTATTTTCAGACCTATCGCAACATACAATGCAGCAAAGGAAAGCACTGTTGCCCATCACAAAAGCCCTCCACAATCATGCTATCCTCTATAGATGGGGCCACCCGTGCAAGCTTATCATATCCAAAGATGGTCAAACAACAACGATTGATAATCTGGAGGATGGCCTAAACCTGCTCAGAAATTGGGATATAATCCCTAATCTGAATGCTGACGCTTCAGCTTCACTAACCAAGATAACGCCACAAGACACCTGGCAAGTGGTATCACACAAAAAGAAAACCACGAAGCGTAACTATTGAGCACCCGGTTTGCATTATCGTCTTAAAATGTTTAATCTCTTTTATGTTACTCTCGGAACAACGGAACCTAGTGAGTTCTTATTTTTCCCCCCGATTACATGAAAGGCAGAGAAGCTGCCAACAGATTCCAAGTTGAATCGCCCTTTTTAGATATATGGCGAGAGCCATGGTTTCTAAACTGTTTCTTTTTTGTATTTGAGTTGTTTTTTTTTCATTATTTTTGTTCTCCATGTTTTCCTAATCCCTCCTATACCCCTAAGAGATGGACTCTGTTACAAGAAGTCTGCGTCGTCCAGAGAAGTGGAAGAATCTCAATCTATGGACATGTGCTCCTGTGGGAAGAATCTAATTTTGCTGAAGGTATGCAGACTATCATAATTTCCTTAACCAAAAATGCTGAATATAGTATCGTTTAATGTTCATTGGTTAAATCACCCGGCGAAAAGAGCATCAGTGTGGAAGGAGGCTCAGAAGCTTCGCGCGGATGTACTTTGCTTGCAAGAATCACACTTTCTTGCTTCTGACCCTCCATCTTTTCAAAACAAGTTTTTTTTGCACATCTTTTTTATGCTTCCGCTACACAAAAATGCAAAGGTGTAATAATCGCCATCATAGACTCTGTCATATTCTCGCACAAACTAACACTAACGGACCCAGTGGGCAGGTACGTCATTGTGGTGGGCTCCTTTAACAACAGGATTTACACGATTGTGAGTTTGTATTCTCCTAATTCCCACCAGACGAGATTCCTTAAATGACTGCTCAAAAAGGTCAACAAAGTGCGGCAAGGTGCCTTAATACTATGTGGAGATTACAACATCACTGCGGATTTCACAATAGACACTACCACTAAATCTCATAGGCCTCTTCCATCTCTACAGTGCTTGCTGCACGAAGAAGGACTGTATGACATTTGGAGATGTCAGCATTCTAATGAGAGGGACTATTCTTTTCATTCCTCCAGGCATAATACTTATTCAAGAATTGATATGATAATTGTTGATAGATTTTTGTTGTAGGTGGTGTCCTCCTCCACCATCCACAGCATCTCATGGTCTGATCACGCCCCTGTTTCGGCTGTGGTGGTGGAGGGGAACACACACACTGTGTCTGGTGTTTGGAGGGCAAATACTAGTCTGTTTGTGTCCCATGCACAGATGACAGCTGTAACCAATAATCTCAAGGAATTCTTCTTAACTAATACTAATTCAGTGGCTGACCCCATGACTCTATGGTGTGCGCACAAAGCATTCATGCGGGGAATCCTACTGCAAGCTAGTGCAAGACTCAAGAAACAGAGATCCCAAAAACTAGACCATCTCCTAAGAGATATAAATCTATTAGAAACACAAAATATGGCCTCCCAAAGCCCCACACTGGCACATAAATTGGGTGCTCTTCGCTCCGAACTCAGACTCATGCTAATGGAGGAACACAACAAAATTGTTAACTTTCTAAAATTAATGCACTACTCAGCAGGAAATAGAGCGGGTAAACACTTGGCCCAACGCTTGAGAGAACACAGAATCCGCACTAAAATTCCCTACTTAATTAAAGCATCCGATAAGAGAAAAATGTATAACCCTAAAGATATAGCAGATACCTTCGCTCAGTACTATTCCTCCTTGTATACTGTAACATTAAACTGGATACGGAAACACCACAACCGACAGAGGAAGCAATCCAAAAGTTTTTGGAGAGTGTTGGTCTCCCAAAATTATCCAAAGAACAACTTTCCACTCTCAACGCCCCTATTTCCCAAGAAGAAATACAAAAGATCATCAGGTCCCTACCACTGGGCAAGTCCCCGGGACCTGATGGCCTCCCTAGTGAATATTATAAAAAATGTAGTGAACTACTGTCCCCCACACTACAGGTAATTTACTCTCAAGTGATTACTTCTTCCTTATTTCCTCCTGAGATGCTTAGTGCATATGTTGTCACCATCCCCAAACCGGGTAAACCTCCGGATACACCGTCTAACTTCCACCCCATCTCACTTCTGAATACGGACGTCAAGATCTATGCTAAGATCTTGGCCCAGAGACTTCTCCACATATTACCCTCACTTATAAATCCCGATCAATCAGGATTTACAATAGGACGGCAGGCGTCAGATGCGACCAGAAGAGTGATTGACATTGTATGCCATGCGAGGGTCCGTCGAACGCCTTCTCTGCTCCTCTCTTTGGACGCGGAGAAGGCGTTCGACAGGATACACTGGGGCTATATGAGCTCTGTCCTTAGTAAATTTGGCTTTGAAGGCCCTATCCTTTCTGCAATACTAGCTCTCTACTCTACCCCTTCCGCACAGGTCTACACCTCCAGTATGTTATCTAACCCCTTTACTATTAAACACGGTACGCGACAGGAGTGTCCCTTATTCCCTTCGATTTTTAACTTATTGATTGAGCCTTTAGCTGAAAAAATCAGGTCACACCCAGATATCAAAGGATTCACCTTCCAAAGCAAGGAGCATAGGGTAAATCTCTTTGCTGATGACATCATACTTTTTATAACGTCCCCATCTACATCTTTACTTCACGCCCATAATATTTTAGATGAATTTAGTAAAGTTTCATATTATAAAGTCAATAACACCAAGTCCCTTATCCTACCTCTAGACATCCCACTAGTGCTTCAGCATAATTTGCAAAAATCTTTTCCTAATGCCGCGTACACACGAGCGGACTGTATGGCGTACTTAGTCCGTCATACAATCCGACGGACAGTCCGTCATACTTTCCACTGAACGGACTTGACCACACACGGATACCCAAACAGTCCGACGAAAGCTTGCGCGATGACGTGTACAGCACGTACGACGGGACTAGAAATAGGAAGTCCAATACACAGCAAAGCACCCTTCCGCCGTGTAAATCCTTTCTGGGCATGCGCCATTCTTAGTCCATCGAACTAGCATACTGACGAGCAGATTGTCTGCTGAAACCAAAGTACGACGGACAGAATTTCGAAAAATCCGAAATTCTTAGTACGCCGGGCTGCACGCTGAAAAAGTCCGCTGAAGCCCACACACGAGCGGACTGTCCGCTGAAATGTGTTTCGAAGGACTAAGTACACCATACAGTCTGCCCGTGTGTACGCGGCATTACTCATGGAAAGGAGATAGTATAACATACCTAGGCCTTCAAATAACGGTTGATCCCAACAGATTGGCAGATGTTAATTACCTTCCGCTACTCCATAACCTGAACGCTGAGACTGAGCGAATTTCTAAAACGGAGTTAACTTGGTCAGGACGCCTGGCCTCCTTCAAAATGCTTTTACTTCCTCAGGTCCTTTATGTGTTCCGCACGCTCCCCATACCCCTAAAAGTTTTACATCTTAAGTTACTGAATTCTCTCCTTAATAAATACATATGGAAAGCAAAGAAACCAAGATGCTCTAAAGCTCTTTTAATAAAACACAGAAAAGTGGGGGGCATGGGACACGTGGAGATACAAAATTATTTTAAGGCAGTCTTACTTACCCAACTTAAAACTTGGTTCGATAGAGAATCCTCTGCCCCTTGGCGGGATATTGAACAGTCTATGTCTCCGACAGGGGATCTTCTGGCTCTGCTGCTGCTTGACCAGAGGAAGCCCTTTCCCTTGCGACATCTACCTTTAACGATTCAAGCTTCACTTTGGGCGTTGAGGGGCCTCCACGAGGTCGGGGGGCTGGAGCCAGGTGGGACTGAGGTGCCTGTGGGTACTGAGTTTATAAAGCTATCCCTAACTTAACCTTAAAAGACTGGCAGATCAGGGGTATTACCCTAGTGGCGGATTTGTTTCAGGAAGGACAGCTCAAAGATTTCAATACGCTTAAGGCTGAATATGGCCTTGGGCCTACTGAGGCATATAAATGCATTTTCTGCATTCATTACAAACACACCAGATACACCTACGAGAGGATGTTTGGAAATATTACACGGACCAGCGTATAACTATAAAGGGTATCTCTTTCTTTTATGGCCTTCTCCAGCATAAATGTGTGTTCACCAAGTCCTCCCCCTACTTGAAATGGGAGAAGGACTTGGGGAAGGTATATACGCCAAAACAGTGGCAACAGGCTGTCAATTCAATCTATAAAGCGTCAAAGTGTGTTAATCATTGGGAACTATACCAAAAACTATCACTGAGATGGTATCTTACACCATATAGGATGTCTAAATTCTCAAATAAGCATTCTAACCTATGCTGGAGGGGGTGCGGGGGAGTGGGAACTATTAAACATGTTTTCTGGTCCTGTAAGCATCTGACTAGCTTTTGGGTTAGTGTGTTCCGTTTGATCTCTTCTACTACGGGAATCCTTTCCTCCCCTGACCTGGGATTGGCTCTTCTAAATTTGGGAATTGAGACCTTCCCTCAGTTCCATACGGTCGTCTCACACATTTTTCTGGCTGCTAGATCACTCATAACTCAAAAGTGGAAGTCAGATGTGGTACCCAACACCTCTGAAGTTATTGCAATTGTTAAGACTAATTGTATCTATGAAACTATATTGTTGCAAAGACTGAGTAGTGGTATAAAGCGGGATGATGTGTGGAAGACATGGAGGGTTAGATATCATTGAGCTACCATTATAACTCTAACACAAATGGAATACCAGGTACATCTCAAACCCCCCTAGACTTTTCCCTTTTTTTCCTATCCCTTCCCAAATCTCTTAGTTGTATTATTTTGATGTCAATTATCCTTTTTCAGTTTTATTTTCCTGTGCCTATTTCTGGTTTATGCCTACTACCTAAGTGAATAGTAAATTTACGTACAATGCATATGTTCTATTTGCAGTATAAGTAATGGTATGGAAATGTTATATCTGCCAGCTGTAGACGTGAGTTGATACAATTATCTGTCTGTATTAGTCGATCTGTCTAAACTGAATTTGGCTGATTCTTTGTTGATGTCTATTTTGTAAAATCCTTACTCTGGAAGTTTGTATGTTTTCCTTTCTTGCAAAACTTTAATAAAAAATAATATAAAAAAATATATATATATTATATTCATGAAATCAGATAAAAGAATAAAGAAATACGTTTTGGAGAAATCTGTGTGAATATGAGCAGCAAAACAACTTCATTTGTCTAGCATTATAAAGAAAAAGAGAATGCGCTGCATACATTTTTTTTAGCATTGCAGCGTGACAAATGTGCTATATCTATTACGAACGTTAGTTTTACCTGACCGAGTGCTTCCGTCTCAGAATTAATTCTGAACATGTGTGGCACTTTGTGCGTCGGACTAGGCTACACACGATCGGAATTGACGCGATCGGATCATGTTGTCAGAAAATTGAGACCCAGCTCTCAAACTTTGTGCATCAGAAATTCCGAGGGAAAAAGTCAGATGGAGCCCACACATGGTCGGATTTTCTGATAACAGGATCCGATCGCACATTTTCTGTTGAAATTTCGACCATGTGTACAAGGCATTAGTGTCACTCACAGTGATGCTCTATGGCACTGAAGGACATCTTAACCAGGCAACACTAACGCTAGAGCGACTTGCCATCATAACCAGCAAGCTATATGGAAGCAAACAGGTCCACAGTAGGCTTGTTGTACTTTTCAGTTTTTAAATGTTTGTTAAACTGAAATACAATTTAAAGGAGGATGGACAAAAACTGTTTTTTCTGAATAAACAATAGGCTTCATTTCTACCCACATTTTAGGATAATACAAAAAAATTATATAGTTTTCAAACCACCGCTAGCACTATCTATGACAGGCGTTGGCCAGGGAAAAGCAACCTCGAAAATTCTCTGTTAACAGCCTGCAGCAATTGCTAAGCAGGATGAGTCACACACTGAATGAAACATAACAGAGTGCATTTCAATGCTATTGCCAAAACAAAATCGAGAAATATGACAGCTTGTATAAAATATGTTTGCAGACACAAAGCATGGATGGAAGATTCAGTCAAAATATTGAAAATAATAATGCAAATATTACAATAATAAAAGCAAATATATATATATGGACATATGGAAAAAGGATCTTGCAAATCTTGGGAAATCTGTAAGGGTCTTTTGGCATACCATATGAAAAGGGGGCAAGGGTGTTTCTTGCCATCTTCCCTCTGTCATCTTCCATCTACCTAGTCACTTTATACTTCCTTTCTACGCTCCCTTAAAATTGAGCTAATACTGGTCAGTAGTCCCAGGCCAGAGGATAAGTGAAGTTAAAAATATATTTATCAGAAACGTATTAGTTTATAGAATAATGGTCACTTAAAGGAAAAATATAATTTCAGTTATATTTATTAATAAATGTAAAAAGAAAGGGAACAACTTATTTTCACTCTCTTAATATCTATTTCCCTTATCTCAGCGCTATGGAGCACAAATTCCAACAACATGCATAAAATAATAAAAACTCGAAATATTCAAACTTGAATTAAAATATTTCACAAGAAGCTGTGCGTGTCTCTTGTCATACAGCAGCATTATTCATTCAGAGAGAAGTCTAATCTTCCACTGCTGCATAGGAACTGTAGTTCTCAATTGAGTACAAGTGCAGTGACTTCACCCAATACGTAATCCAACTATGTCCTCCAGCTCTGTAGCTGAGGGCAGAGTCTGCAAGAGCTAAAGCGTTACACCCACAACTCACTGATCACTGTTGAAATGCTTTGCAGGCTCAAATGCAAAAACTAAAATAAAAAATAAATGTACTTTTTTGCTTTTTGCAAATATGCACATTTATTTATTTTTTATGCAAAAGGTAAAATTCTCTTTAATGCCAAGGCATATCTTGGCTAATAAGAAAATTGTGACTGGGTTTGTGAATAACAATAAACTAAACATAAATATAACAACACAACTATTTTCAGTTCCAGTTGACATTGCCTTTATGGTTCAAGTAAAATCTGACAGGCGCATGAAGCAAAGGGATTCGGACATTGTGGGACCTGTGATCAGCTGTCTGTATTTGGCACATTTGAAATGCAAAGGCATGTTAGGGGGTATGCTTTAAAATAAGGTTTATGGGGACTTTGGATATAGAATATTAACATAAGTGACTAGAAATATACAGATTGTATTTTAGAAAATCAATAAATGTAGAGGTATAAACATGGATGTACAAGATACAAAAGTTCAGCAATAATTTAAGCAGGGTGACTTCCTGATTTCAATATTCTTTGTCCAGGTCATGTGAAACTTGCTAGGAGTAGACTAAAAAGTTTGAGAAGTACAAAAATAAGTTTTGTGTGATATTGCTGCTGCTCCTGGAAGAGGCTAGTGAATGTAAAAATTTTTTTTATGGAATTCAAAATTCAAGTTGTTGGATAGAATGAAGAAGGGTTAGAACCTTTGTCAAGTTTTAGAAGTTAACTGTTTTTCCTGTGAAGATATTTTTATTAATTTCCTGTTTTGTTTGACACTGTATCCAAAATTAAAAAATAAACTTTAGCTTTAGCTGCAACAGTACTTATTAGAAGGCCCTATGCATGAGAGGCTTATTCACCTTGGTGGCTCACTCTTTTATCACTCTTGTATCACTTTGGATTGAAAGTTTCCATGGTTTAGTTCCAGGTAAATTGTTCACTTTTTCATTCACTTTTACTTTTAATTGGTACTTCATGGCATCGGTCTTTACTAATCTTCCTTGATGATTCTATTATCCAACTTCCACTATTTCTGTAATTGTTACCTGCACTTACTTGGATTTCACTGACACCTCTTATAATAATAATAACAATATCTGTCCCGCCCTTTACCAAGTACAGGACACTTTGCACACTATATAAATTATATTATTCTCACAGCAGTCCTTGTTTGGTTTCAGCACTCATGGTCACTCATTAGACATGTGCAATTCGTTTCGTAATGAATTGAAATTCGGACAAATTTTGCATCTTTCGGACCTTCAGATGCATCCGAATGTCCAAATAAAAAAATAACAAATTTCAACTAATTCGAAAGAAATTATAGCGGATATAACTAATTAATTTGACATGATTCGTTAATTTGTTAAATATCTAATGAAACAAAAGGTCAACTCAAAGTAAATCTTACAGTACAATCAGCTGATTCAATTTGTGCTGGAGGTTGGATTACTGACAAAGTGCATTTCTGAGAACTGTGTGAGAAGGGTGATGTATTGTATTTGAGCAGAGGAGAAGAGATATTGTAATTGTGTGTGTTAATAGATTCAATAAACAAACAACTTTCTAAACTACGAATCGTTATCACAAATCAATATACATACATAAATATCAAATTTCAACTAATATGAAAGAAATTATAGTGAATATAACAAATTAATTCGACATGATTTGAGATTCAGTATAACAAATATCGACACTCTACAGAAATAACAAATTATCCAAAAACAAATTTAGGTAACATAATCAATATAACAGAACAAAATTATGTATTTTACAAATAAAAACGAAAATAAACTGAACAAAATTTTCCTTTGTGCACAAGTCTATCACTCATGATTATTTTTCACTTCTTGGAAATTTACTCTCCTTGGATGGTATCCTTGCCAGGCCTCAGGCAGCCCCATGCCACCTCAGCTCCTGGCAGGGGTGCCCTTAGAGAGTCTCTGATCCTTAGTGTCACACTCTCATCATACAGTTACATCAGTAAGTATTTTAGAGTGTGGGGGCTTCTATGGGTCCAATCTTTATTCTTACTTTTTATTATCATCCCTTTTCCTTTGCAGGGTCAGACCTTATAGATATTTCTACTATCATATATTACATATCTCAAGTCATGTGCATGCTCCTGAAGATTGGATCAATCCATGAAACGCATCGAGCTGTTAAATGCTGTGTTTAAACCTACCATGTGTTCTATTAGATACTCTCCATATGTGTATTATGTGATATTAACTGTCTACTTTTATGTGATCATTTTTTTTATTACATGTATATTGGTGTATATATATGAACTGTATTGGAGATTTTTATTATATATCATGGCTACTATTATACACCATATTACTGATATATAATTATTAAATGTTGGTGTTGTATACCTATGTGCTTCATTCAAAGTCCTACCTCCCTTTCCCCATTCTCAGTTAGACAGGGATTGAGGCATTGGACCTTACCAGGTCACCGCCTCACATAAAGTCCCAAATTGTTCTTTTCTTTATAATTGATAGAAGACTTGGGGTAACTCAGTAGAAAAAGTTTAAATTTGCACTCTGGGTGAGTAAATATTTTGTTGCAATTTATTTGGCATCAAAATATTAACAGCATTTTTCTCCAATGAAACCGGAAGCAATTTCCAAAAGACTGACCAAGTTATCTTTATTTATGTCTGTTTATTAACCACTTCAATACAAGGCACGTATACCCCCTTCCTGCCCACCGCCCATACCAATTTTCAGCTTTCAGTGCTCTCACACTTTAAGTATCATTTTCTCAGTGATGCTACACTGTACCCAAACAAAAGTTTTATATATTTTTTTTTTCCGCACAAATAGAGCCTTCTTTTAGTGGCATTTATACTATTTTTTTAGTTTCTATTATAAGTAATTGTTGTTCGTAAATTTATGCCAAAGTTATACTGCTACATATGTTTGGTAAAAATAACCCAAATTAGTGTATATTATTTGGTCTGTGTGAAATTTATAGAGTCTACAAGCTATGATGCAAATCATTAAAAATGATCACACCTGGTGTACTGACAGCCTATCTCATTTCTCGAGGCCTTGAAATCTAAGGACAGTACAATTATCTCTGAAATTACCCCTTTTTCAAAAGTAGACAGGATTTCCATTATTTTGCACAGGTGATTTGATCAGTTTCACTGCCTTAGTAATTACCACAGCCATTTCATCTGAGGGAAATCCTGAAAACATGACCTGTTGGGGCGCCTTGAGGACTGGAGTTGAGAAACACTTATCTAAAGTGTGTATCTCACACGTACAGATATGCGGGAAACCCTGTAAAATATTTTATCTGCCCTAAATGGGAATAGCAGAATAGAGCAACTGTATCTAAAGGATGCATCTCACGCGTACAAATATGCAGAAACTGCTCTTCAAAAAAATTTTTTTTGCCCTAAACTATTATTTTTTTAATAGCACAATAGAAGAACAGTATCTAAAGTGTGTATCTCACACGTACAGACATGCAGGAAACACTGTAAAATATTACTGGTGCACTGAGCTTGCATAAAATGCCTGCCAACACCAACCTAACAGGTGAATAAAAGTTATATTTTCTCTGGCACTGGGCTCAGGGCAGGGTAAAAAGATTGTGCACTGCACCCACACAACAAAATCAAGGTAGATCGCTGAGTAATTTGATTTCTGAATCAGGACTCCTATCTAATTCTCTCCCTCAAAGCAGCAGCAGCAACCTTTCTAAACACTATAGAAAGCAGAGTGACGTGCAGTGCTATGTGCCTCTAGCTTATATAGAGGCTGCACTGGCCAATCACAGCCATGCCATTAGTAGGCATGGCTGTGATGGCTTCTAAGGGCACACGAGTTAAACTAATGTTGATTTGCTGCCCTGCAGCTGTTTAAAAAGCGCCATTACATTACCAAATTCCGAACTCGAACCCCTCGAACCCCTCAAACCCGAACATACAGTAAATTGTTTTGGGTTTTTGGGTCCGGGACCCGAACCCAAAGTCCTGTACGAACCCGAACTTTACAGTTCGGGTTCGCTCAACCCTACTGATGACATATCACACTTTTGAGGGCCCTGGAGTACCAGGACAGTTGAATTACCCACAAAATGACCCCATTTTGGAAAGTAAATATCCCAACGTATATTCTATGAGTCATGATGAGTCTTCTGAATATGTCATTTATTTCCACATGTTTTTGGCACATTTGAAAAGAAAATGAAAACACATTTTTTTTTACACAGAATTGTCATTTTTATATACAATTTTTTTTTAACACATAGCATGTACATAGCAAAAATTACCCCTCAAAATATATTTTTCTACTCATCCTGAGTATGGCGATACCACATGTGTGAGACTTTTACACAGCCTGCCTACATACAGAGGTCTAACATGCAGGGAGCACCATCAGGCGTTCTAGGAGCATAAATTAAACATTTTTTTTTCTGACTACCCATCACACTTTTGCACCAGGACAATGGAAACACCCACAAAATGACCCCATTTTGAAAAACAAACACCCAAACGTATATTCTATGAGACATGGGCTGGTGATAGGTACTCTGATGAGCTGGTGACAGGTACTCTGATGGGCTGGTGACAGGTACTCAGGTACCTTGATGAGCTGGTGACAGGTACTCGGGTTCTGTGATGGGCTGGTGACAGGTACTCGGGTACTCTTATGGGCTGGTGACAGGTACTGGAATACTCTGATGGACTGATGACAGGTACTCGGGTACTCTGATGAGCTAGAGATAGGTGCTTGGGTACTCTCATGGGTTTTTGACGGGTACTCTGTTACTCTGATGGGCTGGTGACAGGTAATCGGGGTACTCTGATGAGCTGGAGATAGGTACTTGGGTACTCTGATGGGTTGGTGACAGGTACTCAGGTACTTTGATGGGCTGGTGACAGGTACTCAGGTACTACTCTGATGAGCTGGAGACAGGTACTCGGGTACTCTGATGGGCTGGTGACAGGTACTCGGGTACTCTGATGAGCTGGTAACTGGTACTCGGATACTCTGATGGGCTGGTGACAGGTACTCGGGTACTCTGATTAGCTGGAGACAGGTACTCGGGTACTCTGATGGGCTGATGACAGGTACTCGGGTACTCTGATGAGCTGGTGACAGGTACTCAGGTCCTCTGATGAGCTGGTGATAGGTACTCGGGTACTCTGATGAGCTGGTAACTGGTACTCGGATACTCTGATGGGCTGGTGACAGGTACTCGGGTACTCTGATTAGCTGGAGACAGGTACTCGGGTACTCTGATGGGCTGATGACAGGTACTCGGGTACTCTGATGAGCTGGTGACAGGTACTCAGGTCCTCTGATGAGCTGGTGATAGGTACTCGGGTACTCTGATGTGCTGTTGACAGGTACTCGGGTACTCTGATGGGCTGGTGACAGGTATTTGGGTACTCTGATGGGCTGGTGACAGGTATTCGGGTACTCTGATGGGCTGGTGACAGGTACTCGGGTACTCTGATGAGCTGGTAACTGGTACTCGGATACTCTGATGGGCTGGTGACAGGTACTCGGGTACTCTGATTAGCTGGAGACAGGTACTCGGGTACTCTGATGGGCTGATGACAGGTACTCGGGTACTCTGATGAGCTGGTGACAGATACTCAGGTCCTCTGATGAGCTGGTGATAGGTACTCGGGTACTCTTATGTGCTGTTGACAGGTACTCGGGTACTCTGATGGGCTGGTGACAGGTATTTGGGTACTCTGATGGGCTGGTGACAGGTATTCGGGTACTCTGATGGGCTGGAGACAGGTACTCTGAAACTCTAATGGGCTAGTGTCAGGTACTCTGGGGCTGGTGAAAGATACTTGGGTACTCTGGGGCTGGTGACTAAGGTACTCTGGGGCTGGTGACAGGTACTCTGATGGGCTGTAACAGGTACTATGATGGGCTGTGACAGGTACTCTGGGGCTAGTGATGGGTACTCTGATGGGCTGTGAATGGTACTCTGGGGCTGGGGACAGGTACTCTTTATTTGGGGGGCAATCGCGCATTGTGCTTTACTTTACTATAGCCAGGTCTCCTCCTCACACACCGAGGAGGAGAACCTAGAAACTGCACTACAGTCGTTTGTTGACATTTGTGTCCGGCTATGATTGGACGTAGCCAGTCACATGGTAAAGAGCCAATTTAATTGGCGCTTTACCCTGATCGGGGATGGGCTGTTTCCGAGGGACACGCCCCATCCCCGATCGCTATGCCGCGCGCCCCCGGGTGCCGGAGCACAGCACATGTTACTGGCTGTGATTGGACACAGCCGGTCAATTTACCCTGATCGGAATGGGCTGTGTCCCTGGGGGCACACACAAGTGGCTATCGTGAGCATAGCACATGCGACTGGCTGTAATAGGACACAGCTGATCACATGGTAAAGAGCCAATTTAATTGGCTCTTTACCCTGATCAGGAATGGCCTGTGTTCAAGGGACATGCCTCATCCCCGATCACTGCTCTGCATGCCCCCGGGGGCCCGCAGGTAAAGCAAAACCAGAAGGACATCATATGAGGTCCACTTGGAGGGAGAAGATGTTCATGCTGGCTTCATTTATAATGGCCCGGTATGGAAGTAGTTAAGCTCTTCTTTGTATTAAAGCTTAAAGTGAATTAACCATAATGGAGCAAGCTGAAAATAAGTAGGGGACAGTTTTAAGAGTAGTTAGTGTTAATCTTGGAATTCCACTTTAACTGATTCCTTGTGAAATTGTTAGAAATTGGGGGCTATCTCTGACAAATTTTCACTTCTCACCTTTAACTTGTGAAAATTATTTCTAGTTTGTATTTTTTTTAATTCTTTCTTTTATGAACTAGACAAGATTTACTGCAACCCCTTTTCTTTATGTGATAAAAAAGTGATATGTGCTCCGCGCCTATTTGTAAACACTAGAAAATCTGTAAGCACAAAAAGCTTCTCCCCTAATTAGATATAGAAAATACTCAAAATATGATTGTACAGTATTTCGAGGGCGCTTGTAGAAAATTAGTATTAGTGAATAGATCAATATACCAATATAAATTAAAATAGACTAGTAAAGTTCCTGCATATACAGATAAATTATTCAATTTAATTAATCGAATGGCATAATAGCCAACCATGATTGATATTTGAAAAAAGTGAATAGTCCCAAACAACAGTTCATATTGAATTCTTCTATGTAGAAAATCTTCCAAAGAAGTAGTGAGTAGTCCTTCACCAAGCACTAAAATGACACCCATTGTGTTCTAGATAAATAATCTGCTTACCAGGATGATTTGACCTCTTTAATTAAAAAGAAAGTAAAAAAAAAAAACGCTTAGTAGGATAGTGCCTGCACACATAAGTGTAGTCTGGAGATGTATGGAATCCTTCCTCCTCAGAGTATATACAGTACATGGGATATATAAAAAAATAGAACCCATAGCATAATCTTATTTATTAAAAATTGACATAAAAAAGAAAAAGCCGAATGTCCGGTTACATGTGGATTTGCCTTTACCCGGCACTGGGGCTGCTGGCTTGTTTCTGCTGATTAGCTGTGTGGATCCTTGCTTCCACCTACGTGGTTCACGTGCGTTCCACCAAGTTAATTAAAGAGGTCAAATCATTCTGGTAAGCAGATTATTTATCTAGAAAACATTGGGTGTCATTTTAGTGCTAGGTGAAGGACTACTCACTACTTCTTTGGAAGATTTTCTACATAGAACAATTAAATATGAACTGTTGTTTGGGACTATTCACTTTTTTCAAATATCAATCACAGTTGGATATGCCATTAGATTAATTAAGTTGATTAATTTATCTGTATATGTATGAACTTTACTAGTTTATTTTAATTTATATTGATATATTGATCTATTCACTAATACTAATTTTCTTCAAGTGCCCTCTATATACTGCACAACCCCTTTTCTTTACTAGTATAGATCTTACAATTTAACTCTCATGAAGAAAAATATGTGTAGCGCTATTCTAAAGTATTAAATCATAAATATACGTGAAAACATATATATATATATATATATATATACAAACTTTGGATTTGGTTCATATATAATATGTAAACCCAAACATAATGATCAAAACATTATTTAGTGAAGAAATATTATTTTAAAGAAAGTAGTCCATAACCACTTTTAAAGTGCAAGTGCCACTACAGTCACAAAAAATTCCAGTGCCCAAATTTGAGTAAACACTTCCAATGTGTACTCTTTACAAGTGCAACACCACCACCACCGTGAGAATGAAGGAGACTTACCGGAGGACTTGAACTTAGCTATGCATATGCCCCCCAAGTTAAAAAAGCTTGTGTGAAAGACTCGGCCCGATGAATATAGGCAGTCCTCAGTCTCAGCTCACATCACGATTCGTCAAAACATCAATTGGGAGATAATCAATATTTTTCCAAAGGTGTCAGATGGAAGACGGGATAATAGTATTGTGTGTGGAACCATGTTAATAAAAGTCTAACATAGCGTGATACTGTCACACAGAAAAGCTTTAATATAAAGGATAAGTATCATGTACCTGGTGGAGACTGGAATGTGATAGAGGCCTCCCTTGCTCCTGTGTAAAGGCAAGGAGTGTCACGAGTGCCGGGTAGCTTGCTGGTGATGTCCCCTCTGAAGGTGGGTAGAGCTGGCAGTCATGGTCCTTGGAGCGGGAAGTAGAAGCAGCTGGGCACCAGAGTGTGGACAGGAGCGAAATCAGAAGAAGAGCAGTAGTCAGGAGCAACCAGGCAGCAGGGTACCGAATCAGCAGGCAAAAGCAAGTCCAGAGGGCAGGCCAAGGTCGGGTAACAGCCGGGCAATGGGGTACCAAGTCAGCAGGCAGATAAAGTCCAATAAACAGGCCGAAGTCAGGACACCAGGTAACAGAGTAAAGGAGCAAGCAGCGGGGAAGTCCAAAGGTGAGCCGGGTCATACATGGGTCAAACAGGAGCAACGGATCAGGACTTGGTGGGTCAGGAAGGAGCTGAAGATCATCCAGCACTTGTTTGCAGTGACAGAGCAGTTTAAATAGGTCACTGGGCGCCAAGTGCTAATTGCTGTGTGCACAGGCATTATGTTGGTCCTTTGCTTATGAATATTAGCATGTATGCAATGTGTACGAGCATGAGCAGGTATCCGCACTGGCCTTTTAGTGGTGGAAGTCCGGTAAAACACTCACATTTTAGGAGTATCAATCAGCATATAGATAAATGCAAACGATGTCTGCAAGGAGGTCCACCCAGCGCGATTCGACTACGGAGTCGTCATCTGGGGTGTGGACCCCCCCAACAGCTTATAAAAGAATGGTGATCCAAAACCATTCATAGTGCCAAAACACTTCTGCCTGACGTCACTTCTGGGTAGGAACCAGAAGGGCATGACTAGTATTCAGGCCATTTATTAAAATAATAGTTATATTTCCCCTTTAATGCCATCATACACGTTGAAAGTGGGTATTAAAATCCATTATCAAAAAACAGCCCCCTCAAGGCATCTAAAAACATATTACGTCCCCCGCTACGCTGAGTGTACATTCCTGGTAACCAAGCCTCGTCTTCAATACTAGTATAGATCTTACAATTTAACTCTCATGGAAGAGAGTTAATTTTAATGCAAAAAGTGTAGGTATAGCCAAAACATTTCTTGTAAATGTTTTATTGCTATAAATGTCCCTTCTGGGGAAATTTACTCTCGATATTTGTCCTGAGAACTGTTGTCATAGGGGTAAAAGTGATTGAAAATCCAAAATGTTGCAGTTATCATAATAAAAAAAGGGAAGGGGAAATCTTCCAGCAGTGGGACCTGTTCCAGTGACAACAGTCTAATGCCCTGTACACACGATAGGATTTTCCGGTGGAAAATGTGTGATAGGACCTTGTTGTCAGAAATTCCGACCGTGTGTAGGCTCTATTTCACATTTTCCATAGGAATTTCCATCACACAAAATTTGAGATCTGGTTCTCAAATTTTACCAACAAGATCCGTTATCGGAAATTCCGATCATGTGTACACAATTCCGACACACAAAGTGCCACGCATACTTGGAATCAATCAAGTAGAGCAGCACTGGCTATTGAGCTTCATTTTTCTCAGCTCATCATATGTGTTGTATGTCACCACGTTTTTGATGTTCGGAATTTCCGACCAACTTTGTGTGACTGTGTGTATGCAAGACAAGTTCGAGCCAACATCCGTCAGAAAAAAATCCCATGGATTTTGTTGTCAGAAAATCCTATCGTGTGTAGAGGGCATAAGAGGGGGATTTCTCTTACTTTGTAAAGATTTTCTCTGACTACCTGCTGCATCTCTGATGGGGTTTAAAACCCCTCTTAAAAGCAAATCAAAACCCCAAAATTGTTTTGGCTATACATACTGTACACTCTAGATTGCTGTAGTCAGTGCACCAAAATCTCTAATCCTAAAAGTCCCTGTGGAACAGGAAGACAGTTCATTCTCCTACCATTTCCAGACATCCATCAAGGAATAGCTGCAGTTCTTTAAAGTCATTAAAAACCCAATTAAAATGTTCTTTTTAATGAAAAGTGTGATTTGCTGGTAAAAGTAATGCTGCAGTTAGATCATTCAGGATTATATAATGTAGATAAGATAAAATTAGTTGATGTGAAGACAGCTTCCAGTCCCACAGAACTGTCTGTTTATAAGAATGATTACATCTTTAATGTTTTTAGACTTACTCATTACTATTAATGGGCATTTTTGTGTAGTTGCTTGTTGTAGTCATATTACATAATCTTCTTTTATCTACTTGTACTGTATAATCCCTTCTCTGCAATCTCTCTCTTTTCAATGCTCCTTTCCTTTTAGATCTTCACAAGATTTTTTTTTAACATAAAAAAAAAAAAATCTTCAAAAAAGCAAATAATTATTTCATCACATTTAGGAAATTGCTACTTACATATTTTGTTTTATGTTTTTTTTTTTGTTGAACACATGCATTTTTTTTTTTCAAACTAACTGTGTAAGTAAAGATTTCACTGGTAAGTAACTACACTAGATGGAGCTATCAATTCAGGACAAATTTTCTGCATGTACTATTATGCATAACAATTGTTCTGTTTGAAATCGATAACAGATGTGGAAGGAGTAGGCAGATAATAGACATGGCTACATGGAAAGGTCACCCTTTCTCAGGCTGAATGTGCACTGAGGAAGACTTGTCTAGATAGAAACACTGTTATAATGCAGAAAATAAATATATAAATGGAAAAAAAAACAAAAAAACTAAAATAAGGACAAAGTCCAATCCATCTTTACAATAAAAACGCCATTACCATTGTCATGCCGTTGTCATGACAATGAATAGTAATTTGGATAAGAATGCACTTGTAAAAATAGTAAAACAGCATAGATAAGCAACAGCTCTTTTGTTTTTATAGGTAGGCATTTTTTATCACATATAAATCTTGTATTTCTTAAGTATGTTTTATGGTACACATTTTGTTGGGCTTATTTCAAAAAGAATTTCAAAATACAGGGATGATGGGCATAATGCAGTACCACAAGCAACTAATCATGTCATTTTGTCACTGATCTGAGATCAGTAAATCGAAATTTGATTGTTTTGCACTCTATACAGTCTCCTGCCCTGTGTATGACCCTGGCTTGTCTGACCTGATCTCCTATCTACTGACCACCAGCTCTGTGACCTTTTGCTATGATCTCTGACTACGCCTTCTGTCCTGCCCTGCCTGCTGTGATCCACCCTAAGTGTCCTCCTGCTGTACCTGCCTGCAATACTTACCTGCTGTTCCAGTTTGGGGTACCTGCTGTGACCAACTTTTTGCACTTACCTGCTGCAACCTGCTTCCTGCTGTCTGTACACCCACCAGTCCTCCAGGGTCCTGCTGTCCATCTTATCTGCAGAAAGTCTCTACACCAGCATCTTCCACGTGTGGCACAGCATAAAAGCCCTACTTCTTTGGGCTTAGTGGTTCCTGCTTCACCTTCAGAGACACCGATGACTCAGGTGCAGGTAGAGTCTTGCCATTTTGGTTTCAGGACCAGGTACGAGACATCTGCCTAACAGTATTTAACAGAATTGAATTGCATTTACCTAGCAACAATATATAAAGACTATATAAAGACTGTTATAACAAGTCTTAACTTGTTATAACAGTCCCTGTTTTTCCACACTGGCTGTAAGGGTCTTGTAAAGATCCCCCCTTTTATGTACTTACTTTGTGACTTAACTTAGAGTGAGTCGATTCGTTTTAGCTGACCAGTATCATATGTGGTAACATTGTTATTATACAAAATGTGAAAACTAGAAAAATACTTGTAGACAGCTTGGCCCAGACTTTGTTTATAAATATAATCATAAATACTGATAACTATGTCTGGGACATTATCGGAAGTAACTTTAAAGCGGGAGTCCACCGGGACTCCGCGTTTTTTTTTTTTTTTAAAAGCCAGCAGCTACAAATACTGCAGCTGCTGACTTTTAAATAGTGACACTTACCTGTCCAGCACGCCCGCGATGTCGGCACCCGAAGCCGATCGCTCGCTCGTGCCGCCGCCATCTTGGGTATGGGAATCAGGAAATGGAGCCTTTCGGCTTCATTTTCCGGTTCCCTACTGCGCATGCGCGAGCCGCGCGGCGCAATCCGGACGGTCCCCGCTGCCTCTGGGATCTGTGTGTTTCCCAGCAGGCAGCGGGGCACTTGCTGAAGGGGGCGGGCGCTTGCGGAAAGGGGCGTAACGTACGCCCCTTTCCGCAGAGAGCTAGCCCGGAAGTGGGTGCAGTTACCTGGATTATCCAGGTAACTGCACCCCCCTCCCCCCTGAAAGGTGCCGATTGTGGCGCCGGAGGGGGGGGGGAAATCCGATGAGCGGAGGTCCATTTTAGGGTGGACCTCCGCTTTAAGATTGTACAATTATAAACACACATATATATCCTTTAAAAATATGTGTATTAAATCACTAACAGGTCTTATTAAGGGTGACAAACAAAATTGATGTCCTTTTTTTTCCCCACAAATAGAGCTTTCTTTTGGTGGTATTTGATCATCTCTGCGTTTTTAAATTTTTTACGCTATAAACAAAAAAGACAGACAATTTTGAAAAAAACACAATATTTTGTACTTTTTGCTATGATAAATATCCCAATTTTTTTTTTTTTTAAAAAGCTAATTTTTTTTCCTCAGTTTTGGTAAAACAATTGATTGGTTTGTGCAAAAGTTATAGCATCTACAAAATAGGGGATAGATTTATGGCATTTTTATTATTATTTTTTTACTAGTAAGGGCGGTGATCAGCAATTTTTATCGGGACAGCGTCATTATTAGGGACAGATTGGACACTTTTGACACATTTTTGGAACCATTGGCATTTATACAGTGATCAGTGCTATAAACATGCACTGATTACTGTGTAAATGTCACTGGCAGGGAAGGGGTTAACACTAGGGGGCGATTAAGGGGTTAACTGTGTTCCCTAGGGAGTCATTCTAACTGTGGGGGAAGGGGGCTGACTGGGTGAGGAGAGCGATCGTTGTTCATACTTAGTATGAACAACAGATTGCTCTCCTCACCCCTGACAGCACGAAAATCTGTCTGTTTACATTGACAGATCTCTGATCTGTCTCTGTGTGGAGCAATCGCGGGTGCCCAGTGGTCATTGCAACCACCGGGTACATGCATGAGCTCTGGTACAGCTACGTCGGTTTGTCCAGGGGAGCCAACCTGCCACAGTACAACTGTGGCAGCTGGGCGGGAAGGGGTTAATAATGACAAGCAATGGGTGTAAATTTTCTTTATTGGTTTCTATTGGTGTAATGTTGTACATATCACTTGGTCATATCTTGACAATATATTGTATTTAAAAAATAAATTAAAAGTCAGCAGCTGCAAACACTGTAGCTGCTGACTTAATAAGCCAACTTACCTGTCCAGGGCGCCCGCGATGTCGGCCGCCCGAGGCCAACCCGTCCCTCGGCTCTCGGGTCCCAGTGCCGCCATTCTATCTAAGGGAAACAGGCAGTGGAGCCTTGCGGCTTCACTGCCCATTTCCTACTGTACATGCGCGAGTCGCGCAGCGCTTTGTGAATGGGACGCGATGTGTTCTGGGACACACAGTTCCCAGAACACAGCGCGACCCATTACCCAGAAAACGCCGCACGGAGGAGAGAAGAAAGAATATCTCCGCGGAGGAGGAAGAGACAGATTAGGATGATGTGCCTAGCAACAAGCATTTCTGGTAAGTAAAAAAAAATATTTTTTTTTAATTTTTTTTTTTAATGATTTTTTTCTAATTTTTAATTTTTTTTTTTTTAAGGGTGGCCCTCCACTTTAAGATACTGAACCAGGAAATAAAAGACGAGTGATGCATTATTCTGTGTCCGTGTGTAGATTTTGGTCTGCATTGCTCCCCACATAGCTCTGTGTGTGTGTGTCTGAGATTGTGGAACGGAGAGTGCTGGCACAGGTTAGTATAGAAGTAATATATATATATATATATATATATATATATATATATATATATATATATATATATAATGATGGAAAGTCATATAAATAAAGATAGAAAGGTATTATTAACTTGTTGTAAGTCAGATTGTAGTAACCTATCACTGGCCAGTAAATGATGGAAAACAAATTGCCTGGCCACTTTGGGGGCCTTGAAGGAAGCACAACAGTTCCCAGCAGACAACAGATTACCTTGAGCAATTTTGGTCCCTTACCAGATCCAGGGTGCTCTCTTCTGGGTCTCTGTAGAAGTGTCCTGATTCCGTTCAAGTACTCAGACAGGGATAGTAGTTGCTGTGATGTCTCCCTTTCAATCCTGCTGATACAGTCCCTCTTTTTCTTCCTTACAAGCAGTAGGAGAGCTCTCTAGTACAGTCTGATCTCACTAGGCATCCAAATCACACTTCACACCCTCTCAGGGAAAAGCTTCTAGTCTCTAATTTAAGGTCTTCTGCAATGAGAAAACTCTTCACTTCTCTGAGGTCTATCTGATTGTAGTCAGCTATGGTAGAGCATGATTCAGCCAGTCTGCAGACAGACCCACCTCTCCATGCTCTGCTGCATCAGCCAATCACTGTCCTCCATGATCGACCCAGACCCAGCCAAGATGGCTGCCCGCAGCACTGGAGACTCTCCATAGTCGAGTATTGCAAGTGGTCACCTTAAAGCGGTTGTAAAAGTAGAATATTTTTTACCTTAATGCATTCTATGCAGGGGACCCGAAAAGAGAAAGATCAGGGCTGCTCTGTGCAAAATCATTCCACAGAGCTGGTAAGAGTGACATGTTTATTATGTATGTAAAAATGGTAGGTTTACAATTACTTTAAAGTGTAACTCCACTTTCATGGGGGAAAAAAAATAATACAGCGTATACAACTGCGACACAAGTCATATTGACAATGAATGTTATTATGAATGAATGTTATTAACCACTACAATACAGGGCACTTTCACCCCCTTCCTTCCCAGCCCAATTTTCAGCTTTCAGCGCTCTCGCTCTTTCAGTGACAATTGCGCGGTCATGCTACACTGTACCCAAATGAAATTGTTATCATTTTTTTCGCACAAATAGAGCTTTATTTTGGTGTTATTTATTCACGACTCCGTTTTTTTTTTTTTGCGATATAAGCGCAAAAATAGCGGAAATTTGGAAAAAAAACAATATTTTCTTTTTTCTATTTGAAAAGAAATCCAATAAAATCAAATTTTGTCATAAATTTAAGCCAAAATGTATTCTGCTACATGTTTTTGGTAAAAAAAATTCCGTTAAGTGTATAATAATTGGTTTGTGTGATCACGGACATATGTACGCAAATGATCATGTACATATGTGTGCAGGTGATCACGTACATATGTGTGCAGATAATCATTGGGACATGTGATTTTAGTGGGACATATGTGGGGGACATGTTTTTATTATTAGGGACATGTGTTTTTATTATTTGGGGACATGTATGTTTTGGGGACATGTGTGTTTTGGGGACATATGTGGGGACTGTGTGGTGTGTTGTGTGTGTACACTACACTGATGATCAGTGAGTAAAAAGCTGTAAAAAGCAGCCCATACTCACTGATCATCAGCCGGCTGCAGCGTTCTGCTCTCCTCTTCTCAGCGGTGACTTCCGTGTGAGGAGAGGAGAGCCGATTGCCTAGCAACCGGCTGTTTGTTTACATCACATGACGGCCGTGATTGGACACGGCCGTCATGTGATCAGGAGGGCCAATCACAGAGCCCTCCTGCCGATCTGAGATGTGCCGTGTCCGGGTGACACGAGCACATCGGGATCGCGCCGCTGCGCGGGGGCGCGCGCGCGATCCCGCTACTCCTGAATGACGTTCCCGAACGTCCTATCAGGAGTAGACGGCTCCCACCCGGCCGTATATATGCATTGGCCGGGTGGGAAGTGGTTAACCACTACAATACAGGGCACTTTCACCCCCTTCCTTCCCAGCCCAATTTTCAGCTTTCATCGCTCTAGCGCTTTCAGTGACAATTGCGCGGTCATGCTACACTGTACCCAAATGAAATTTTTATCATTTTGTTCGCACAAATAGAGATTTATTTTGGTGGTATTTATTCACGACTCCGTTTTTTATTTTTTGCGATATAAGCGCAAAAAAGCGGAAATTTGGAAAAAAAACAATATTTTCTTTTTTCTATTTTAAAAGAAATCCAATAAAATCTAATTTTGTCATAAATTTAAGCCAAAATGTATTCTGCTACATGTTTTTGGTAAAAAAAATTCCATTAAGTGTATAATAATTGGTTTGTGTGATCACGGACATATGTACGCAAATGATCATGTACATATGTGTGCAGGTGATCACGTACATATGTGTGCACATAATCATTGGGACAAGTGATTTTAGTGGGACATATGTGGGGGACATGTTTTTATTATTAGGGACATGTGTTTTTATTTTTTGGGGACATGTATGTTTTGGGGACATGTGTGTTATGGGGACATATGTGGGGACTGTGTTTACACTGTGTGGTGTGTTGTGTGTTTACACTAGACTGAAAATCAGTGAGTAAAAAGCTGTAAAAAACAGCTGATACTCACTGATCATCAGCCGGCTGCAGCAATCTGCTCTCCTCTCCTCAGCGATGACTTCTGTGTGAGGAGGGGAGGAGCCGATTGCCTAGCAACCGTCTGTTTGTTTACATCACATGACGGCCGTGATTGGACACGGCCGTCATGTGATCAGGAGGGCCAATCACAGAGCCCTCCTGCCGATCTGAGATGCGCCGTGTCCCGGTGACACGGGCGCATCGGGATCGCGCCGCTGCGCGGGCACGCGCGCGCGCGATCCCACTCCTCCTGATGGACGTTCCTGAACGTCCTATCAGGAGTAGACGGCTCCCACCCGGCCGTATATGTGCATTGGCCGGGTGGGAAGTGGTTAAAAATTACCTTTCCTTTCAATCTGCAGCTGTAGTAATTTTCTGAAAATGCAATGCAATATGGCTACCTGGAGTTTTTCTGTCTGAAAATTGGATTTTAGTAAAATGATTTTACTTGCAATGGATAGGGGCTAAGACAGACACTTTTAGCGCTGTAAACTCTTGGTCAGTAAATTGTATGTGGCATCAATATAGCTGATGTATTTATGTCTGCCATTTACACAGTTATTTAATGTATGAACATTTTTAGACCTGCAAAGCTTTTCTAGCATTCTTTCCAAACATAACCTGGTGCAGTATACATGTAACTAGAGCAATTGCCAGCAATTCTGTTTATGAGAATTTTTTTTTTTCTCTTAGAGCCACAATAAATAAAAAAACAGATAAATAAATAAATGCATAAATTAGACATGGTATGCACAATGGAATTATTGTAGTGCAGTATGTACATTACTGCCAGCTAAAATACATGTTAAATGTTTTTTTTCTGCAATGAAAAATTTTGCATATTTAACATCAGATATATTTTCTGTGTTAAAGTTGAAATAATCTTACAGGGTATTCTATCTTCTCATGGCTTTCACTTCCATGCATGCGCATAGGGGGTCACATGATCACGATACAGAGGTTGTGCCATGAATGCATGCTGAACTGCGCATGTGTGGCTCAGTGTGCATTACTACTGACAGGCCTGGTGAAGCACAATAGGGTCTCTTCTGTCGTAAAAACTCTACCTGTGAGTGTTTTTTTTTTTGGAGTTCAATCCCACTTTAGGAGCAAACATGCTAAGTAATGTGCAAGTTTTACACTTGCAGGTACTAAATACTTCCAACAGGGATCGCAGTACTCCCTCTGACATCTGATTTTCTCCCAAGCAGAGCAGCATCATCTTTGTTTATGCTGCAGCCTCCCAAGGGTAGGCAACCTCGCCAACCGCGAGGTAGGCAACCTCAGATTCGAAGCCCGCCGCTGTCCCGTGATCATGTCACGGAGCTGCAGAACGGGGAGATTCCTATGTAAACAAGGCATTTCCTCATTCTGCCTAGTGACGTGACAGAGATCTACTGCTTTCTGTCATCAGGAGCAGTGATCGCTGTCATGCGCTAGGTAGCCCACCACCCCCCACAGTTAGAATCACTCCCTAGGACACACTTAACCCCTTCACCCCTCCTAGTGTTTAACCCCTTTCCTGCCAGTGTCATTTATACAGTAATCAGTGCATTTTTATAGCACTGATCGCTGTATAAATGACAATGGTCCCAAAATAGTGTCAAAAGTGTCCGATGTGTCTGCCATAATGTCGCAGTCATGATAAAAATCGTAGATCGCCACCATTACTAATAAAAAAATATAATAAAGTGCCATAAATCTATCCCCTATTTTGTATACGCTATAACTTTTGCACAAACCAATCAATATACACTTATTGCGTTTTTTTTTTTACCAAAAATATGTAGAAGAATACATATCGGCCTAAACTGATGAAAATAATTTTTTTAAATATATTTGGGGATATTTATTACAGCGAAAAAGTAAAACCTATTAATTGTTGCACTTTTTTGTTTATAGCGCAAAAAATAAAAACTGCAGAGGTGTTCAAATACCACCAAAAGAAAGCTCTATTTGTGGGGAAAAAAGGACGTCAATTTTGTTTGGGTGCAACGCCGCAATTTTGAAAAAAAATAATATTTTTTACTTTTTGCTATAAAAAATTTCCCCCAAAAATATCTAAAAAACTAATTTCTACCTCGGTTTAAGCTGATAAATATTCTTCTACATATTTTTGGTTCAAAAAATTGCAATAAGCGCACATTAAATTGGTTTGCGCAAAAGTTATAGCGTCTACAAAATAGTGGATAGATTTATGCCATTTTTATTATATTATCTGCGATTTTTATCCTGACTGTGACATTGCGGCGGACAGATTGGACACTTTTGACACTATTTTGGACCATTAACATTTATACAGCGACCAGAACAATAGCCACTGACTACTGTATAAATGTCACTGTTAGGGAAGGGGTTAAACACCAGGGGGCGATCAAGGGGTTAAGTATGTTTCCGCAGTGTGTTCTAACTGTAGGGAGAATGAGCTCACTAGAACATGACAGAGATCACTGCTCCCGATCACTGGGAGCTGTAGATCCCTGTCAGGTTGCTAGGCAGAACAAGTAAATGTCTTGTTTCCCTGTTCTGCCTCTCCGTGCCACTATCGCGGGCCACCAGCAGACATCGAGTCCACAGGACCCACAGGACAACCGCTAGCCAACAAAGATGGAGGGACGTTAGAGTTGCCACCTCATCCCTTTAAACCCGAACACATATGAATTACACAGGTTCTGAGACTAATTTAATGCAGATAAGGCACCAAGTGAGTTTAATTTATCACCTTAATCAGCCACAAACCTGTGCAATTATTATGTGTTTGGGTTTAAAGGAATGAGATGGCAACCCTAAGGGATGTACGGTAATGCCCCGTACACACGAGCGGACTTTTCGACATCCAAACTCCGACGGACTGAGTCCGGCGGACTATCCGATCGTGTGTGGGCTGCAACGGACTTTAGCGAAGCTAAAGTCTGACGGACTTTAGAAATGAAGCATGCTTTAAATTTTCCCGACGGAACTCCGCCGGACCCGGTCCCCTTTGAAAAATCCGCTCGTGTGTGTGCTACTCCGACGGACTAAAACCGACGCTAGGGCAGCTATTGGCTACTGTCTATGAACTTCCTACGTCGAATCCAGTCGTACGTCATCACGTTCGACTCCGTCGGAGTTTGGTGTGATGGTGTGTGGTCAAGTCCGTTCGGTCGAAAAGTCCGCCAGAACTCCGTCGGAACTCCGGCGGAACTCCGGCGGAACTCCTTTGGAGGTCTGTCAGACTTAATCCCTCTCGTGTGTACGGGGCATAAGCCCATTTGTGCAGCCCTGCCATTCTGCCGACGTATATCGTTGTGCGCTGGGCAGCAAGCGGTTACAGTGTTACTAAACCCACAACAGTATAATTAGTCCAGGAATCTCCAAACTACAGCCCTCCAGCTATTGTGGAACTACACATCCCATGAGGTATTGTATATTCACAGACATAACTAGGCGTGATGGGAATTGTAGTTCCTGAGCAACTGGAAGGCCATAGTTTGGAGACCCCTCAATTAGTCTGTATATGCAGTCAGGGCCGCTGATAGAAATCACAGGGCTCCGTACAGCCTACCTGATGGGGCCCCCTTCAGCCTTGCCCCTGACCCCTCCTTCAGCCCCACCCCTGGCCCCTCCCCAGACCCACCTTGAATTAAAGTGCAGGTTTGTCTTCAAGTGATTTTTATCTTTCTCCAGCCAGTTATAAGTTTGATTATCCAAAATAAATACTGTGATGATGCAAGAGATGGTCAGATACTGCAGCCACTGTACAGGATTAGGTCAGAGACTGCAGACATACTACAAGAGATGGTCAGAGACTACAAAGATACTACAGGAGATGGTCAGAGGCTGCAGACATGATACAATAGATAGTCAGAGACTGCAGACGTGATACAAGAGATGGTCGGAGGCTGCAGATGATATACAAGAGATGGTCAGATGCTGCAGGCATGATACCAGAGAGGGTCAGAGGCTGCAGACATGATACAATAGATAGTCAGAGACTGCAGACGTGATACAAGAGATGGTCGGAGGCTGCAGATGATATACAAGAGATGGTCAGATGCTGCAGGCATGATACCAGAGAGGGTCAGAGGCTGCAGACATGATACAAGAGATGGTCAGAGACTGCGGACATGAGAGAAGAGATCAATGCAGCCTCACCAGTGTCCATCAATGCAGCCTCACTGTGCCCACCTGCATCCTCAATGTGCCCATCTGCAGCCTCACTGTGCCCATTTCAGCCTTATCAGTGCCCATTAATGCAGCCTTATTGTGCCATAAACACAGCCTCACTGTGCCCATCTGCAGTCTCACTGTGCCATTAATGCAGCCTCACTGTGCCCATCTGCAGCCTCACTGTGCCCATTTCAGCCTTATCAGTGCCCATCAATGCAGCCTTACTGTGCCATCAATGCAGCCTCACTGTGCCCATCTGCATTCTCACTGTGCCCATTTCATCGTCATCAGTGCACATCAATGCAGCCTTACTGTGCCCATCTGCAGCCTTACTGTGCCCATCTGCAGCCTCACTGTCCCCATCTGCACCCTCACTGTGCCCATCTGCAGTCTCACTGTGCCATTAATGCAGCCTCACTGTGCCCACCTGCATCCTCAATGTGCCCATCTGCAGCCTCACTGTGCCCATTTCAGCCTTATCAGTGCCCATTAATGCAGCCTTATTGTGCCATAAACACAGCCTCACTGTGCCCATCTGCAGTCTCACTGTACCATTAATGCAGCCTCACTGTGCCCATCTGCAGCCTCACTGTGCCCATTTCAGCCTTATCAGTGCCCATCAATGCAGCCTTACTGTGCCATCAATGCAGCCTCACTGTGCCCATCTGCATTCTCACTGTGCCCATTTCATCGTCATCAGTGCACATCAATGCAGCCTTACTGTGCCCATCTGCAGCCTTACTGTGCCCATCTGCAGCCTCACTGTCCCCATCTGCACCCTCACTGTGCCCATCTGCAGTCTCACTGTGCCATTAATGCAGCCTCACTGTGCCCATCTGCAGCCTCACTGTACCCATTTCAGCTCACTATGCCCATTTCAGCCTCACTGTGCCCATCTGCAGTCTCACTGTGCCAATCTGAAGCCTCACTGTGTCCATTTCAGCCTTACTGTGCCCATCTGCAGCCTCACCAGTACCTTGAATACACAGAGTATTACATAGGAATCTCCTTCTGTGTCATGGAGATGGGGTCTGAACTATTTGGCGGCTGTCCACTGTAGCAAAGCCCCGCCTCCTAGATCGTGATAGACAGAACACAAAATAAATTTGCCGGCATTGGATCAGTGTTCCATTTATCACGATCTTGGAGGTGGGGCTTCGTTACAGTGAGGGGATGGCCGCCAAACAGTTCAGACCTCAGCTCCAGATTTCCATCTCCCTCTGTGTGTGATTACTTTCAAAAGCGGATGGATGGAGAGGAGGGAGGACTCTGCACTTAGATCAGCCCTGTGTGCCGCTGCAGAAAGGGGCACTGGTTAGAGAATTAATTTTATTATATTCTGCATGCATTGTTCTGTCATATTGCCTGGGCCCCCCTGATGGCCGGGCCCGGTACAACAGGGCCAGTTGTACTGGCTTATCAGTGACCCTGTATGCTTTGAAGCATGCTTGTATACTCATTGTGGAACCTAGGAGTTAATCATTCACATTGTACAAAAATGCTGTTTAATCCTATCTTCTCTGATCCTCCCATTCTTTTACTGTCCCCAATCAATCTGGGGGCACTCTGCACATACTCAGTTTGGTGTGTAATGTTGGAGATCTTTTTTTTTTTTTGGAGTGCATGTGATCAGCACAGGGCCAATAAGCGCTGTCAAGACAGAGGGTCAAGAGTCATGAAGCCTCATAGGACAGTAGAATGAAAACTCCTCCTACAAGCTTTGACCAGACACTGATAGAAGTCACAAGACTGCTATTTACTGCTAATGAGAAAAGGTATTTAACAGTTTATATTTACAAAAATAATTGCATTTCCATGTTTTGTGTACTGTGGGAGACCAGATATAGTGAATGCAGGGTCCTGGTTTAGTGACACTTTGATTATGCTATTTCATATTAATATTGTATTTGTCCTTTCAGTGCTTCTATATTATCTGGTTGATCTTCCACCCTCCCTGGTAGTAAATATGCACCGAAGCTGATCCTTGCTATCATGGTCAGTTTCCGTCCCCTGTCATCTCATTGTTAGATACAGTATCTGTATCTTCAGTGGCCAGTGTAAAGCCACAACCTTGCCCATCCATCCTGCCTTGGTTGACAGTGGCTTCTCAAGCCAGCCGGTCCCCAGTCCCTAGCCCCAGCCCCAGTCCTGATGTAGTCCACCTACACATCCATGAATCATATGGGAAGCAGACTAGACATGTGTGGTACATTTTGTTCCAAATTAAAATTCAGGCAAATTTTCATCTTCAGAAATTCAGATGTATCCGAATTTCCGAATTACAACAGTACCGAATTTTAAACGAATCCAAAAATAACGAAAAAAAATTTGCACAAAATTTGAATTCAAATCTATTTGAATCATTTTTAATATTTTTGAATACTTTTCGAATTCAAATTGTTTTCAAATTTGAAAAGTTTTCAAATTCAAATAGTTTTCCAAGAGAATAAAATAGAATAGAAAATAAAGGAATAGAAACAGAATAATAAACAGAAAATAAAGGAATAGAACACAAATAAAAATGATAGAATTTAAAAGAATACAACAGAAAATAAAAGAACAGAATATGATAAAGTAAAAGAGAACAAAATAGAATAGAAAATAAAAGAACATAATAGACTAGAATCGAATAGAAACAAATAGATTAGACTATAATACAATAGAAAGAATATAACCATCTTCTGATATTGAAATTTCAAACAGAATAAATTTGAATTCAAATACATAAGAAAAGAGTAGAATAGAAAATAATAGAAAATAATAGAATCAAATAAAAAGAATAGAATAGACTATAACAGAATAGAAAATAATATAATAAAAATAGAATAGAATATAACCATTTCCCAAAATTCAAATAGAATCAATCTGAATTTGAATAGAATATAAAAGAATAGATTAGAATAGAATAGAAAATAACAGAAAAGTATAGAAAAAAAACAGTATAGAATTGAATAGAATGAATAACATTCTTCTGAAATCTGAATTTCAAATAGAATACATTTGAATTTGAATAGAATAGAATAGAAAAGAATATAACATAATAGAATAGAAAATAATAGAATAGAAAAATTTCATAAAATAGAAAGAATATAATCATTTCCCAAAATTCAAATAGAGTCCATTCCAATTTGAATAGAATAGATTAGAATAGGCAGATGGTTATATTCATTCTATTCTGTTGTTTTTTTTTCTATACTATTGTGTTATTTTCTATTCTATTTTACTCTATTATTTTCTATTCAATTCGAAGTTGAATTCAAATTTTAATGGAAAATTGTTATTTTATTTAGATTCTATTCTATTCTATTGTTTTTTTAATTCTATTTTATTCAAATTTCAGAAGATGGTTATAATCTCTTTTTCTTTTCCATTCCTTTCTATTCTATTCTATTATATTCCATTCCATTGTGTTCTTTTATTTTCTATCCTATTTTGTTCCATTTTACTCTATTGTATTATATTCTTTTATTTTCTGTTATATTCTTCTCTATCTTATTATATTTTTTTCTATTCTATTCCTTTATTTTTTTTTTATTTTTTTTTTTACTTTAAAGAGTTTATTGAGGCCAGTAATAATACAATATGAACAAGAAACACAATGTGATCCATGGCTATACAATCAAATAAGCTGAAGGTTATCTATAGAACCAAAATACATCATACTAGGAGCTGGTACCAAAATAGTACGGTATGGTAGCTATCACTTTAGCCAAATGGCTCCACTTTAGGCGGTGATATAAAATCCTATAGCAGTGCTATTAAATGAAATCAACATACATAGTTCGAATACTACGTGCAAATATAACCAGAGAACATATTTCCATTGTGTTTGACAAGGAGTGGGAGAGTCATAAAGCCTCAGAAGAGAGTTATAGAAAAAGTAGGTAGCAGAAAATAGCGGGAAAAAGCTCGGAAGAGGGGGGGGGGGGGATAGGGGCCTTGAGGGGAAGAGGAAACGGAAAATAAGATAAACGAGTAAGTAAATGAAAAGTGATAAGAATGGAAGAGGGTAAGGGGAGATCAGAAATAAGAAAGGGATGGTCAACCCCCAGAGCCAGAGGAATCGCCTCCACGTGGCTTTGGAAGATGTGGATCATTCCTAAAGAGCGGTGTGCCACCCCATCTCAACCTGAGACAATCTCTGTGAATGTCGCAGAGTGCCTGAAGACAATCCATGGTTGCCAAGTTCCCAGGAAACTCTCCACTTTTTCATCTGCCTGAGCCCTTGTGTTTTCCATTTCCTAAATGTCTACAACTCTGTGTAGCCAATCTTTCACAGAAGGGACCAATGAGGACTTCCAATGCACTGGAATTAGGGATTTTTCCGCATTCAGTAGATGTACGGTGAGGGAGCGCTTGTATTTCTTCAGGGACCAGCTGGATATGTGTAACAAGCAGCCAGCAGCATCCAGGGTCAAAGTGGTTCCTGTCATCGCTCTGATGTGCTTCCTCACTGCATCCCAAAAGGGAACAATCAGCGGACAGTGCCACCAGATGTGCAGTAAGGAACCCACCTCTCTCTGACACCTCCAACAAATTTCGGGAACCTGCGGGTTCCATCTGTGCAACCTTTGGGGGGTCAGGTACCATTGTGTCAGTAATTTAAAGGCCAACTCCTGAATTTTAGTGCTGATTGAGCACTTATGAGCTAACACACAAGCACTACTCCACTGTTTCACACTAATTGTTACCTGTAGGTCCTCCGACCATCGTCTCCTGGGTCCGTCACCTATTGGCTGTTTAGCCTCCTGCAACCACTCATATGCTATCGAGGTAGCCTTATTAATTTGTGTACCAGAGAGACACACCGACTCAAAGCCTGTCAAGCGCCTAGTAAACGTGCCTAACTTCCCGTGTGTTTGGAGATAACTCCGCATTTGGAGGTAAGTCCAGAAAGTTAGCCTGGGCCGGCCTAAGTCCCCTTTCATTTCTGGGAGACCTTTCACCTCATTGTGTGTGTAACAGTCCTTGGCTAGTAAGGGTCTATCGCCATTGATGGTCTGAAGCTGTGGGTTACCTAGCCCCGGTATGAAGTCTGGATTGTCGTGAAGTGGTGTCAAAGGTCCTCTGCCTGAAGTGATTTCGGTCTGTTGGGGTAGATCCTGTATCAGCCTAAGTGTCGTCCCAGTTAGCGGGTGTCGTTTCAGGTCGTCCGGATATGCCACCCATGGAATCCAGGGTGAGAAAGCCAGCGGTAATGCGATGATTGACATCTCCAGCGCAACCCAGTCCTTAGTGTTGCCATGGCAGTTCCAATCTATGATTCTCGCTACATGTGCAGCTACATAGTAGTTGTGAAAGTCAGGTATTCCCAGACCCCCATGCTCCTTTGATCTAATCAAGGATTCGTACTTAATTCTTGGCTTTTTATGCGCCCAGATGAACTTCATGATCAACGATCGGAGGGCATGAAACCATCGCCACGGGATCTTGATGGGAAGTGTGCGGAACAGATAAAGAAGTCTGGGAAGAACTGTCATTTTGACAATCGCTGAGCGCCCAAACCATGAGAAGTTTCCCATGTGCCATCTCGCAAGGTCTTGTTCAATGGACTTAAATACAGGCGTAAAATTTTGCTCAAAGGCCTGGGAGACCTGCAAAGGCAATCTAATTCCCAAGTAATTCAGGGAATGAGATTCCCATCT
Organism: Lithobates pipiens; assembly: GCF_037356315.1. Lineage (NCBI taxonomy): Eukaryota > Metazoa > Chordata > Amphibia > Anura > Ranidae > Lithobates > Lithobates pipiens. Next base: position 158,776,293 of record NW_027507748.1, on the reverse strand, counting down.
AAAGGGTGAATTGGCTTTCGTCGAGATAAACGTCTGGGCCGGTAATGTCACGTTCAAGGCCTCAGATTTCGCGTAGTTTATTTTTAAGTTGGATATGTATCCATATTGTTTAAAAGCTTTCATCAGGTTAGGGAGGGACGTGTGTGGGGAAGTCAAGAAAAAAAGCAAATCGTCTGCATAGGCTGCAACCTTGAACTCCCCGCCCGCCACCCAAAAGCCGTTATGGAGGGATCTAAATTAATCAGCCTGATAAACGGCTCCAGAGTCAAAATGAATAACAGCGGAGACAGCGGACAACCCTGTCTTGTTCCATTAGCGATACGGACCCTCTCGGATAGTGTGCCATTTATTTTCAGTTGTGCCGTGGGATCCCGGTATAAAGTCGAGATCCAGGCTAACATGTTTGTGCCCAAGCCCACATGCCTGCACGTGGCCATCATGTAGTCCCACGCCACTCTGTCGAAGGCCTTCTCCGCGTCTGTAGACAGGAGAAGGCCCTCGACCTCACCCCGTTCCGCCGCGTGGATCAGCAGCAAGGATTTAATAACATTGTCCTTAGCTTCCCTCCCCGGCATAAAGCCCACCTGTTCCGGGCCGATCAAGTTAGCCAGAAACGGTTTTAATCTTTCCGCCAGAATTTTAGCAAAAATTTTCAAATCTAGATTTAAAAGTGAGATTGGCTGGTAGCTCGCACACTCCGAGGGGTCCTTCCCTGGTTTCGGTAGGACCGTTATAAATGCTGAGAGACAGTCCTGTGACACCTTTGTAGACTGGGGCAAGGAGTTCAAGGCCTTCCCCAGAGGTCCATCTAGAAGGTCAATAAAAGTCTTATAGTAGATCGCTGTGTACCCGTCAGGACCCGGACTCTTTCCCAGTTTCAGTGCTTTGATCGCCTGTCTAATCTCCGTCACCCCTATCGGTTGTTCTAGAGAATCAGCATCTGAGTTATCAAGGGAGGGAAGACCGCTCTTAGCAAGAAAATCTGCGATAATCTGGGTTCTGTCGCCTAACATGTCTGGTTGTCTATGTTGTCGTGGAAGGTTGTAAAGATTGGAATAGTATGCATGAAAATGGCCTGCGATGGCTTCTGTAGTGATATCCAAAGAGCCACTAGACTGTTTAATGCCCAGTATGGCATTGCTGTAGTTCTGCTCCTTGAGGGCTCTGGCTAACGTTTTGCCTGTTTTGTTCCCCGACTCATAATAGACTCTTTTCCTAAAGAACAGGAATCGTTTAGATTTTGTGTCAAAAATCCGCTGGAGCGCTTTCCGCAAGTCCAGCAGTTCCCTGGCCGAGTCTATCGAGAGCGACTGTTTGTGCAACGTCTCTAATTTGTCAATGCGGTCGGTCAGTGCTAATATTTCCCGTGTCTCCAGTCTCTTACGTTGTGCCCCTATTTTCATCAGCTCTCCCCTCATCGTACACTTATGAGCCTCCCAGACGGTCAAGGGGTCAACATCTGGTGTGTCGTTTCGTGCAAAGAAATCAGTAATGGAAGCCTTCAAATTGGGCAGCAACGTCTGGTCAGTAAGTAAGGAGGAATTCACTCTCCAGGATTGCGCCTGTGGGGAGGGCCTCGTCAGGGTCAGAGTAAGAGCGATTGGGGCATGGTCCGAGATCGTTTGCAGACCGATACAGGCGTCTGTCAATTTAGCTAGATCATTCCGGGATATGAAAAGATAGTCTAACCTAATGTGCTTTTTGTGGGGGATGGAGTAAAATGTGTAGTCGCGCCCGTCCGGGTTCCGAAATCTCCAAGCATCAATCAGATGTAAGGATTGCAAGAGCTTTTTGATACACTGGAGGGTCTTATACCGCACACAAGTTTTGCCCGTGGATGTGTCCAATAGCGGGCTCAGCGGTATATTAAAGTCTCCACCCAGAACCAGGCAGCCAGTTGCAAAACCCATTAACTGATGGATCAGATGCCTGCAGAACGTCAAATGGCCTTTGTTGGGAAAGTACACATTAGCTATAGTGATGGGTGTTCCGCCATACTTCCTTTTAATGAATATATAGCGTCCTTCCGTGTCAGCTAACTGCTCCGCCAACTCAAAAGGCGCATTTTTATGTATTAGGGTTGACACCCCTTTGGATTTGGCTAGGTTATTTGTGGAATGGAAAGCCCTGGTATAGGTCGTGTCAGTAATTCTAGGCACAGCATTAGTCTTAAAGTGTGTCTCCTGTAGTAACACAAAATGTGGCTTACCCTTCTTGGCTTCCCGCAGCAGCGTGGTGCGTTTTTCAGGTATATTCATTCCCCGTACATTATGCGATATCACGGTGGGTGCAACACCCAGGGATGTATAGGCCATGGTGTGTGGCCAGGAGACTCGAGGCCCGGAGGACCCTGTGCACTGGAAGAGAAAGCAAAAAGGTAAATAAAAGTATCAATGGGAGGCTTTAGAAGCGTGGATTCAATGGCAGAGAATTTTTTTATATTAATCCAAGAGGTTGACCCAAAGCCCCAAGAAAAGATAGATCTAAGGCTATAGTAAAAGGAGAACAAGTATTGTCACTAGATAGTTCCCTATCCAGCTACGATGTGGTGACCTTGGAAGAGCCAAGGCACCTTGTGGGGGAGGGAGGGAGATGGCAACTCGGAACTTATGAACCAACACAGATTCCTATATACTGTGAGTAAATTTGTTGTTACGTAAAGATATCTCCACTCGACACACGGCCCTAATACATAAACTTATTAAATAAGCGCATTAATCAACCCTGAGAGAGTGGGATCCCGCGCCCCGCCGAAGTGAGGCGCCCGACCCCAAACTCCACCTGTTTTAAAGAACATATATATATATATATATATATACAGCACTGCAAACATAGTGAACTGATCAACAACTCAAACTTCGGAAACCCCGCAGCAACCACCGCCTTCCAAGCGTCGTGGCGGCGTTCCAACCCCGTCAACATCCTGCAAACCATAAAATGCATGCCCAGCCACCCTCCGAACAGACCATGCAGCTTTGAAAGGCAGAGTAGTAGTCCGCTGCAATATAGTTAACACGAGCTGTGTCTCCATAGGTATGGACTGCAACCCCTTGGGGGACTCCCCCCCAGTCTTGTGGGGGACAATCCAGTTTGCCCGATCAAGGTGCCAGTCAATCTTCCTCGTGCAGATGAATCGATGACAGGTTATTCCCCGTAAAGCAGTGAAGCCTACTGAGCCGTTTGAAGGAGAGTGGCGTTAGGTTTGGTGCCCCCCAAGGGGGGTCGAGATGCTATACTGTCCGCCGACAGTCGCTGCAGGGCAACCAAATCAACAAAAAGAAGGTTTACACACCGTCAAATGGCGTTGGACCCTCATTGGTCACGATTTGTTAAAAGTAACAGATGCAAAAGCTGGTGACGGTGCTGTGAAGTGAGCCTCGCTCCTTATTCTCCAGACCTGTCCCGCTCCAGGGCACCTCTCAGGTTTGGCGTGCCAACTTTCGAACTTCCAGCTTTGCCATATTTCGGTTTCTTGTTGCTGTGCTTCTCTGGAGTGGCGAACGGCGAACGCGCTTGGCTTTTGCATTTAGGGGGAGGGCAAATTCTGCATACCAATCCGGCAGCTCCACAAGCTCCAAGCCCAGATTCGCGCAAAAGTCCGTCAGGTCCAGAGGCGATCGCAGCACATGTTGGCGACCGTTAGCGGCTACAATAAGTGCAAAGGGAAAGCGCCACGTGTAGTTCAAGTCTTTTTCTCTCAGCTGCTCAAGCAATGGGCGTAAGGCTCTGCGATTCCTGAGAGTGATCTGTGATAAGTCCTGGAACAGCATGATAGTCTCACCATTAAAAACAATCCTCTCATTCCTGCGGGCCCTGCGCATTATGGACTCCTTTAGCTGGAAACTTTGGAGACAGCAAATCACATCCCTGGGAGGAGCATTATCCAAACCCCTTGGTCTAAGGGCCCTGTGTGCCCGAACAAACTCAATCACAGTGTCCTCTTGTCTATCCAGGAGGCTATTGAACACTCTTTGTAGTGCGGGGACTATCTGGTCAGCATCCACAGATTCGGGTATTCCCCTCACCCTTATATTGTTACTTCTACCCCTATTGTCGAGGTCTTCCAAATGCCTGTTCATTTCAATAAAATGCTGTGCATGTGCCGTTGCCACTTCATCCAGTCTATGTAGAGCCTTGTCCCTCTGCTTGCCTGCATGCTCTGTGGCTGCCAGTTTTTCAGTGAGAACCACCAGGTTCGTTTTCAGGTCGGTGATTGCGGCTGAGAATGTAGATTTAATGTCCGCTGTGAAGCAGGACATGTCCGCATTTGTCAGGGGCTGATTGGACTTCGTTTTCCCCCTACCTGGGGCCTCCGTGGCCGAGTCTGAGTCTCCGCTCTGGTCCACCTCATGGCGGGGTGTCGGCGCCATCTTGGATTCAGCCGCGCTGCTCCTGATGGCGGAGCTGTGTTTAAACAGCTCCGAGATGTTTCTTGCTGCCGCGGGTGTCTGGCCACGTCTGGGGCGAGAGGGTGCCGTGCTGCAGTGCTTTTTACCCGGCATTGAGGGCTGTGCGGTGGGTTTTCAGGCTGTAGGGCCGCGTGTCCGACAGAGCTGACCTAGTGTACTGCCATCCTCGTTGCGCGCCAAGCCACGCCCCCCTTCCTTTATTTTATATTCCATTTTATTCTTTTTGGAAACTGAACTATTCAAATTCAAAACTTTTCAAATCAATCCAAATTAGAATTCGGAAAATTCTAATTGATTTGAATACAAATAAACAAAAGAAATTCCAAAAAATGAATTAAACGGGATAGATTAATTTAACGAAACAAATTTATGTAAATAATGAATCTAAACAAGTTTTTATTCATTCTGCACATGTCTAAAAGACACCACATAACCTACACACTTCAATCAGAAAAACAGATATAAGGGGCAATTTATTTTTTACACTACACATCACTGATAGCAAGGATACCTTGCCACAAATTTGTGGCAGTGTTGAATTGTAAGTCTGTTAACTTGCTGCACATTTTTACTGACGAGTTGTACACTTGTAGAGCACTTAAAGTTAAATTTCTAGTTGACACTTTCAATTTGTAGCAAATTTGCTTGGCAAGTCTCTAGCAAGAACAAAGTTGCAGTGGTTAGTCTACAGCAAAAGCGCTGCAAATTGCAGATTGAAAATTCAGCCACAGTGACCCCTGTGGTGGGATGACTATTGCACAACATAACTGAACCAGAACTTGCAGCAGACTTGCAGAAAAAGTTGATCAGGAGTCACGCAATGCAGACTGTCTGCAATTGTGCAACAAACTTGTAAAGCCTGGCAAGTCTAGCAAGAGCTTAGCAAGTCATTTTCAAACTTGCAGCACATGTGCTTGCTATCTGGTATATGGATTATTGAATTGCACTTATTTATCCATTTAAAAATGTATATAGGATAAGTAAAGTTCACATCTACTTTAAGGAGGGGTGCCACCTTAAACAAAAAATATAAAAAGTCAGCAGCTACAAATACTGCAGCTGCTGACTTTGAATAAATGGACAGTTACCTCTCCCAGGGTCCAGCGATGTCGGCAGCAGATGACAAGCAATCGCTCGTCTCTCGGCTGCCCCCACCGCCATCCTCTGTCAGGGAATCGGGAAGTGAAGCATTGCGGCTTCACTGCCCGGTTCCCTACTGCGCATGCGCGAGTCGTGCTGCGTGTCTTTACTGGTCCCCGTTGTGTCCTGGGAACTGTGTGTTTCCCAGCACACAACGGGCGGAGGGGGCATCTGTGGCTAGCTATTCCCGGAAGTGGGTGCAGATACCTGGATTATACAGGTATCTGCACACCCCTCCCCCCTGAAAGGTGCCAATTGTGGCACTGGAGGGGGGGAGGGTTCCGAGGAGCGGAACTTCCACTTTAGGGTGGAGGTCAGCTTTAAGTCCAATAAATTATGGTTATTACTTATATGAAAGCAGTCTATTACAGTAGATTGCAGGCATTTACTTGTAACAAAAGGGAAGAGACTAAAGGGGAATTTTGGACATATTTCTGTGTTAAGAGCATGCATGCTAAATAATGTGTAAGACCCCTTTCACACTGGGGTGCTTTGCAGGTGCTACAGTGCTACAAATATCACTGTAGCGCCTGCAAAGTGCCCCAGTGTGAAAAGGGTCTTACACATTATTTAGCATGCATGCTCTTAACACAGATATATGTCCAAAATTCCCCTTTATTCTCTTCCCTTTCACACTGGAGTGGTGCGCTGGCAGGACGGTAAAAAAAGTCCTGCTAGCAGCATCTTTGGAGCGGTATGTATACCCCTCCTTCACCACTCCTGCCCACTGAAATGAATGGGGCAACGTGGCTATACCGCCGGCAACACTTTGCAGTGGTTTTAACCCTTTCTTGGCCGCTAGCAGGGGGGTAATACTGCCCCTGCTAGTGCCCGAATACTGCCGCTAAAACGACAGTAAAGCGGAGCTTAAAATAGCACCTTTTTACTGCCAGCGCCCGCACTGCCCCAGTGTGAAAATTACCTTAATATTCATACCTAAAGGATTCGTCAACCTTGGTCCTTAGCATTAAATTAAAGACACAAACTGACATGGGTTTTATATAGCCACAGCAGCCAAATTTTATTCACCAAGGAATAATATAACAAATCACATAAAACATACCCATAAGTGCAAATTTTAACAAAGTAATGCCCAACAACAAGAGGTCTTTGGGTGCCTTTTAAGGCACAATTTATAACTGGAATAGTCTATGTCCTCAGCCGTGCCCCAACCGGCTCAAAGACGCTCCGACATCACACATACTTCCATATTCCCCTCCCCCAGGGGACCTAGTTCCTGGGAGAACCACAGCTAACCAAGTGGAAGCGCCATACCTAGATGGACCCCATGAATCTTGTAACTATGCTATGTAATTCCTCACTGACCCCCACAAAGACCCCTTAGACCGCCGACTGCTGTGACAAAATACACCAGTCAGTAAATTATACCCATATCCAATGTTTTTTTTTTCTGTTTAGTTTTCTCTTTTGTCTTATTTTATTGCAATTTTTTTTTTTGGAAAAAGCGAAAACATCAAAAACAAAACAAAATCACTCAGCACTAGAGACACAAATACGCCCACTACCTGTCCAGTGCGATAACTCCTAACACCAGGGTGGGAAGATGTCACTTCTCCTAACTCCTTGGAATGTTGAAGAATACGCCCCCCCTACACAAGACCCTCTCCTCTGGACCCTTCCCATTCTAACTTCTGCCTCCAATCAGGTAAGGTCTACACTTCTGCCCCCACCACTGACCTAGCTGACTGTTCCCTGACCCTGTCATGCAGCCCTTCTTTCCATTTTCTCCTACGGGTCTCACTTTATTTCTAACAGAGATCACAATCTTCCCCTTGTCAATGCCTCCATCTACTTTTTTTCTCCAGAAAAACAGCATTGCTTTTGTTTAAGAATTATGTGTTTTAAAGATTTAAAAGGCACCAAGATATCATCACCTTTTCTTCACTTAAGAGTTAGTGAATGATTATTGGCCAATCTTACAATGAAATAAGACTACAAAACTCTTGGATGAAGACGATAAGTGGCCTCAGTCTGACCATAAAAAAATCTTTGAAAATAATATTAATTCAGAGGAGACTCATCTTCTCTTCTTATAATGCCATCATTTGGTTTTCTCTTAGAAATGTTGTGTTTATCTGCTATTCTTCTGCCTTAATGATTTTCTGGTACATTAGTACCTTAAGGGCTATTCATTATGCAGTGACATTGTAAATCGCCTGCCTGGACCTAGCACATACATTTAAAAATATGTATGTACTCTGACTTTAAAATGGGCACAAGTACAAGTACCACATTAGAATGTAAATTAGGACTTCATTTTTCGAATGTAAAATGAAGAAACATTTTCTTACCAGTGAAAAAGCTCACATGGGTATTTTTGCATTAGACAAACCCTTATTGTAATTATTGTAATTTCACTGATTTAATCAGGTTTTTAAATTATGTTTTTGGTGCAACAGATTTAAAGAACCAATGTGTAAATTCTTCAAACCAGTAATTTGAAGATAGACAGAAAGTTGCAGTTTTTAAGCCATTTTGTGATGTTTGCAATGTAAACAAAATAGGCTTATTCAATAAAGCAATAAACAATGCATGAAGTGCAGTAATCCAGTAAGCATTTATCCTTCATATCCTATGTTCTGTATTCTCTAAAGCAGAGGTCTCCAAACTATGGCCTCCCAGTTGTTCAGGAATAGGGATGAGCCAAACACCCCCCAGAATCTGCAAACGGACCGAAAATTTGCGCAAACTTTAGAACCCCGTTAAAGTCAATGGGACTTGAATGTTAGAAATCAAAAGTGCTAATTTTAAAGGCTAATATGGAAGTTATTGTCCTAAAAAGGGTTTGGGGACCCAGGTCCTGCCCCAGGGGACATGTATCAATGCAAAAAAAAGTTTTAGAAACTGACTTTTTTTTCGGGAGCACTGATTTTAATGACGCTTAAAGTGAAAAAAAAGTGAAATATTCCTTTAAATATCGTGCCTGGGGGTGTCTATAGTATGCCTGTGAAGTGGCACGTGTTTCCCGTGTTTAGAACAGTCCCTGCACAAAATTACATTTCTAACGGAGAAAAAGTAATTTAAAACTGCTTGCAGTTTTAATGTAATGTCTGGTTCTGGAAATACAGATTAAAACATTGAGAAAAATGGCATGGGTACCCCCCTTGCCCATTAACAGCCCCTTTGGGTCTTGTATGGATATTAAGGGGAACCCCGTACCCAAATTAAAAAAAAGGAAAGACGTGGGGCCCCCAGGCCCTTTATACTCAGAACAGCAGTATACAGGCGGTGCAAACAAGACAGGGACTGTGTAGGTGCGTTGTTAAGTAGAATCTGCTTGTAATTTTGAACTTGTACATTTTTAAAGTGTAGCTCCAGTAAAAAAAAACAATTTTTAAGCTTTTTGGAAAAAATAGGGAAGGGTTATCACCCCTGTAAAAAAATGTTGCTGTCTATGCAGCTCTTCAGAAGATTTCACCTCACTTTCTGTCCCAATGACCAATGTTTTTTGAAAATGTGGTGTTATTAGTAAAACAAGGATGGGGATAAAGCATCAGTGGAGAGGAGACACGTTTTTCCCATATCAACCCACGTACACACGACCAGACTTTTCAACATCAAAAGTCAGACGGAATGATTCCGGCAGACCATTCGATCGTGTGTGGGCTGCAGCTGACTTTTGATTTGCAAAAGTCTGACAGACTTTAGAAATGGAACATGTTTCAAATTTTTCCGACAGAACTCCGCCGGACCCAGTTCCTACTGAGAAATCCGCTCGTGTGTGTGCTAGTCCGACGGACAAAAACCGACGCGAGGGTAGCTATTGGCTACTGGCTATGAACTTCCTTATTCTAGTCCAGTCGTACGTCATCACGTTCGAATCCGTCGGACTTTGGTGTGATTGTGTGTGGCCAAGTCCATTCATTCGGAAAGTCCGTCAGAACTCTGTCAGAACTCCGTCAGAACTCCGTCGAAAGTCTGTCGGACCTAAGTCTGGTCGTGTGTACGTGGCATTACAGGAGAGAATTTCCCTTCCTAGGGGTAGATTTCATCTCACCTCCTGTTGTCTCCTTCTGTTTGCAAGTAGGAGACGTTTGTAAGTTGGATGTTTGAAGGTCCTGCCCTATATGCTCTGCAGGTGTTGCCACAACACTGTAAGCCCTCAAAGTGACTCTCGGTGGGTGCTGGAACGCCCTGCTGTGAAGTATTATATCAAGAATTGTAATTACATGCCATTGCTAAACAGTGGTAGAAAAATTGGGCCTTTGGTGGTGGTGCTGGTGCCATAACACTGTAAGTCCTCACAGTTACTCTTGGTGGGCGCTGGAACAGGCCCTGCTGTGAAATATTGCATCAAGAATTGTAATTACATGCACCTGTTGAACATGGGCTGAAAAATTGGGCCTTAGGCACTGGTGCTGGTGCCACAACACTGCAACCACTCACAAATATTGTAGTTGAGCTCAGCAACAAACCCTCCTGCAAAATATTGCATCAAAATTTTTTATTACAGGCCCTTGTTAAACAGGGGCTGAAAAATTGTGCAAAAATTGGAGGCAGCGCCCAGAACCAAAAATGTTCTTACAAGCTATCAGCATGATCATTGAGGAGGAAGAGGACAGTCACTCAGTTTAACAGGATAATCACTCAGCATCAGCATAGGCAGTCTTGAAGGGATCTGACATTTAAAAAAAAAATATTTGGTTACATCAGCATCAGGTGCTTGGTAGCTGGTGGTGATTCAAGACTGATTCATTTTTATGAAGGTCAGTCGATCAACCGAGTCGGTGGAGAGGCGCACCCTGTGATCAGTTACAAAGCTTCCAGCAGCACTGAATGTGCGTTCCGAAAGAACGCTGGATGCAGGACAGGCCAGTAGCTCAATTGCATACTGTGCAAGCTCTGGCCAGTGATCCATCCTCAAGACCCAGTAAGCCAGAGGATTTTTGTTGGGAAAGGTGTCCAAGTCTGACCTTGCCCCTAGGTATTCCTGCACCATGTAAATCAGATGCTGGCGATGGTTGTCTGAAAGCATCGGTCAGACGGCCACCTTCTCCACTGCTCCTTCTGTGACTGATCGAAGCCTCAGCAATATGTTGGCCAGGACCAGGAATTTGTAACCTCCCAGTCTCTGGGAGGTTACAAATTGCACAGACCTTTCTGCAAGGCCTCCTAAAGATGTTTCGTCCTCTGCTCCCTCTGCAACAGCAAGATAAGGTCCACAACCTTACCCTTGTAACGTGGATCACGGAGGGTTGCCAGCCAGTAAGGGTCACTCTCCTTGATCCGACGAATATGAGGATCCTTCCGCAGGCTTTGTAGGATCAGGGAGACCACGCAGCGTAGGTTAGCTGAGGCATTTGGTCCAGAGTCCTCTGGGTCACTAAGGTTGACTTGATCTGCAGCTACCTCCTCCCAGCTATGTACAAGTCCACAGGTTTCTTGGGACTGTAAATGATCCCTAAAAGACTGCTGCTGATGCTGAGTAACAGGCTCCACCTCAATGCTGACACAATCCTCCTCCTCCTCCTCCTCTTCCTGTGTGATCAGCGGGCCAGCAGGAACACTGTCTGGATAAAGGGAGCCTTGAGAGGTAAGGAAGTCTTCCTCTTCCTGCCTCTGTTCTACCTCAAGTGCCCAGTCCATTATTCCATGAAGCGTGTGCTCCAACAGGTTGAAAAGAGGGACACTGATGCATGCACTGTCACTGCTCACCATCCTCGTGGCCTCCTCAAATGGTGACAGGACAGTGAATGCATCCCTGATCATGGCCCACTGGTGTGGGGAAAAAACCAAGCTCCCCTGACCCTGTCCTGGTGCCGTAGTCACACAGGTACTCATTGATGGCCCTCTGCTGCGTGTTCAGCCGCTGCAGCATGGCCAATGTTGAGTTCCACCTGGTGAGCATGTCACAGATTAGCCGGTTCTTGGGCAGGTTAAATTCCTTTTGTAGGTCAGCCAGTCGAGCACTGGCATTATATGACAGGCAGAAATACACACAGACTTTCCTGGCCTTCCTCAGGACCCAATGTAAGCCTCGGCACCTGCCCAAGAACCACCAAGTTAAGGACGTGAGCCAGACAGGGCACATGGGTCAGTTGTCCCCGTCGGAGGGTGGAGAGGAGGTTCGTGCCATTGTTGCAAACCACCATTCCTGGATTAAGCTGGCATGGCGTCAACCACCCCTCAGCCTTGCATAGCCCCTTGAACGCCTACGGAGCACCACTGGTTCCAAGGACAAAGTACAGGAAGAGGCCATGGAGGAAGAAGCAGAGGAGAAGGTGGAGGAGAGAGGTGTGTCACAATCACCAGTAGTAGCATTTTGGAGGTGTGGTGGTGGAAGAACCTCCAACACTACTGCACCTTGTCCTGCATCCTTCCCAGCTGCCAGAAGAGTCACCCAATGCGCCATCAAAGATAGGTAACATCCCTGTCCATGCCTGCTGGACCATGAGTCAGCGGTAATATGCACCATACCACTGACTGCCCTGTCCAGCAAGGCCAAGACATTGCCTTCCACATGCTGGTAGAAAGCCGGAATCCAATTCCGTGAGAAAAAGTGGTGTTTGGGAACCTGCCACTGAGGAACTGCACATTGCAAAAACTCACAGAAGGGGACAGAGTCTACCAACTGAAAAGGCAGCAGTTGAAGTGCTAGCAATTTAGCCAAGCTAGCATTCAACTGCTGGGCATGTGGATGGCTGGAAGTGAACTTCTTTCGATGGTGCAGCAGCTGGGGCAGGGAAATTTGCCTGGTACAATCAGATGTCGGTGTACCGATAGCAGATTACCCGCATGTACTTGGCTGTGACACAAATAATTCTACACCTTCATTCCTCTCAGAGCAGGTTTCAGAGAGGACTGACGGTATAGTGGGGTTGGAGATCCCAGCTGATGAGAAGCAAGGAGAGGTCCACTTTGTTCTTTGGTGTGGGTCTTTTAGGTACGCTTGTCAATGAACTGCATGGCAGGTCGACATATGTCTGGTCAAGCATGTGGTGCTCAAGCGACTGATGTTTTGGCCACGCAAGATACACTTGAGACATATGTTGCAAAAAGCAGTGGGGCAATCTGATGCACTCGTCTAAAAAAAGGCCCACACCAAAGAACTTTTGGAATAACATGCAGAGGCAGCGCCCTGCACATGCAGGGCTCTGCGGTGTGATGCAGTCGGTGTGCTGCCCTTAAACTGGCCCCTAGAGAGCATCCTGCCTTGTTGGAGATGTGCCTCCTCCTGCTCCTCTCTCCTATCAGGTCCCCACATGGAGTCAGTGACCTCATCATTCCCTCCCTCCTCATCACTGGAGCAAACCTGGCAGTATGCTTCAGCTGGGGAACATGACTGCCAGATTGCTGTCCTTCTTGGGCATCCCCTCTCTCTGGGCTCAAGTTACTGCCTTCCTCTAGCTGGGTATCATCATCAGAGCCTTCAAAACGCTGGGCATCACCATGGAGAATATAACCAACACTGTGCTTAAACAGTTTGGGGGACTCCTCAGGAGGACATGGTGTGGCTAGGGAAGGAGTGACTGATGCCATTGAGCCAAGGGAAGAGGCTGCATTGGCAGCTGGTTTGCCAGTACCCTGAGCCTGGTTGAGAGAGGATGATGAGGATGAGGACAGCTTGGTCATCCACTCTACCAAGTCTTGGGCATGTTGTGGTGCAACATGTCCAGCTGTCGAAAATAAGGGCAAGCGTGTCCCATGGCCACGTGCTGATAAGGATGCACTGTGTCCACGACCAGCACTGTTGCCTCTAGACACAGAACCTGTTTGCCCTCTTTTATTGGCTCATGTCTGTCTCTCCTTGTTGGCCTTCCAGACATACTAATGGCCTGCAGGGAGATGTAGCTGTAAAAAGCTGGGACGTATATACTGATATACTGCAGCTAGCAGAATCAACTGCCAGCCTGTAGTATTATTAGTATGAGAACACCAGCAATTGGGGTAGCTTTATGTGCACACTGTGCAGAGGACACAGTACACCGACTGTAATTACTACAGCTGCCTGCGGTATAGGATCAGCAGAACACTAGCAATTGGGGTAGCTTTAGGTGCACACTGTGCAGATGACACAATACACCAACTGTAATTACTGCAGCTGCCTGCCTGTGGTATAGGATCAGCAGAACACCAGCAATTGGGGTAGCTTTAGGAGCACACTGTGCAGATGGCACAATACACAGACTGTAATTGCTAGACATGTGCAGAGTAAAATATTTCGTTTCGGAATTTCGTTTTCGTCCGAAAACTTAATTTATTTAGTTACTCCCGAAATTCGTTTTTATTTATTTCGTTTTTCGTTCAAAAATTGCATTCGTCCGAAAATCCACATGAATTATGGTCGAATCTGTCTCGGAAGGCTTATGGTGTCTGTCGAATGTATAAAGAAGATTCGACGGAGCTAACTATATAGCATACTTTAGAACCCTATTAAAGTCTATGGGACTCCAACGTTCAAAATCTAAAGTGCTAATTTTAAAGGCTAATTTGCAAGTTACTGTCCTAAAAAGTGTTTGGGGACCCGGGTCCTGCCCCAGGGGACATGTATCAATGCAAAAAAAAGTTTTAAAAACTGCAGTTTTTTCGGGAGCAGTGATTTTAATAATGATTAAAGTGAAACAATAAAAGTGTAATATTCCTTTAAATTTCGTAGGGGGGGGTTGTCTATAGTATGCCTGTGAAGGGGCGCATGTTTCCCGTGCTTAGAATTGTCCCTGCACAAAGTGTCATTTATGCAGGAAAAAAAGTCCTTTAAAATCACTCGCAGCTATTATGAATTGTCGGCTCCGTAATACAGAGAACACTCATTGAAAGTCATTGATAAAAAAATAAATAAATAAATTAAAAAAAAAGCATGGGGGTCCCCCAAATTCAATTACCAGGCCCTTCAGGTCTGGTATGGATATTAAGGGGAACCCTGCCTCAAATTTAAGAAAAAAATTGACGTGGGGTTCCCCCTAAATATCCATAACCAGACCCTTCAGGTCTGGTATGGATATTAAGGGGAACCCCGCGTCAAATTTTAAAAAAAATTGACGTGGGGTTCCCCCTAAAAATCCATACCAGACCCTTTATCCGAGCACGCAACCTGGCAGGCTGCAAGAAAAGAGGGGGGGACGAGAGAGCGGCCCCCCCTCCCTCCTGAACCGTACCAGGCCACATGCCCTCAACATTGGGAGGATGCTTTGGGGGTCCGTGACCCCTCAAAGCACCTTGTCCCCATGTTGATGAGGACAAGGGCCTCATCTTCACAACCCTGGCCGGTGGTTGTGGAGGTCTGCGGGCGGGGGGCTTATCAGAATCTGGAAGCCCCCTTTAACAAGGGGACCCCCAGATCCCGGCCCCCCCCTGTTTGAAATGGTAAGGGGGTACAAAAGTACCCCTACCATTTCACAAAGAAAGTGTAAAAAATGGTTAAATAAAACAAACACACTTTTGAAAAATTCCTTTATTAAAAATAAAAAAAAGATTCCAGCGGCGGTAATCCACTCTTGCTATCCAGCGACGGACGATCATCTCTCCAGCGATCTCTCATGTCATCCAGCGCAGCGATCCATCCTTCTTCTGTCTCCTCCACGGAGACACTGCAGGCATTCCGGCGGCTGACGTTTCTTATATACGGAGGGCGGGGCCACCCGTCACCTGACCCCGCCCCCTCTGACGCAAGGGGAAACCCGGGGTTCCCTGTGACGTAGGGGTGACCCTCACCCCTCTGATGTAACGGAAACCTGCCTGTGTTACATCAGAGGGGTGAGGGTCACCCCTACGTCACAGGGAACCCCGGGTTTCCCCTTGCGTCAGAGGGGGCGGGGTCAGGTGACGGGTGGCCCCGCCCTCCGTATATAAGAAACGTCAGCCGCCGGAATGCCTGCAGTGTCTCCGTGGAGGAGACAGAAGAAGGATGGATCGCTGCGCTGGATGACATGAGACATCGCTGGAGAGATGATCGTCCGTCGCTGGATAGCAAGAGTGGATTACCGCCGCTGGAATCTTTTTTTTTTTTCTTTTTTTTTAATAAAGGAATTTTTCAAAAGTGTGTTTGTTTTATTTAACTATTTTTTACACTTTCTTTGTGAAATGGTAGGGGTACTTTTGTACCCCCTTACCATTTCAAACAGGGGGGGGCCGGGATCTGGGGGTCCCCTTGTTAAAGGGGGCTTCCAGATTCTGATAAGCCCCCCGCCCGCAGACCTCCACAACCACCGGCCAGGGTTGTGGGGATGAGGCCCTTGTCCTCATCAACATGGGGACAAGGTGCTTTGAGGGGTCACAGACCCCCAAAGCATCCTCCCAATGTTGAGGGCATGTGGCCTGGTACGGTTCAGGAGGGAGGGGGGGCGCTCTCTCGTCCCCCCTCTTTTCCTGCGGCCTGCCAGGTTGCGTGCTCGGATAAAGGGTCTGGTATGGATTTTTAGGGGGAACCCCACGTCAATTTTTTTTAAAATTTGATGCGGGGTTCCCCTTAATATCCATACCAGACCTGAAGGGTCTGGTTATGGATATTTAGGGGGAACCCCACGTCAAATTTTTTCTTAAATTTGAGGCAGGGTTCCCCTTAATATCCATACCAGACCTGAAGGGCCTGGTAATTGAATTTGGGGGACCCCCACGCTTTTTTATTTATTTATTTATTTATTTTTTTTATCAATGACTTTCAATGAGTGTTCTCTGTATTATGTTTTATTACATATGGTAAAAGCAGGCAGAGTTTTGTGTCGGGGGATGTTGCTATAAATAGATTAGCAGCATGCTGAACTATACAAAGAACAAAGCTGAAAGTCTCTACCTATGATAAGAGGGAGTGTGTGCCTTTCCTCCAATCAGCTGACTTGGCTTTATGCCCAGGCTTCACTGCAGTGTGGAAAAGGAAGAGACAATCTCCTAAAACTATGTGAATTTTCTAAACAGTATATAAAGATGAAGACAGCAGATATAAATGTAAAACTTAGGCTGTCCACTTCACTGGGTATGCAGTATCTCACAAAAGTGAGTACACCCCTCACATTTTTGTAAATATTTTATTATATCCTTTCATGTGACAACACTGAAGAAATGACACTTTGCCACAAGTAGTGAGTGTAAAGCTTGTATAACAGTGTAAATTTGCTGTCTCATTAAAATAACTCAACACACAGCCATTAATGTCTAAACCGCTGGCAACAAAAGTGAGTACCCTTAAGTGAAAATGTCCAAATTGGGCCCAATTAGCCATTTCCCCTCCCTGGAGTCATGTGTCTCAGGTGTGAATGAGGAGCAGGTGTGTTAAATTTGGTGTTATCGCTCTCACTCTCTCATACTGGTAACTGGAAGTTCAACATGGCACCTCATGGCAAAGAACTCTCTGAGGATCTGAAAAAAATAATTGTTGCTCTACATAAAGATGGCCTAGGCTATAAGAAGATTACCAGGACCCTGAAACTGAGCTGCAGCATGGTGGCCAAGACCATACAGTGGATTAACAAGACAGATTCCACTCAGAACAGGCCTTGCCATGGTCGAACAAAAGAAGTTGAGTGCACGTGCTCAGCGTTATATCCAAAGGTTATCTTTGGGAAATAGACGTATGAGTGCTGCCAGCTTTCTGCAGAGTTTGAAGGGCTGGGGGGTCAGCCTGTCAGTGCTCAGACCATATGCCGTACACTGCAGCAAATTGGTCTGCATGGCTGTCGTCCAAGAAGGAAGCCTCTTCTAAAGATGATGCACAAGAAAGTCCACAAACAGTTTGCTGAAGACAAGCAGACTAAGGATATGGATTACTGGAATCATGTCCTGTGGTCTGATGAGACCAAGATAAACTTATTTGGTTCAGATGGTGTCAAGAGTGTGTAGCAGCAAACAGATGAGGAGTACAAAGACAAGTGTGTCTTGCCCACAGTCAAGCATGGTGGTGGGAGTGTCATGGTCTGGGGCTGCATGAGTGCTGCCTGCACTGGGGAGCTACAGTTCATTGAGGGAACCCTTGAATGTCAAGATGTACTGTGACATACTGAAGCAGAGCATGATCCCCTCTCTGTGGAGACTGGGCTGCAGGGCAGTATTCCAACATAATAACGACCCCAAACACACAACTAAGATGAACACTGCCTTGCTAAAGAAACTTAGGGTAAAGGTGATGGACTGGCCAAGTATGTCTTCAGACTTAAATCCTATTGACCATCTGTGGGACAACCTCAAATGGAAGGTGGAGGAGCGCAAGGTCTCTAACATCCACCAGCTTCATGATGTCGTCGTAGAGGAGTGAAAGAGGGCTCCAGCGGTAACCTGTGAAGCTCTGGTGTACTCCATGCCCAAGAGGGTTAAGTCAGTGCTGTAAAATAATGGTGGCCACAAAAATATTGAAACCCAATTTGGACATTTTCACTTAGGGGTTACTCACTTTTGTTGCCAGCAGTTAAGCAGCAATGGCTGTATGTTGAGTTATTTTGAGGGGACAGCAAATTGACACTTTTATACAAGCTGAACATACACTACTTTACATTGTAGCAAAGTGTAATTTCTTCAGTGTTGTCACATGAAAAGATAGAATAAAATATTTACAAAATGTGAGGGGTGTACTCACTTTTGTGAGACACTGTATGTGAGGGTTTACAGCCCCTTTAATTTTAAGACTATGTACATTGCATAACTGGTTACTAACATCTGAGGCTGTATACCCAAAAATAAGCTGTTTTAATTGCACTATCTATCTGTTTATCACCACTGATGAGGGCAATAAAACCCCAATAGAGATTCTAACCTTTTCATACTCTACATAAAACTTTAAATTGCATTTGCTTGCAGTTGCGTTTACTATTTTTGTAAGTGGGTCATAGACTATAACTGAGACACAACTGCCATAAAATACAATTGTTGAATGAATATTTTTTTTCAGAATGTGTAACTAGAAAGCATGCCATTGTTGCTAGCCATTGGAAGCCAATGGTCTTAAAGGTCTTTCAAGCCTTTGGGCTACAAGGATTGAAGAAGCTTGCTATGATGTGATACCTTCAGATTCCCCTCACTGGGTCATAAAATAACAGATAGCTCCAGGAATGATCTACGAACTCAGAAAAGATGACTGCGTAATGCAGGAGCACCTCTGCCCTCTTATAAGGTTTTAAATATCTTAGGATCACAAAAGTATATGACTTGATCAAGATAAGGGAGGATGGGAAGGGAAAATGTCAGCAGAGAGATGCTGACATTGTGGAGTTTACCATTATATCGCAGTACTGTCTGTAAACAGCTTTTGAGTATTTCTTGTAAAATCAAGCTTTAGAACAAAATATCTCTAGAAATTGTGCAACTGCTTTAAATTAGTGATTGCGCATGCGTGGTGCTCTGTGATGGACGCTTAACACAGGGCTCGGCACCGCTTCGTCCCGCCCAAACTCCTTGCAGCAGAACACCGGCCACCACAGCCTATAGACCGGAACAGGAGGCTCCCACAGGCACGTTTGGATGCATGGAGGGACCGTGCGGAGGAGCCTAGGATTGCAGCTATCAGCGCTCCCGGGAGTGGCCGAGATTCAGAAGATGATGGCGGAGCGGCTGCCTCATGAGGTATACACAGGGCACAACAGCTCCTCTACATGGCGTGACAGGCTGCATGATGAGGTATGTGGAAGGGGCCCTTCACCCACAACCAGCGGAGGCTCTCTGTCCCCAGCCACCACAGTCTCCCTGCTTGACCAGACACTGGAGGAGATACAGGGACTTTCCCCCTCAGGAGCTCACACACCCAGGCATAATGCCTCTTTCCAGGAAGCAGCCCAGCACATCTCACAGCCCCTACACAACTCTCAACCTCAGGACATTTCTCTCCTGTTCTCTAAGTTTGCAGAGATGTTAGATAAAGGATTGGCTCAAACTGCTTAAAGAATCACCTCTGATATAAAGGCTGACCTCCAAATCTTAGGCTCCCCCATCAAAAGCATTGAAAATAAAGTCGATGACATGATCGATCGAGTAAACCAAAATTCCGATCGCTTTCAGGAATTGCACGATCAACTAGAAGGGGCCATGGCTAAAATCGATGATTTGGAAAATAGGTCCAGAAGACTCAAATTCCAGATCAGGGGTCTCCCTGAGTCACTTACAGACATCCCAGATACAATGCATTCCCTCATCAATTCTCTCATCCCTGATATCAGGGCTCACAGGTTAGAGTTAGACCGAGCACATAGGGCCCTGGGACCCCCACGCCAGGATGGCCTTCCGCATGATATCGTGGTTAAGCCACATTACTATAGTGTCAAGGAGGAGGTCATGAAAAAGGCCCGGACATCCCCACAGATTCAGTTACTGGGCCACCAGATCCAAATCTACGCAGATATTTCGCCCTTCACCATCCAGAAGAGAAGGTCTCTTAAGCCACTCCTGATGGTTCTGACACAAAAGAATATCAAGTACTGGGGCTTTTCCCTTTCAGCCTGAAATTTGACTTTGACTTGGCAAACCGTTTAGATTTTCATCATTCCAAGAAGGGGAACTTTAGCTACGGAAGCTAGGACTACTCCCTAAGGATCCTACATCTCCCATGCAGGCCTCCTTGTCTGGAATGTTCAAACGCCCTCCACCTTCTAGTCTGCTCACCTCCCTCTGGAATACACCCAGGAACAAGACAGCTAAAGATGGACTACCTCCATGACTCTGAGGGGACTCTCCCACCCTCACCACAATTTTGGACTAATTTTTTGGGTCAGAACCCCCACTAGACCCCTTGCACAGCTGCCATTTCTAACTACTTTTCCCACTTTTTGGGTCAAGATGGGCCGGTCTCCCAGACAATGTCTATGACCAGGCCCCCTTTCTGGCCCCCAGGTTTTCACTGTCATAGCCCAGGACTGCCTATCACCTGTGGGTGC
The DNA here is from genome assembly GCF_037356315.1 of Lithobates pipiens. Taxonomy (NCBI): domain Eukaryota; kingdom Metazoa; phylum Chordata; class Amphibia; order Anura; family Ranidae; genus Lithobates; species Lithobates pipiens. The sequence continues at coordinate 158,755,934 of NW_027507748.1, read as the reverse complement.
CCCCTCCTCCTACCTTTTTTCTTTTCTTTTTTGGACTTATGTATGCTTCAGAGTCGAGGGCCTTGTATTACTAATGTCAATATCTTTACTCTTACCTGCCTTCTGATCAATGGCTCACTATCTCGCAAGTTTTGGTCTTTCTTTTTGCTAATTAATAGGGTCTCCGGCCCAGTAGGCCTAGGTGTTCATTTAACTTGCTACTACATGTTTATCCGTTGGGGGTTCGGGGGATGGAGCAGTCCTCTAACGCACTCCCCCGCACTTGGACAGGCTGACCACGTGGTCTCGCCTTTCCTGGTATGGGTACTTCCTCCTTTGTGGGGAACACCAAGTTGATTTCCTCAGGTGGGGGACTCTACTCCCCACCTCTGCCTCAGGAATACTCTCTCTTTGTCTCTCCATCTCTCCTTGCTTTCTTCCTACTATTCGTACTCTCTTCTTTCTCTTTTACAGCATTTGAAGTGGTCTTTCTCATCTGTGGGGGTCGACGGGATACTGGGTTGCTTCCACTTACGTCCCATAGCACACAGTGGAACTCTAGCATGAAGGTAAGTGGTCAAGGGAATGCCTTCACTCTCGCTCTGCTCCATGGCTAACTCACACACTCAGAGACCTTCCCTACGCATAGCATCGCACAACGTGCAGGGTCTTAATTCATCGGTTAAACGGAAAAAAATATTTCAACACTATCATTCCCAAAAAATAGATATTTTATTCTTACAGGAAACACATTTTCCCAAATCTTATCAACCCTCCTTCATCCACACCAAATACCCCAGATTTTATTTAGCCAATTCTGATAACAAAACTAAAGGTGTCGGCCTGTTTTTCTCGTGTAGGACTGAGTTCTCTCTGGTTTCTGAATTTAGGGACCCAGAGGGCAGATTCCTGATGATTAAAATCCTCATAGATGAACAACTCTATTCCCTTATATCGTACTATGCACCCAACAAGGGATGAAGTTCTTTCAATCGCTCTTCCAAACCTTAACTCCACTTACAGAAGGTATAGTAATCTATGGTAGTGACTCCAACATAGCTTTTGATGCAGGTACTGATAAAACGCGTCCTCCAGGCAAAAACCTGATACACCCGTGCAGGCAGAGTCTAAAGGTGGCCAGGCAATTATTCCACTACGGTTTGGTGGATGTTTGGAGGGAACTGAACCCCAGGGCTCGAGATTACCCTCACTACTCCAGCCCTCGTCAAACCTTTGCGAGAATTTATCATTTTTTTATTCTCCAACACCATGTCCCGATGGCTCAGCGTTCGGTCATTAGGGACTCTGTCTGGTCAGACCATTCTCTTGTCCTCTTGTCTTTATGTGGTGGCCCAATGCCACGCTCTGGGTTTCACTGGAGACTGAATACCTACATTCTTAGCAACCCCACCCAGGTCCGAGAAATAGAAAATCACATTCGGGAGTACTTCCTATTAAACAACGTGGATGAGGTCTCCCCCTCCTCTCTGTGGGCTGTCCATAAGGCCCACGATTAGAGGTCACCTAATCCAAATCTCAACTAGATTGTGTAAGACTCAAAAGGCAGACATCGAGAGGCTGGAGAGGGATTTTACCTCTTTAAGCAAACTGCATAAATCCAAACCCTCTTCGGGCTCAGCAGCAATACTAGATGCTGCTTGCACTGAGTTATACTTGGCCCTAACTGCCCTGGCAGAAAAGGAACTCAGATGGGAGGGAGGACGCTACTATCACCAAACTGACAAACTTGGAACATTGTTAGCGAGACGGTTAACCCCTAGAATCAGATCTCTCTCTACAGCAAATCTGGGTCAGAACCCTCCTCTGAAGCTATAAATTCATTTTCGCAGTCGGTACAACTATACAGACTGAAGGAACAGCATAGGGAGGAAGTTGAAGCCCCAATCTCTGCCAAGGACATAGAGCAGGTTGTTAAAAACCTTAAAACGAATTCAGCTCCGGGCCCAGATGGTTTCTCTGTTCCGTATTACAAACACTTTTCCCAGATCCTCGCTCCGTACCTAGCATGCTTCTTTAATCATCTTAGGTCAGGAACACCCCTGGCTACAACCATGAATTCAGCATTTGTAACCGTAATACCTAAGCCAGGAAAGGACCAGTTGCACCTCCAATTATACAGTGGTGTGAAAAAGTGTTTGCCCCCTTCCTCATTTCCTGTTCCTTTGCATGTTTGTCACACTTAAGTGTTTCGGAACATCAAACCAATTTAAACAATAGTCAAGGACAACACAAGTAAACACAAAATGCAATTTGTAAATGAAGGTGTTTATTATTAAAGGTGAAAAAAAATCCAAACCATCATGGCCCTGTGTGAAAAAGTGATTGCCCCCTAAACCTAATAACTGGTTGGGCCACCCTTAGCAGTAACAACTGCAACCAAGTGTTTGCGATAACGTGCAATGAGGCTTTTACAGCGTCCTGGAGGAATTTTGGCCCACTCATCTTTGCCAAATTGTCCTAATTCAGTTACATTAGAGGGTTTTCGAGCATGAACGGCCTTTTTAAGGTCATACCACAACATCTCAATAGGATTCAGGTCAGGACTTTGGCTAGGCCACTCCAAAGTCTTCATTTTGTTTTTCTTCAGCCATTCGGTGGTGGACTTGCTGGTGTGTTTAGGATCATTGTCCTGCTGCAGAACCCAAGTTCGTTTCAGCTTGAGTACACGAACAGATGGTCGGACATTCTCCTTCAGGATCACTTGGTAGACAGCAGAATTCATAGTTCCTTTTATCACGGCAAGTCTTCCAGGTCCTGAAGCAGCAAAACAGCCCCAGACCATCACACTACCACCACCATATTTTACTGTTGGTATAATGTTCTTTTTATGAAATGCAGTGTTCCTTCTACGCCAGATATACTTGGACACACACCTTCCAAAGAGTTCCACTTTTGTCTCATCGGTCCACAGAATGTTGTCCCAAAAGTCTTGGGGATCATCAAGATGTGTTGTGGAGAAATTGAGACGAGCTTTGATGTTCTTTTTGCTTAGCAGTGGTTTTCTCCTTGGAACTCTGCCATGCAGGCCATTTTTGCCCAGTCTTTTCCTGATGGTGGAGGCATGAACGCTGACTTTAACTGAGGCAAGTGAGGCCTGCAGTTCCTTGGACGTTGTTGTGGGGTCTTTTGTGACCTCTTGGATGAGTCGTCGCTGCGCTCTTGGGGTCATTTTGGGCGGCCGGCCACTCCTGGGAAGGTTCACCACTGTTCCATGTCTTCGCCATTTGTGGATAATGGCTCTCACTGTGGTTCGCTGGATTCCCAAAGCTTTGGAAATGGCTTTATAACCCTTTCCAGACTGATAGATCTCAATTACTTTCTTTCTCAATTGTTCCTGAATTTCTTTGGGTCTCGGCATGATGTGTAGCTTTTAAGGATCTTCTGGTGGACCTTACTGTGTCAAGCAGCTCCTATTTAAGTGATGCCTTGATTGTGAACAGGTGTGGCAATAATCAGGCCTGGGTGTGGCTAGAGAAATTGAACTCAGGTGTGGACAACCACAGTTATAGTATGTTTTAACAAGGGGGGCAATCACTTTTTCACACAGGGCCATGATGGTTTGGATTTTTTTTCACCTTTAATAATAAACACCTTCATTTACAAATTGCATTTTGTGTTTACTTGTGTTGTCCTTGACTATTGTTTAAATTGGTTTGATGTTCCGAAACACTTAAGTGTGACAAACATGCAAAGGAACAGGAAATGAGGAAGGGGGCAAACACTTTTTCACACCACTGTAGACCCATATCCTTGATCAATAATGACCTTAAAATCTTGAATAAAATTTTGGTCGATAGAATCTCTAACTTCATTAGCCTTTACATTCATGGGAACCAGGTCGGTTTTATCCCCAGGCGGCAGGGGCCGGATCAGATCAGGAGGGCTGTAGATATAATCTCACTATTCAGATCAGGATGGGATGGGGGCCCCCGCCAACAGGGATTCCTGCTTTCCCTAGATCTTCTGAAGGCCTTCGACTCGGTCTCCTGGTCTTTTCTGGTCCCCACCCTGGAGAAATGAGGATTTGGTCAGTCCTTTATGAACATAATTAATGTTTTGTATTCAACCCCAGAAGTCCAGATTAAGATGCAAGGGTATTACTCAAACCCTTTCCCAATTTGTCGAGGCACGAGACAGGGATGCCCCCTATCACCGCTGGTCTTTGCCATGATCATCGAGACACTAGCCATCGCCATCAGAGCTCATCTCGACATAAAAGGGATCCAATGTGGACCAAAAGCTCATAAGTGCTCCCTATTCGCTGACGATGTGTTACTTTTCATATCGTCTCCAAGCACTTCACTTCCGATTATATGCCAGTTGCTGGATGATTTCGGCAAAGTATCAGGACTCATGGTCAACTATTCTAAATCCCTAGCACTCAATATTAACTTACCACCTCACACGGTAGGTCAATTTAAAGACAGTTTTAGGTTTAACTGGTCGGAATCTGTGTTTCCTTACTTAGGGATCAATTTGACAGCTTCTATAGACAAGCTTTACTCAGCCAACTAACCTGCCACATTTTGGAAACTGGAGGACGACCTAGCCTTTTGGGATAAGCTGAGCATTTCCTGGTTAGGCAGGGTAAACTCTATAAAAATGACTTTACTCCCCCGTATCTTATATCTATTTAGATCCCTACCTATCCCCATCCCTAAAGACCGTCTTTGTTCCTTTCAGTACAAAATTATGAAGTTTATCTGGGGATCCAAGGGACATAGAATTTACAGGGGAACCCTCTTCCACAAAAGAGACCGGGGGGGGGGGGGTGGGAGTGCCAAACGTGCTATGGTACTATCAGGCAGCTCAAGTTTCCCAACTATCCACTATCTACTCTAAAATTGCTTACCCAGACTGGGTACACATGGAGAGGCAGACGATCCTGGGCTACACCCTTGACTACAGCTTATGGTGCCCATCCAAGGGCAGACCGGCCATTTTGGCACCCTCACTTTCACACTCACTAGCTCTCTGGGATTCCCTTAAAAATAACCCACACTTGACCTCTCGCTGGAAGCCACTCTCCCACATTTTCAGGAATCCCCTCTTTCCTCCTGGACAAGACATTAAGGCCTTTCACTGGTGGATAGATAAGGGGATATACAGGATTGGTCACTTTGTAAGCCCCCCAGGACCCATCACTTTAACCCACTGCATTAGTAAGCTTGAGATGCCAGGAAGGGAAAAATTCAGATTTCAACAAATCTCCCACTTTCTTAGATCCTTAGGGCTCTCTACTCCTCATATTTTTTTCATTTTTTCTGTATTTATGTGACACAGTAAAGCCGCAGCTAAACGTTCATTCCCACAGGTATCACTTTAGAGTACATATAATTTACACTTTTTCTTTTACCTTAGCGCAGTTTTTCACATTTCTTTCTTTTTTCTCTACTCCTCAACCTCCATCCATAACTGAATACAAGCTTTGGTGTGGTCAGGCCATGAAGCAGAGGGGGGATTTCGGTGATTTACCGAGCACTCGCTGTCAGGGCTGGCTTAGTCCTTCCTCCTCTGGGCTGACCGCTCAACTGTCGGCTAATTGCCAGCTCTCTTCTCTTTCCCCAGTTACCAGCTGTTCCCGATGATGCTCGTCTGACCTGCCTATATAAAGCCTTCCAGCTCACTCTTTCCTTTGCCTCTGCGTTGGTCACATCACAAGGAACCATCTCCTACTGTTTGTTTCAAGACTGGCTTGCTGACATCCCTCCTGGCTTCTTTTCCTGCTTGCAGTTGCTCTCCTTGGATCCCTGATGTCTGGACTGGCTGATTACCCGATCGGGTTTATGAACTTTGGACTGGCTGACTACCCGATCTGGCTACTGGACTGTGGCTATGCTTGACTACGCTTTTTTCTATTTACCTTTTTGTTTTTATTAATAAACAAGTGTGATTTGATTGTACTTCTGTCTCTGTCTGTTTCATGGTTTCTGACACTCGCTCAGGCTGACTCTAAAACACTCTTCATGTGTGAATGGGAAAATGATCTTCAGAAGATACAGTCAATCCACTTGTTGGTAATATTTTTTCCAGATTGGATGAGCAAGATTACCGCATGGATCAGTTTGCCTTGGTGTTACAAATGCTCCTGAATCGCACGGCTCACCTGGAATCCCAGTGGCTGCTCCGGTACAACCTGAGTCGCAGGCTGTCCCTGCTGCTGCGCCAGTCTCTGTGCAGGCACCTGCCTCGAGTATTACCTCTATAAGAGGTATGTCTGGTTCTGCTCCGTTTCCTCAGCGATTTGGGGGCGATCCAGTTCAATGCAGAGGGTTTCTCAATCAGGTTGAGATATACTTCGAAATGCTGCCCCAGGCATTTCCCATGGACAGAAGCAAAGTAGGTATATTTTAGATATAAGATACCTTTGCTTTCTGAGAGAGCCTTGGCCTGGGCTAACCCTCTATGGTAGACGCAAAAACCTGTTGTCTTGAGTTACCCTCAGTCTGTGGCCTCCTTTAAAAGGGTTTTTGACGTTCCCGCATGCTCCGCTTCTGCTGCCAAGTGCCTCATGTCCATCAAACAGAGTATGAGAACTGTTGCCGGCTACGCCAATGAATTCAGTACCCTGGCACCAGAGGTTGCTTGGAACAATGAGGCCCTCGTGGCTGCTTTTTCTCATGGTCTCTCGGATTCCATCAAGGATGAGATAGCAGCCCGAGATATACCCCCTGAGCTGGAGAGCTTGATCTCATTGACTCCAGACTCAGAGAAAGACTTTCTGTTAAGGAGCGCTTGTGGAAGCCTCCGGTATGTTTGCCTCCAAGCTTTGTAGTCCCACCCCTGCCTTCCTCACCTTCCATTCCTCCTGGTACCGAGTTGGTCAATGAAGATGAACCCATGCACCTGGGCTTCACATGTCTCTCTGCAGTTGAGAGAGCCTTTAGGAGGAGGGAGAGATTGTGCCTTTATTGTGGCCAGGCTGGTCACTTTTTGAAGTCTTGTCCTACCCGTCCAGGGAACGCCCGAACCTTGAGGTCCTGTCATGGACAGACCTTAGGTGGCGTTGTTTCATCCCCAGTTATCCAGAAGGATAAGCCCCTGGTTTTGGTCACCCTTTCTTGGGCTGATTCGTCCATCGAGATACAGGCGCTAATCGACTCTGGGGCTGCAGGCCTGTTCATTGATGCAGCATATGTTTCGCAGGACTCGATTCCACTGGATGCAGCTGCGTGACACTCCACTTGCCATTGAGGCACTGGACAGGAGACCTTTACAGCCTGCCCATGTGACTCATGAGACAGTTCCTTTGTCTATGGCTGTAGGGGCTTTTCACCATGAGATAATCCAATTCCAAATTATTTCCTCACCCAGATTTCCTCTGGTTATTGGTTATCCTTGGTTACAGAGGCACAACCCCTCTTTTGATTGGCTCCATGCTGAGGTTCTCTCCTGGTCACCACAATGCAGTGAGACATGCTTCCTGAAGGTATCCAAGGTCCTGTGCACTGCTTCACTCCCCTCCCTGCCGGAGGAGTACCGTGATTTTGGCGATGTCTTTGATAAAGGTCAAGCCGGTAGTTTGCCTCCACACCGGCCTTATGATTGCGCAATTGACCTTCAACCTGGTGCCATACCTCCTCGTGGCCGGGTTTACCCTTTGCCGGTCTTGGAGGATAAGGCCATGGAGGAGTATGTTGCTGACGCACTTTCTCGAGGTTTCATCCGCAAGTCCTCGTCTCCTGCTGGTGCTGGTTTCTTCTTTGTGAAAAAGAAGAGCGGTGAACTGAGACCTTGTATAGATTATAGGGGTCTCAATCGGGTCACGATTAAGAATGCCTACCCGATTCCATTGATTACAGAGTTATTTGATCGCCTCAAGGGAGCAACGGTTTTCACAAAGCTTGACCTGAGAGGGGCATACAATCTCGTGCACATTAAGGAGGGCAACGAGTGGAAAACTGCATTTAATACCAGAATAGGCCATTATGAATACCTGGTAATGCCTTTTGGCCTTTGTAACGCCCCGGCAGTTTTCCAGGAATTTATTAACGATATCCTCCGAGATTTGTTGCAATTGTGTGTGGTGGTTTATCTCGATGATATCCTCATATTTTCCAAGTCCCTGGAGAGCCACCACACAGATGTCTGTCGTGTACTTCAGAAACTAAGAGAGAACAATCTCTATTGTAAACTGGAGAAGTGCGAGTTCCATCATGAACAGGTTACATTCCTGGACTATGTCATTTCCACTGCTGGTTTTTCGATGGACCTAGAGAAACTGTCGGCAGTCCTACAGTGGCCTCGACCCGTGGGTTTACGCCCTCTGCAGCGTTTCCTGGGCTTTGCCAACTACTATCGGAAGTTTATTCGTAACTTCTCGTTTCTGGTCAAGCTTCTGACTGATATGACCAGAAAGGATGGCAACCCACAGAGTTGGTCTCCAGAGTCCATTAAGGCCTTTGAGACTCTCAAGGCTGCCTTTGTTTCTGCTCCTGTGTTGGCACATCCTGATTCTACGTTGTCTTTTATCCTAGATGTTGATGCTTCTGAGACTGGAGTTGGCGCCCTTCTGTCTCAACGTCCTAACTCTGAGAGTGCTATGCATCCGTGTGGCTACTTTTCCAAGAAATTGTCACCTGCTGAATGCAATTATGAGATTGGTGACAGAGAGCTTTGGTGATCATTTTAGCCCTGAAAGAATGGAGACACCTCCTTGAAGGTACCACTGTGCCCGTTCTTATTCTTACTGACCATAAGAATCTTACATTCTTGTCTGAGGCTAAGCGACTCTCTCCCAGAAGGGCGCCATGGACTTTTTTCTTGTCGAGCTTTAATTACATTCTTACCTGGTACTAAGAATGTAAGGGCTGATGCCTTGTCATGACAATTTTCCTCCACTTCCAAGTCGGAGTCGGTTCCGGTTCCTATGATTCCTCCTGATCGTATCTTGGCTATGGTTCGCACCAGTCTTACTTCTCCTTTGGGTGACAAAATTCTTGCTGCTGAGGTCCATGCACCTCCTGATAAACCTTGTGACCGATGCTTTGTCCCAGAGAGTCTCCATACTGCAGTGCTCAAGACTTAACATTCTCCCAAGGCAGCTGGCCATCCTGGGAAGAATCAACTCATTTGGGCCATCTCCCAACAATTCTGGTGGCCTAATCTATGGGCTGATGTTACTGCCTTTGTAGCTGCCTGTCCCGTGTGTGCTCAGAGTAAGACTCCACGACACCTTCCAGTGGGCCTCCTACAACCCATACCCAATGGAGAGATGCCCTGGACTCACCTGTCTATGGATTTCATTGTGGAGTTGCCCAACTCCCAAGGCAACACTGTTATCCTTATGGTGATTAACCGGTTCTCAAAGATGTGTCATTGTATTCCACTTAAGAAGTTGCCCACCTCTGAGGAACTGGCTTCTATTTTTGTTTGGGAGATCTTTTCGCTTATATGGGCTACCCAAGGTGATTGTCTCGGATAGGGGCAGTCAGTGTATCTCCTGGTACTGGCAAGCCTTTTGTGCACAGTGGGGAATCCAGCTTGCGTTCTCTTCTGCGAAATCACCCGCAGTCTAATGGGGCCACAGAATGAGCCAATCAGTCCTTGGAGCAATTCCTACGTTGCTACTGTATATTTCTGACCATCATAACAACTGGTCTGACCTATTATCTTGGGCAGAGTTTGATCACAACAGTGCCTTGAATTCTGCCTCCCGATTGTCTCCATTTATGGCGAATTATGGTTTACAACCTTTCATGTTGCCTGACTCGTTTGTTCCACAGAGTATTCCTGCATTAGAGGAGCATCTCCGTGGTCTTTGTTCCACTTGGGTACAAGTCCAGGAGGCTTTGTGTCATGCTAATGATAGGTACAAACTCCATGCTGACCGTAGACGCCTGCCTGTGCCTTCCTACCAGGTTGGGGACAGGTTCTGGCTGTCATCTTGCAACCTCCGGCTTCGTGTTCCCTCACTGAAGTATGCACCTCGGTTTATTGGGCCTTTCCGTATCCTTTCGCAGGATTAACCCAGTAGCTTACGCGTTGGACCTTCCTCCTAGTATGCGCATCTCAAATATGTTTCATGTCTCCTTATTGAAACCGTTGGTCTGTAACCGATTTAGCACCTTGGTGCCACGTCATCACCCTATTCAGGTTGAGAACCATGAGGAGTATAAGGTACAATCCATTGTTGACTCCCGTAGGTTCCGTGGGCGCATACAGTACCTGGTGCATTGGAAGGGATACGGTCCGGAGGAACGCTCCTGGGTTTCTTCCTCTGACGTACATGCCCCTGTCCTCCTCCGCGAGTTCCATAGGCGGTTTCCCCTCAAGCCCGGTGGCCCTCTGAGGGAGAGGGGTCATTGAGGGGGAAGTACTGTCAGGGCTGGCTTAGCCCTTTCTCCTCTGGGCTGGCCGCTCAGCTGTCGGCTAATTGCCAGCTCTCTTCTCTTTCCACAGTTACCAGCTGTTCACGATGATGCTCGAATGACCTGCCTATTTAAAGCCTTCCAGCTCACTGTTTCCTTTGCCTTCGTGTTGGTCACATCACAAGGAACCATCTCCTACTGTTTGTTTCAAGACTGGCTTGCTGACATCCCTCCTGGCTTCTTTTCCTGCTTGCAGTTGCTCTCCTTGGATCCCTGATGTCTGGACTGGCTGATTACCCGATCTGGTTTATGAACTTTGGACTGGCTGACTACCCGATCTGGCTACTGGACTCTGGCTATACTTGACTACGCTTTTTCTATTTACCTTTTTATTTTTATTAATAAACAAGTGTGATTTGATTGTACTTCTGTCTCTGTCTGTTTCATGGTTTCTGACACTCGCTCAGGCTGACTCTAAAACACTCTTCATGTGTGAATGGGAAAATGATCTACAGCAACAATGGATTGTAGCTGAATGGAATAAGGCATCAGTTGCTGCCTCAAAAGGTCTACTTAACTTAGCTTTGGTCGAAGCCAACTTGAAAATACTAATGCGGGGCCTCTGCGACTAGGGATGAGCCGAACACCCCCCTGTTCGGTTCGCACCAGAACCTGCAAACCGACCTAAACTTCGCGTGAACTTTAGAACCCTATTAAAGTCTATGGGACTCGAACGTTCACAATCTAAAGAGCTAATTTTAAAGGCTAATATGCAAGTTACTGTCCTAAAAAGTGTTGGGGACCTGGGTCCTGCCCCAGGGGACATGGATCAATGCAAAAAAAAAGAGCAGTGATTTTCGTAATGATAAAAGTGAAACAATAAAAGTGTAATATTCCTTTAAATGTCGTACCTGGGGGGTGTCTATAGTATGCCTGTGAAGGGGCGCATGTTTCCAGTGCTTAGAACTGTCCCTGCACAAAGTGTCATTTGTGCAGGAAAAAAAGTCTTTTAAAATCACTTGCGGCTATATTGTCGGCTCCCATAATACAGAGAACACTCAATGAGTGTTCTCTGTATTAGCCGACAATTCATTCATTCATTGATTAAAAAAAAAAAGTGTGGGGGTTCCCCTAAATTCAATTACCAGGCCCTTTAGGTCTGGTATGGATATTAAGGGGAACCGCGTGTCAAATTAAAAAAAAAATTGACGTGGGGGTCCCCCTAAATATCCATACCAGACCCTTCAGGTCTGGTATGGATATTAAGGGGAACCTCGCATCAAATTCTAAAAAAATTTGCCGTGGGGGTCCCCCTTAAAATCCATACATGCCCTCAACATTGGGAGGATGCTTTGGGGGTCTGCGACCCCTCAAAGCACCTTGTCCCCATGTTGATGTGGAGAAGGGCCTCATCTCCACAACCCTGAGCGGTGGTTGTGGGGGTCTGCGGGCGGGGGGCTTATCAGAATATGGAAGCCCCCTTTAACAAGGGGACCCCCAGATCCCGCCCCCCCCTGTTTGAAATGGTAAGGGGGTACAAAAGTACCCCTACCATTTCACAAAGAAAATGTAAAAATGGTTAAATAAGACAAACACACTTTTGAAAAATTCCTTTATTAAAAATAAAAAAATAAAAAAAAGATTCCAGCGGTCCTAATCCACTCTTGCTATCCAGAGACGGATCTCCGGGGTCCAGCGATGGATGATCATATCCAGCGACGGGGGATCTCTCAGTCCAGCGCTGTCCATACATCTGTCTTCTGTCTCCACTGCGGAGACACTGCGGGGATCCCAGCGCTGACGTTTCTAATATTAGGAGGGCGGAGCCACCCATCACCTGACCCCGCCCCCTCTTTGGGGGTCACAGACCCCCAAAGCATCCTCCCAATGTTGAGGGCATGTGGCCTGGTATGGTTCAGGAGGGGGGGCGCTCCCTCGTCCCCCCCTCTTTTCCTGCGGCCTGCCAGGTTGCGTGCTCGGATAAAGGGTCTGGTATGGATTTTTAGGGGGGCCCCCACGTCAATTTCTTTTTTAATTTGATGCGGGGTTCCCCTTAATATCCATACCAGTCAGGTCTGGTATGGATATTTAGGGGGACCCCCACGTCAATTTTTTTTTACATTTGACACGGGGTTCCCCTTAATATCCATACCAGACCTGAAGGGGAACCCCCACGCTTTTTTTTTTTAATGAATGAATGAATGAATTGTCGGCTAATACAGAGAACACTCATTGAGTGTTCTCTGTATTACGGGAGCCGACAATATAGCCGCAAGTGATTTTAAAAGACTTTTTTTCCTGCACAAATGACACTTTGTGCAGGGACAGTTCTAAGCACGGAAAACATGCGCCCCTTCACAGGCATACTATAGACACCCCCCAGGTACGACATTTAAAGGAATATTACACTTTTATTGTTTCACTTTAATCATTATTAAAATCACTGCTCCTCAAAAAACGGCAGTTTTTAAAACTTTTTTTTGCATTGATCCATGTCCCCTGGGGCAGGACCCGGGTCCCCAAACACTTTTTAGGACAGTAACTTGCATATTAGCCTTTAAAATTAGCACTTTAGATTTCTCCCATTGACTTGTATAGGGTGTTCCGGCTTTTCGAATTTGCAGCGAACAGCCCAAATTGTTCACTGTTCGCTGAAGCTCATCCCTATTTGCGACTGTCCAGGATCTACCCGAATGTGTCCCCTTATGTTTCTGCAATTGTGGTCATATCGGTTCTATTCTACACATTTGGTGGGAATGGCCGAAAATTTGAAATCTGTGGAACAAAGTTTTCCATATTATTAGGAAGATTACAACAATACCCATTCCCCAATCTCCTCAATATGTCTTACTTAATTTCCCCCAACAAGGGATTCCAAAATTAACTCAAAATCTTATTAGGTTTATCCTAATCGGATCTAAACTGACAATAGCGTGGGCTTGGAAGCAACCCACAGTGTCCCTGAGGCTGGTCAAATGGAAGATATCCTGGATTATGGCCCAGAAAAAAATGGGCAGCATCTTACTTAACACAGTGGATAGACATGAAGCAGTGTGGGATCCCTGGATTAGCTACATCTCCGGGTCTACACATGCTTCCGTGCCACCAGTCTGATTGTGGATGAGTGAGTACCACTTCATCAGAAGTTGCGGATCAGTGCTTGCCCTCTTCTTCTTCCTTCTCTATCTCTTATTCTTCCTATTCTCTGTAGTATACCTACTCCAGGTCATTTTTATTGCCTCAGCATTGCTCTTTTTAGGTGCAATAGTTTACTACAGAGATCATTAGAGGTTTTGTTTGGCGAAATCTTGTGTCAAACGACTAGTTAACGTTTCTCCCTCTCCCCTACAAGTTACTCTAAACCGAAAACTAGCTACCGCTAAAGCTCCGAGCACTGTTACTTTTCTCAGATGTAGAGGGTTCACGGTATTTTTTTTTCCCTGGCCTTGGGGGGAGTGGTGTTTTCAGGCTTCAAGCACAGTTAGCTCCCTTTATGGGTGCTGGAGCTTGGGAGCATACCCCCTACTTGGGTTCAGATAAGTTCGGGGAGGGAATGAGCGTATTTTACGTGCCTTTGTTTGAGGTTTTCTTGATAATCAGCTGACAAGACCCAGCAGTTTAGAACTGTAAGGCCGCGTACACACGCGCGGACTGTTTGCCCAACCTTGTTCGTCAAACAGTTTCGGCAAACAGTCCGCTCAAAATTTGCATGAGCGGACTTGCCCACACACGAGCGGACTGTTTGACGAACAAGGTTGGGCAAACAGTTCGCTCAACTTTTGAAATGAACGGACTCGCCCACGTAAGGAGGAGGCAAATCCGCCCATTTCGAGCGCGTGTACAGGTAGGCGGGGCCCGCGAAGGAGACGTCGCGGGCTCCGCCGCCTGGAATGGGCTTAAAGGGGAACCCCAACGCCGAAAAAAATCGGCGTGGGGGTTCCCCCAAAGTCCACACCAGACCCTTGTCCGAGCACGCTACCCGGCCGGCCAGGAAAGGGGGGCGAGCGAGCGCGCCCCCCCTCCTGAGCCGTACCAGGCCGCGTGCCCTCAACATGGGGGGGTGCCTTGGGGAAGGGGGGGGCCGCGCGGCCCCCCCACCCCAAAGCACCTTGTCCCATGTTGATGAGGACAAGGGCCTCTTCCCGACAACCCTGGCCGTTGGTTGTCGGGTTCTGCGGGCGGGGGGCTTATCGGAATCCGGGAGCCCCCTTTAAGAAGGGGGCCCCCGGATACCGGCCCCCCACCCTATGTGAATGAGTATGGGGTACAATGTACCCCTACCCATTCACCTGTGAAATAAAGTACAAAAAAAAACACAACACAGGGGAAAAAATATTTTATTGCACAGCTCCGGGGGTCTTCCGTCTTCGGGGGTCTTCTCGCCGGACTCCTCCGCTATCTGTGTGTAGCTCTTTTACTAGCGGAGGAGTCCGGCTTTCTTCCTCCCCGCCGCCGGCCTCTTCTCCCGACTTCGGGGGTCTTGTCCCCCTCTTCGGTTCTTCTGCCGGGCCACCGCGCCTTCTTGTAGCTCTTTTACAGGCGGTGGCACGGTCTTCTGTCGTCGTCGCCGCCGCCTTCCGTTCTTGTTCTTCTTCTTGTTCTTCTTCTTCTTCTCCTGGAGATGTTGACTCGACGATCTCTCCGGCCGGAATGCCAGGGACACGCTCCGCTGCCACTTATATAGTGACAATGGGGCGGTGTCACATGGTATATGTCACATGGGTTGGTCACATGGTGACCCCGCCCCCTTACGATGTCATAGTCCCCATATGACATCAACCCATGTGACCAACCCATGTGACATATACCATGTGACACCGCCCCATTGTCACTATATAAGTGGCAGCGGAGCGTGTCCCTGGCATTCCGGCCGGAGAGATCGTCGAGTCAACATCTCCAGGAGAAGAAGAAGAAGAACAAGAAGAAGAACAAGAACGGAAGGCGGCGGCGGCGGCGACGACGACAGCGGCGACAGCGGCGACAGAAGACCGTGCCACCGCCTGTAAAAGAGCTACAAGAAGGCGCGGTGGCCCGGCAGAAGAACCAAAGAGGGGGACAAGACCCCCGAAGTCGGGAGAAGAGGCCGGCGGCGGGGAGGAAGAAAGCCGGACTCCTCCGCTAGTAAAAGAGCTACACACAGATAGCGGAGGAGTCCGGCGAGAAGACCCCCGAAGACGAAAGACCCCCGGAGCTGTGCAATAAAATATTTTTTCCCCTGTGTTGTGTTTTTTTTTGTACTTTATTTCACAGGTGAATGGGTAGGGGGACATTGTACCCCATACTCATTCACATAGGGTGGGGGGCCGGTATCCGGGGGCCCCCTTCTTAAAGGGGGCTCCCGGATTCCGATAAGCCCCCCGCCCGCAGACCCCGACAACCAACGGCCAGGGTTGTCGGGAAGAGGCCCTTGTCCTCATCAACATGGGGACAAGGTGCTTTGGGGTGGGGGGGCCGCGCGGCCCCCCCCTTCCCCAAGGCACCCCCCCATGTTGAGGGCACGCGGCCTGGTACGGCTCAGGAGGGGGGGCGCGCTCGCTCGCCCCCCTTTCCTGGCCGGCCGGGTAGCGTGCTCGGACAAGGGTCTGGTGTGGACTTTGGGGGAACCCCCACGCCGATTTTTTTCGGCGTTGGGGTTCCCCTTTAAGCCCATTCCAGGCGGCGGAGCCCGCGACGTCTCCTTCGCGGGCCCCGCCTACCTGTACACGCGCTCGAAATGGGCGGACTTTCCGAGCGGGAACAGTCCGCTCATTTCGAAAGTACAGCGGACAGGCCCACACACGGGCGGACTGTTCGCTCAAACACAGTTTCCGCGGACAGTTTTTCGGAATTTCCGAAAGACTTTGTCCGTCCAACTGTCCGCTGAAACTGTCCGCTGAAAGCCCACACACGAGCGGACTGTCCGCCCAAACACTGTTCAGCGGACAAGGTTGGGCGAACAGTCCGCCCGTGTGTACGCGGCCTTAATCTTTGGGTTCCATTCTGGGTCTCTTGTTCAGCAAATATCTTTGGACAACACAATACTACTGTTTGTAATACTGAGCAATGTTCATGATACTTTGTTTGCTTCTTTGTATACTCAATAAAAACGTATTGAAAGAAAAATTAGTGATTGTTGATGGTGGCATCCCAACTCTGCTCTGTTTTGGCACAAATGCCAAGTGTTCTGCGTAATGGAGATTGCTCAGGTTGGCTTGTATTGAAGATGAAAATGTAGGTACAGAATAAATTGGTTTAATTGAATGAGGTGTAAGAAGTTAAGATAAAAGTATATCTAAGTCAAAATTTTGTTTTTAGTCTTGGATAGAATAGGGAATGGATAAAACTCCTTCTATGAATCTACCAAAAGTATCGACAATCTAAACTTGAGTCAGCAATAAAACTTAATTTTAATTCAGTTTAGGGGAGGTTTAGGGGAAACACATGCATACACATACACCACTTCTTCGGACTGCATCCCCACTTTCTAACCAGTCCCATGAAGCTACTATTTTTTGCTGGCCATGCAGCCGTTCCTTCTCCGAAGTCCTCATGTACAGTGCAGGACCGGCCCATCCAATTTCTAAAAGTGGAGGAAACCAAGAGAGGGCATTGGCTGTAGGTTCTTGAAACCTGCCTTAGTCTAAATGGGCGTTTACATTTTGCAATCTATGTTTTTTATGGCTGACTTTAGTTCAGTTTTACTACTGTTAAAAACATTTTGTCAGTCCAGCATACGAGGCTCAGTTACAAGGTTTTTTCTAGATCCTAAGATAATTTAAATTAATTACATTAAACAATTGTTGCACAGAATGCATTATGTATTGCAGTTACAGAACAGTAGTAAGATTTAGAACTAATGTCCTGTACAACTGACCACATAAACAATATGTGAATAACAGAATAATTACCAAAAGCTATAAAAACAAAAATGTTATTTTATGCATGTTATTTACTGCATTTAATAAATATGCAGGTGTATATCACATATCATTTTAAAACAAATGTAAGTTTAACTAGTCTAGTGAAACATATAATGCCAACCTCACTCAAAACTGATAATTTATTACCCACAGTTTAAAAAAAAAAAACTTTATAGTAAAATATCCCTATCATAGTTTGTTTCTCCAAAGAATTCCACATAGCTTTAGGTCTCTCTAGCTGTCTGCTTCTCTGTCTGTCTTTTAACATCTGTATTAAGAAAAACTATCAGGAAAGTGTGATAAGAGCATTTGCCTTTGTAATTTGGAATTTGGTCAACCAATTAAAGTAGATTCTATTGTTCTACTTTGCTGGGAAAATATTGGATGAGTAAAAAAAAAATAGTAAAATAGTCCAAAGGAACACTTATCTGTTCACTTTCCAGGAAGCTGGCAGTGAGAAACCCCAAAAGCAAGAATCTTGTGTTCCAAGCAAGTGAAAGCAAGCAAGAGTCCATTGGGTATCCCACCCACCCCATACCACAGGGTTGGAGCTAGGAATTATCTCTGGATTTTTTTCTTGAATCCAGCCTGTTCACAATTTGGTGAATGGGTTACAAACTAGGTTTATCTGTCCAGTTTGCTTGCCCAAACCTCTGGCTGATGTTATTGTTCTTTGGGATTGACAATTATTATTATTATTATTATTATTATAATACAGGATTTATATAGAGCCAACAGTTTGCGCAGCACTTTTCAACATTAGGGCAGTTACAATACAGCTCAATACAGGAGGAATCAGAGAGTCCTGTTTGTTAGAGCTTACAATCTAAGAGGGAGGGTCAAGTGATACAAAAGGTATTAACTATGGGGGATAAGCTGATGAAGAAAATAATAGAACACTTGTTAGATGATGGCAGGATAGGCTTCCTTGGAGAGAAAAGTTTTCGCCTAAAAGTGGATAGAGTTGGAGATAGTCGGATAGATTAAGGTATGGAATTCCAAAGGATGGAAGAGGCTTGGGAGAAGTGGGAACTAGAGTAGGAGGTCTTTGGAGGAACGGAGAGGACGATTTGGTTGGTTTTTCCAGACTACAATAGTGATGTAGCTGGGGGCAGAGTGGTGGATGGCTTTGTAAGTTATTGTAGACAAAATGAGAAAAAGTAGCTGCATACCAACATCTGTCCAACAGGTTTATTGAAAGACTGCCACCAGAAGCGTGACAACGGAACCACGGACAATGGAAACAAGGGGTGATGACATTTGACACATACATTGTGTTTCTTCAAAACCTGGGGGTTTGGGGTTTTGTCACAGTCCTGGTGGCAGTCCGGATGTTAGTGTGCAGCTAATTTTTCTCATTTTGTCTACATGTTCACAGTTGCGAGCTTGAGCTAGCACCCAGCACCTCCTGTTTGGTTGATTAGCATATTCACCTGGAGCCGCGATTTGTCTCATTGTTTCTCTTTGTAAGTTATTTTTGGGATTTTGAATTTAATTAGTTGTGTGAGTGCAAGCCAATAGAGGGATTGGCAGAGAGGGGTAGACAATGTACCGACATTGATGGATGGTGCAATTGATGGTGGATTTACACCTTGAGCCTGGTGTGTCTGTGGTTACTTATTATGTACATTTTTTTTTAATGAGTTTATAAAAACGATGTATCCTTTTGTCATTCATGTAGGATTTGCAGATTTCAGGCTGGGTTCAGGTGGATTCAGAAAACAGCACATAAATTGAAGCCCAAAGTTGAAGGCATGTGGCCTAGATTAGTTCACGCAGAGGGGTGGGGGCACCCAATCCCTTCTTTCCTGTCCCTAATGCTTCATATCTGAATAGGGGTCTTTTATTAATCTTTAGAGGATTCCTAAAGATTCATAAAATACTCATATCCAGGCATGTGGCCGGGGTGGCCAGGACAGAGGGGGCAGTGTTTGACCTCCTCCTGTAACATACCAGGCCATATGCCCCCAACAACAGGAGGGTACCTTGCTAATAGACATGTGCACACTGAAATATTTTGTTTCGGAATTTCTTTTTCATCCAAAAAATACATTTATTTAGTTACTCTCGAAATTCGTTTTTATTTATTTTGTTTTTCGTTAAAAATTGCATTAGTCCGAAAATCCAAATTAAGGTCAAATCTGTAATTGAAGGCTTATGGTGTCTGTCGAATGTTCAAAGAAGATTCGACGGAGCAGCTAAACTGTATGACTCTATAGTTTAGCTGCTCCATCGAATCTTCTTAGAACTTTCGACAGACACCATAAGTCTAAGGCCGCGTACACACGCGGGGACTGTTCGCCCAACTTTGTCCGCTGAACAGTGTTTCGGCAAACAGTCCGCTCGTGTGTGGGCTTTCAGCGGACAGTTTCAGCGAACAGTCCGCTGAACAAGGTTTTTCGGAAATTCCGAAAAACTGTCCGCTGAAACTTTGTTTCAGCGAACAGTCCCCTTGTGTGTAGGCTTGTTCGTCAAACTAAGTTCCGCGCATGCTCAGAAAGGATTTACACGCCGAAAGTTATAATGCAGTGTATAGGACGTCGTATTTTTCGTCCCGTCGTACGTGCCGTTCACGTCATCGCGCACGGTTTCAGCAAACTGTTCGTTCGTCGTGTGTGGCCATGTCCGTCCATGCTAATTTTGAGCGGACTGTTTGCCGAAACTGTTTGACAGACAAAGTTGGGCGAACAGTCCCCGCGTGTGTACGCGGCCTAAGGTTCGATGTTTCTATGTTTTTTGCTGCTTTGTCATGTTGAATGTATAGCGTTCAAACAGAAAATGGACTGGTGATAGTGATCACTGATCAGACAGGTAAGAAGATAGGATATATAGAATCTATATAGAATCTCAATCTATAATACAGAATCTATAATAATAAATCCCCCCCCCCCCCCCACAACACGGGCAGCCTCTGAGGCTATCACAACACTAGCAACACTAATATCACTATCAAGTTCACAACACTAACACAATAGCAGCTGATTACAATGCAAAAGTTAAGTTGAACTGTAGCTTGCTTCACTATTGTTCTGCTGCTGTGCTTATGCTTAATTGCTAAATAATTTAGGTTCTCTGACAAACGGACCAGCTAAGATTGACTGTCTTCTGAAATGATTCAGTGTGTGTGTCTCTGTCTGCTAGCAATCGTAAGTGAAAGTAAGTTGGCTGTATGTGTGTACTTACAGTACTTAGATATTTTACTGCTCCTCCTCTTTGGTTACAATCAGCAAATAACATTCATCATCATCGTTATTTTTATTTTACTTCCCCCACCCAATTCCAGCAGCAATCTTTTCTCTCCCTGTCAAATCTTTTCTCTCTCTGTCAAATCTTTTCTCTCTGTCAAATCTTTTCTCTCTATGTAGAATAATCCTGAACTAAAAGAGTTAAGGCTAGGCACATTCGACCACATTTTAGATAGACACAGATTGTTATTGTCAATGTCATGTCAAATCTGCTATCTATATCGAACTGTTGTCACAACGAAAATGAAAATAAAGCATTTGTTTATGTCGGATCTTTTGTTTTTCGGATTCTGCACTTTGGTTATCGTTTGTTAAAACGATAACGAAAATACCTGAAATTTGGACGAAAATGCATTCGGACAAAAACGAATGCACATGTCTACTTGCTAAAGAGGTTCTTTCTAGTTAGTGGGGGTCTTTAGAATAAGTGGGCCCCCAGATATTCGGGATGCCATGATGTGGCCACTGTAGCTTACGCATGTATTTGCAAATGTGTACAATCTAAACCTTTTAATGTGAACTGTTAGCCCTTGTACACACGGTCGGAGAATCCGTCGGAATGAGTCCTATCGGACCGTGTCGTCGGATAATCCGACTGTGTGTGGTATGCATCGGACTGGTTCAGTCTGAATATCCGTCGGACCCAATTTTCCAACATGTTGGAAATATTTCCACACCAACAGGGCCGATCGGACATACTCCGATCATGTGTAGAGAATTTTGATCGGACCAAGTGCCACGCATAATCAGATCAAATTCCTACATCAAAGCTATTGGCTACTAACCTGAATGTAGTCCCATCGTAACGAAATTACGTCATCACGTTCTGAAAGATCAGCTTTTTCTGCCAACTTTGTCCGACCGTGTGTATGCAACAGTTTTGGACAAGATCCGACGGGCAAAATCCGACGGATTTGGTTGTGGAAATCTCCGACCGTGTGTACAGGGGCTTAGACAGGGTCAATTCGATTTGTTGCAGGCTTGCTGGTAAGCAAACTGGGAATTTTAGCATAAATCATTGCCCCTGTGACATCTTGTCTAATATATAAGTATACTCATTGATTAGATGCTATCATTGTATTGCTTGAAATCAGACTTTAAAGTAAAACTAAAGGCAAAACCTTTTTTTAAATTTTGGATAGCGTAAGGGAGGGTTATAACCAGGGCTCAAGTCTTGCGGGAACGCATGGGAACGGAGTTCCTGTACTTTTTCCACAACAGGAACTCAGTTCCCATTAGAATCCATGTCCTGCAAGACTTTGAAGTATGCTCGCAATAGTGAGTGCCGTACACCTGACCATTGAGGCATTGCCAGTATGGGGCCCCATGACAGCTTCCTCTTCGATCTACCTGTCAATCACAGCTAGCTGACGGGTAGATCAGGTCCCTACTGCTAAGAGATTGTATTTATTCAGACTTCTCGTGATGCTCTCCTCCTGCCGGCCCCTCCTGATTTTCTGTCTCCCCGCCCAGTCTCCTTCATCCTTGCTCTGTGTGTCCCGCTGAATCCCCCCCTACACTATCTTCAGTGCCATATGATGAGAGAACCCAAAGGAGGAGAATGGCTATTCTGCTCAGAGGACATGCAGGAAGAGAGGTGAGCTGAGGGAGGAACATCAGTTTGGCATGGTAAGCTGAGCACAATTCCTGGCAAAGTTTAATGTCAGGAGGGAAGTTTATGTGGAAATATGTGAAGGGTTGGAATAGCAGCGAGTGTGTGTTGGAGCCCTGCGGAGTTTGCAGCCCCCCAGGCTAGCATCTCCTAAGCAGGAACACATCACTCCCTAAGCATCCTGTCCAGATAATGTGAGTTCATTTATGACCTTTAACCCTGTGTTATCCAAAGTCTGTTCAATGAAAAGTGTAAACTCACCACATAAACACTCTATATACAAAATAAAATTCTGCAATAAAGATCAGAACATTATGTTCACATTTGCATGGAAGCACAATTGAATGAATGCTGATTATTCAGAGAATTACCGTATTTATGTTTGATGATTGTTTTGTTTTGAACAGTTAAGCTTCATACACACAATACGAAAATTGGATGAAAAATACCACTTTTGAAGCGTTCGTGCATATGAGCGTATCATTTTTTATTTTTTTGGTGGGCGAGTGGATCTTGGGTGGGAGTTCCCACACTTTTTTTCCCAGGACTTGACCCCTGGTTATAACCCCTGTCATATTTTTTTCGCCATCTGTGTCCCATTGCAAAGATTCCCATCACTTCCTGTCTTATAACCAAACAGGAAGTGAGAGGAAATCCCTTTAAATTAAGGGAATTTCACCAGAACTAATGTCTCTATTGAAATTTTTCCTGTCTATAAGTTTTTGCCCCGATTTTTAATGCCTGCTCCATATATATAAGATCATCTGTGCAATTTCTTCTTGCTCTCAATAGTCATCCCTTTGGGATATTTTCATTAGGAATATAAGCATTCCTATCTATTGGTTTGAATTATGTCCAGGTACCAATTGCCTTGCTTTTGGACTATGATCTCCAAATACAAAAAGTTTGGTTGTCATTTAACTTTTACATGAAATCACTGAGGCTTCCTTGATCTTCTTTCCAGATAACCATAATATCATCTATAAACTTGTGGTAAATAATGACCTGCTGAAGTTTGTCTTGGTTCTCTCACTGTGCCATAACAAAATTGCTACAGTCAGTGCAAATCTTGCGCCCATTGCTATAAGTTTATTTTGTTTGTAATATTTACCGCTGTAAGAAAAATAATTATGATCTAGGCAATAATCAAGACATGCCAATATATATTTTCTTTGCTTCCTACACAATTTCCTATCCATTTCCATGGACAAACTTCACCGCTTCCTTTTACGTATCTGGTCAGTGAGCCTGATGTGCAGAGAGAGGAAGGCCTCGAGGGTCACTCATGAGACAGTAACTGCAAGAGCACGGCAAGGTATGAGTGCCTAAAATCAGTCCAGCAGTCTGCACTTGTAGTAGTAGATACTTCACTGGAAGAGTGCCAGGAAACAAAGCAGACAACTGTAGGCAGATGAGACAGCCAAAAGGCTAGATTCAGGCAGGCCAGCACAGGGCTTGGCAGATGACATACTGTGGATGTGCAGCAGAAAGCAGGAGCCCAAAGATGATGAGCTGAAATGAAGGAGCCCGGTAACGGGCAGGCATATCAGGCAGACAGCAGGATCATCAAGTCACAAGCAAAGTAGGCAATGGAGAGTGGATCAAACGAGCAAAAGGCGGAGGCAGAATATGAGGACGAGCCAAGATTAGGGCAGGTAACAGACAGTCATAGTCAAGAGGAAGCCGAGTCAAGATCAGAGGTCAAACACAGGAATCAGAAACACACACACAGAATACTGTAGACCAAACAGCAATTCAACAGTGCAGAAGCCCCATTTAAATAGGCACATGCACATACATACATGGAACACCATCTGCACAATGGTGGAGCTTTTCCTGACTCCTCCATTATTTCACAATGATTAATAATTGTACTCAGAGTCAATCTGTGGATAGTAAGGAAAGGAACAAAGAGTCACAAAGAAGATAGACCTGAAGTGTGCCGGGGTCACGTGGTCAGTATGCCTAAAAGGGGGCATACCCAAGTATGAAATGTAATAAATGAAATAAAAAGAAAAAGGGAAAGGGTGAGTGAGACACAAGAGTCTGCGTCTACGAGAGGAGGAGGCGGAGGAGGGCAGGCTATATGCAGCCTGACTCCTCCTACAAATACAGGCTGACCTGCAGTCAGCCTTACACTTGTACTCAGAGTCAATCTATGGATAGTAAGGAAAGGAACAAAGAGCCACAAAGAATATAGACCTGAAGTGTGCTGGGGTCACATGGTCAGTATGCGTAAAAGGGGGCTAAAAATAACACAGTAGGATGAAAGCTTAACAACCAGATTACACAGTGAATGACGTCTAACCTGGGGTGGCGGCAATGAGGTATGTATTTAGCTGCAGAAAAAGAAGAGCTAGGAAAGGCAATAGAGGACCATCCCGGCATTAGACAAACGTAACACCAACAAACTTGGTATAAAACCAACACTAAGCACCACACCTTGCCAGGCTCCAAGAACCTGAAACCAGTGCCGCCCCCAAATGCTGCAACTTGCGAGCATGCAGATGTAACAGAAAGGGCTGGGGTGCCAACCAGTAGATTGGCTAAAGTAAGTGAGACCCTGGGCCAGAAACATCACTACTCCCCTGGCTTAAGGAACCACAAAGCCAGCTATAGCACCACCCTGAGCCCCAAGCTGGTAACCAATGTAAAAGGAGACCTGAGAGTATGTCAAAAACATCACGAAAATAAGACCCACAATGGAAAGTCAGCTGAGCACAGCAGGGAGTCTACTCTGCTTTAACCCTGGATGGCTTCAAACGAAAGTGCAGGAAAAAAATAAAACAACCTGATGGGTTGAAAAACATGAAATGCTGAGACTTAACTCGATACGCCCAGAAAGTGCTGAGGGCCGATACAAGCTGGAAGAGGCAAAAAAAAACCCACCAAAAAACAAAAACAGAAAAGCAAATAGGAACTGGATGTTAACCATCAGGACTGGAAACCTAAACCGGAAAGCCCGGAAAACATGCCAAGCAGTGTCATGAGCCTTCCTGGTATTTAAATCAAAACCTAATGATCAAGGCTGCTGCGTCAGCCAAATGGAAAACCAATCTACCCCAACTGGAACTGAAAAGAAAGTGCGATGCTGGTACCTGCTTCCGAGACCCGAGCCTACTGATACTGGCCCGGGCCCTGAGAGGGCCCCGGGATCCACAAAAGCCCCTGAGCCAGTAGAAGCTGTGGAGCAGCAATATGCTGACTAACCAATCATTCTATACCCCAGCGCAACTCCTGGCCGGACGCAGCTAGGAAATTGAAGATAGTGTGGAATGACACCCAACTGGTCAGAGACACAACTAGCGAGAGAACCGTGAGCAGACAAAGAAACCTGCGACAAGAATGTAACCTGCGAGAAGAAAACGTGACTGAACGAGAAACATGAGTAGCGTGAGCAGCATAAGAACTGAGGCTGCAAGAAACCACGACCTGCCTAGGAAATGCAGGTTGCATGAGAAACGTGAATCGATGAAACCACAAGAGAAAACCTGGGGCTACAAGAGAAAACCTGGGGTTACAAGAGAAAACCCCGGGGACACGAGAGGAAACCCCGGGGACACGAAAGGAAACCCCGGGGACACGAAAGGAAACCCCGGGGACACGAAAGGAAACCCCGGGGACACGATAGGAAACCCCGGGGACACGAAAGAAACCTGAAAAAACAAGAGAAACCTGGAAAAACTAGAGAAACCTGGAAAATGAGAGAAACCTGGAAAACGAGAGAAACGTAACATTGCATGAGAAATGTAACATTGCACGAGAAACGTACAATTGTATAAAACGTAACATTGACCAAAAACCGTAACATTGCATGAGAAACGTAACATTGCATGAGAAACCGTAATCTGCATGAGAACCGTAAACTGTATGAGAACCGTAAATTGCATGAGAAACGTAAATTGCATGAGAAACATAGATTGCATGAGAAACGTAGATTGCATGAGGACAAACCGTATGAGAAACCAACTGCATGAGAAACGTGAGTTAGAACAAAATGTGAGTGGTGTAAGAACAGATGAGAAGACTTGCCACCGACCAAGCCAATTAAAAACGATCACCTCAATCTGTTAAACCCATAGGCGTGATGGGTAACCCACGGTGGAAGAACACGGACAACACAGCTGTGTGAGACAACCAGAAAACCTAATAACAACCCGTCCGTGACACAACAAACCCCCTGGTACCTGACAAGTAAAGGACGTAGGACCTAAAGTGTAAGGATGTGGGTGTCAAAATGACAGTACCAACAGCGCATGAATGTGAACCTGATGACACCACCCTAATGAATGCAGAAGTGAGCCCGAGAAACCTGCAGCGCCAAGACAGGAAATTAAAAACGAACACTCAGGGCTAAGGTACCCACAGACCGTGGTGGGTAGTAGGTGTAATGGTGAACGTATACATATGATGTGAGGACTACAGGCGAGAAGATTGTGGGACGACAATCAATTAACAACGAAACCTCAGCCCGTATGGACCTGTAGATGTGACAGATCCTGGATGTAAGAACCAGCTAACGGAAATGCTGCAAACAAAGGGCAACATGAAACATGCGAAACATGGGAAAAACGTAAACATACGGGAAAACGTAAACAACATGGGAAAAACATGAGAAACACGGAAAATGTACGAAAACATAAAAGTTGCCTGAGACACCTAAATAGCATCAGACAAGTAAAAATACAACAGA